>NC_137027.1:6165149-6207649 GCF_032717465.1 Coenobita brevimanus | reverse complement strand
GGCTTTTATCGTTCACTTCATCCTGAAAATATTGACATACTCGTATCCTGAAGAAAGATAAAGTTTCATGGAGCATCAACCGCTCGCAGACGGGTTTCGTTCACATCAGTATTTTGTTTTTCGTATACGCAGCTGATTTTTCCCACTTTCTATGTATCATACGCAATGTATCCAGTTATCTGAAGAGAAAAGACGGTTTTGATGTTGACTTCTCTTCCAGAAGGGATAAGAAGTGCAACCTTTCAAGCCTCAGGTCCTTCCTTTCTTTACCATGCTTAAAGTTGATAGGGGACAAGTTTGTTAGTGCTACTTGAATAAAATGACAAAGTTTCACCCTGTGTCAGCCACCCAGTTATATGGCTGACATTTTATTATTAGCCCCGGCCACCGACCCAAAATAAGGGCCGCAGGCTCGTCGGCTTAATAGGCTGTCAACCACGTCTTTCTTGCTATCCTTTTACATGTTATCGACATTTTTTGTGTGTTCACAGACTTTGCATTATAGAAAGAAAGAAATCATATATATATATATATATATATATATATATATATATATATATATATATATATATATATATATATATATATATATATGAAACATGCACCATTTGAGTGTTATACGCAGATATTTAACTGATAAAGAGGTGCTAGAAGCCAACTGTGTCCCTGAAAAACAGTCTTACGATACAAAAGATACGGCCTTAATGCAGTACAGAAAAACGTGGAGCATAAAAGAAAAAGTGAAAGGAGGGAAAGAGTGTGATAAACAAGAGAAAGCATGATATATATAAATATATGAGGAGAACCATGAGCGAAAAGACAAGGGTAAGAACAATGAGGGGAGAAAGGAGGAGGGATTCGGGGAGGAACCTAAGAGAGAGGGGGAGTAACAGGGTAGATAAAAGAGGCAGGTGGGGTGATATAGGGAAAGGAGAACAGGAAGGAGTGGACACCGACGGGCTGGGGAGACAAGAGATGAAGAGAAGGGAATGGAAGGGAAAGGAAAAGACGGAAAGGGAAAAAGAAGAGAAGGGAAAAGAAGGAAAGGGAAGGGAAGGGAAAAGAAGGAAAGGGAAGGGAAGGGAAAAGAAGGAAAGGGAAGGGAAGGGAAAAGAAGGAAAAGGAAGGGAAGGGAAAAGAAGGGAAGGGAAGGGAAAAGAAGGGAAGGGAAGGGAAAAGAAGGGAAGGGAAGGGAAAGGAAGGGAAGGGAAAGGAAGGGAAGGGAAGGGAAGGGAAGAAAAGGAGGAAGGGGAAGAGAATATAAAAGCGAGAGGGGAGGGGTGGACAAGAGGCAAGAATGGTGACAGAGAGAAGAGAGACAAACTGAACACTGAGCTGAAAGGGTTGAAAGGGAATGGGGAGGTAAGGCAGGGGAGAGAAGAGAGAAGTTAGGAAAGCAGTGGGGAGAGGAGAGAGAGGAAAAGAGGGGAGTGGACAAGAGAGGATAGAGGAGGTCCGGGAGGACAGGGACAGGAAGGGGAGAGAAGGTAGGGGTGAGAGAGAGAGAGAAGAGCAGAGAGAAAGCAGGAGAATGGACTGAAGAGGAAAGAGAAAATTAAGGGGGAAAGTGGGAAGAATGAGGGAGGAGGGAGGCATGGGGCAGGATCCCGTGATAAAAATGGTGTAATGAGGTAGATGAAAGCGGCAGGTGAGGTGATGGAGGGACGGGGAGGAGAGAACAGTGGATGATGGTGAGAAGGAGGAAAGAGGAAGGGACAGGGAAGAGGATGGGGGATGACGAGGAAAAGGAGGGAGAAGAGGAAAGGGGAAGGGAAAAGAAGAGGAAAGGGGTAGAGGGAAAGAAGGAAAGTGAAGGAGGAGAGGAGGGAAGGGAAGGAGTGAGGAGAAAAATCAGGGGTAGGGGGAAATGAAAAGAGGAAACAAGAGAGGAAAGAAATGGAGAGGAATAGAGAAAAGGCGGGACGAGAGGGGAGAGGAGGGGAAAGGACTGACCACGAAAAAAAGGGGGGGAGAGAGAAGGATGAGGGCTAGAGAACAGGGAGCAAGAGAGCGAAGTAGGAAAAGAGGAGAGGATGGCAGGGGGAGGGGAGAGGAGGGGGAAGAGGTAGGTAAGTGGATGGAGGGACGAGAATGAGAGAACTGAGTGGACGCTGGCCTGAAGGGGTTGCTAGGGGAAGAAAGAAGGGGGTGAATAAAAGAGAAAGGGGGAGGGGAAGGAACAGTAAAGGAGAGGAGGAGGGGAATGGGGAGAGGAGAGAGGAGAAAAGGGAAGAGGAAAGAAGGGGGAAGGAGTAAAGTAGAAGAGAAAATGAAGGAGAAGAGATGGGAGAATGAGAGGGAAAGGAAGAGAAAGGGTAGAAGAAAAGAAGTAGGAGGAAGGAAAATGAGAGAGAGAGAGAGAGAGAGAGAGAGAGAGAGAGAGAGAAAGAGGAGAGAAATGGGGGAATAAAAGAAAATAGACAAAATAAAACCAGGTCGACAGAATTAGGGAAGGGAAGGGAGTGTTGAGAATAAATGAGAGGGAAAGGAAGGAAGGAAAAAAGGAAGGTAGGAAGGAAGGAAGGAAGGAAAAAAGGAAGGTAGGAAGGAAGGAAAAAAGGAAGGTAGGAAGGAAGGAATTCTGAGGGTGAGCGAAAGGAAGGAAGAAATTCTGAGGGTGAGGAAAAGGAAGTATGGAAGAAATTCTGAGGGTGAGGAAAAGGCGGAAGAAGGGAAGATTACTTCAGGAAAAGGGGAAGAATGGGAGACGGCAATTTTAGAGGGAGGAAGGAAAAAAATAAAAACAGAAAAAATGGCGAAGAATGGAACACGCTATTGTTAAAGATTTTTTTCACAGAACTAACCAGAATGTCCCTCTGTTTCCACGAACGTATTATAAGTGAAATAGGAGGCTTCATAGTGCCTCTCTCTTACTTTTTTTTTTTTTTCATCTTATACCTTACTTATCTTGTGCGGTATGCTGTTGTTGTTTTTGTTGTTGAATACCGGCCTGTCTGGCATAGTAAACGCATCACCCACAGGAAAGCAACTTCTTCAGTGGGGTCGTCCTACATGTACAATACAGTGCATACACCGTGTAGGGATCTGGCGCCTCCTCGTAGCACACAGCGCCTCACCATGGTCCTTCCCATGGCGAGGTACAGGGAAACATGAGGAGGTTTGGCCCAGGTAGCTCCACCCAGGATGAACAGTGCCACCACGTGCAGGCTCATCATTAATGCATGCATGGTATGTATACCTAATTTCATATCAACACATCCTGCATCAAGAACAGCGCAAGAGGATTATTAATGACTGTAGTGCAAAATAAATGGCTGAGGAATTGGCGTTACGAAATATGCCATTGAAGCCCACTAAAAATACAGCCATAATTCAAGACCCTCTTTCATCTCTTCCTTATTGTTCGCATCAGCCACCTTAATATTCTCTCAAGAAGGTATAATTTTCTTTGATGTCGATGTACTGTCAAAGAAACAACAGTCTATCCAAGTTCTGTCTGAAGAAAACTTACAACTGGCGAAATACGGTGAAAACCCTATCTCTACAAGCGCGGGTTTCAGATGGTTCGATTTTTCCGCCATGTATTCGTCAGGCTTTGGGGTAATATGTATTTGTATGTCTGTACTTTGCATAAATAATACACAGGAAAACGCTAGAGTTCCATGTGCAAGCTTAAATTGGAAAGACACATGTATCATACTCTTTTCATTTTAACTTGGACTAAAACTGCTGTCTCTCCATCTTGAATGCTGAGTCGTTGCAATACATCAACACTTCAAAATGGTGATAAGAAGTGCTACGAAAATTATATGGAGCCGTAGCCTTGCCTTCTGCCACTGAGCTAAGTGAAATAAGCAGCAAACGGGCGAAAACTTGGACTAAGTTAAGGTGAACAAACTATAGCCCATCTCCAACTCCCACATAAACACTGCCTCTAGACTTAGGTTAGTATTTAAGTGGTTATCGAGATTTCGTAACATTTTTTCTCTGAGTGGTTTGATCTGCACATTACACCTCAGAATCCTCTTGTGTGATACTGATACACACCACGTCCAAATTAAAACGACGCTAAAGCAGAGATCTACCTAAACTCCAGATTGAACAACATGATCAGAAAACCTCCAGTCACTTAAGAAAGTTAAAGACAAAATGTGCAATACAAGATCTTCTCTCTTACTATGATCCTTTTACTCTAACTTAGCCGAAAAATAACACCTTCCCATCTTGGGTGCTGAGTTGTAAGAAAAGAGTAAAAAAGAGTAACACAAGGTTATGAACCTAATCACGAAGAAGTGCATTGGAATGGAGGCAGAGTCATAACGTTGCCTTCTTTTCTTTTCTCTTCTATTTCCATTTTTCCCCTTTCTCTTTTTTTCCACCTACCAACGTGAAATAAGCAGCAAATGGACGCAAAAGGACTAAACTCTGAGCCAGGTTAGAATAAGGCGGGTGCAGTGCCTTCTACTCAAGACACTATTTGGCGCAATAATCAGACAGTCATATTTCGAAAGGATATTGAGCATTTGATATGGACACCAACAAAACAGACCTAATATTCACTTCCTGCTGACTACTTACAGAATGGAATTTTACGTAACATTATTTTTCCCTGTGGCGTGTCAAAGAATTACTGATCTGGTATTACTAATCGGGTCTACTTTACAGGTGTCCATTCTCACCGCCTAATGCTCTTTCAGTCTGATATAAGCTCTCCATTCACGGCGGCAAATGGTGGTGACTAGCAGAGGTTTACAAACTAAATTATTGCTTGTATAGATAATGATGATGACCATGATGATGATGATGATGATGATGATGAAGATGATGATGATGATGATGATGATGGTGATGATGATGATGATGATGATGATATGATAGTGATAACACTAAATAATAATAATAAAAATAATAATAATAATAATAATAATAATAATGAACATCAAAACACAACGCCCCCAAATACACAAATCCCACCACCAAACACACAAACACACACACACACACACACACACACACACACACACACACACACACACACACACACACACACAGCGAGGTATCTACAACTCCCCTGACCTCACCCTCACGCTTCAACCCAGGTCAAATCCATAAAGAGGGGTACTCATAATCAAAAGCCCTGACCCTCTACCCAAACAAGTCCATTTCCTCATTACCTGGGACTCGATCGCAAATTGGAGTGCACGTACGAGTAAACTGGACTGCACGTAAATCTGATGCACGTAAACTGGATTGCATGCATATATGAATCCCCGTAAAAGTTCAACTGCACGTAAATTTGATGTATGTAAAGTGGACTGCACGTAAATTAGACTGCACGCCAATTAGAATGCAAGTAAACCATGACTGCACGTAAATTGGAGTGCACGCAAATCGGAACCGGACTCTCACTGGGTCTAGCACGTAAAAATAAGGCACAGGAGAAGAGTTGGAGTGGGGGTAGTCAGGGCTGCATAAGGTGTGTGTGTGTGTGTGTGTGTGTGTGTGTGTGTGTGTGTGTGTGTGTGTGTGTGTGTGTGTGTGTGTGTGTGTGTGTGTGTGTGTGTGTGTGTGTGTGTGTGTGTGTGTGTGTGTGTGTGTGTGTGTGTGTGTGTGTGTGTGTGTGTGTGTGTGTGTGTGTGTGTGTGTGTGTGTGTGTGTGTGAGAGAGAGAGAGAGAGAGAGAGAGAGAGAGAGAGAGAGAGAGAGAGAGAGAAGAGAGGAGAGAGAAAAAAAAAAGAGGAGAGAGAATGGAGAGGCATCCCCGGTCCGAATTGTAACTGGTGAGGGCCATTTACCGGTAAGACCCCATTAAAACAGCGGCTATTGAATATACTTACCCCAGAGGCAGTGCATTGGGAGGGAGAGAAGAGGAGAAAGGAGAGGAAAGGAGAAGAGAGGAGGAAGGAGAAGAGAGGAGGAAGGAGAGGAGAGGAGGAAGGAGAGGAGAGGAGGAAGGAAAGGAAAGAAGCAGGAAAACCGTGCATGAAGGAGCTGAGGCAAGGAGGGGAGGAAGAAGAGGAGAGGAAGGGATGAAGAGGAGAAGTAAAGAGAAGAGGCAGGAGGAGATGCATAGGGAAGAGGAAGGAGGAGGGGGAAGGAGAGACGGAATGAGGGTAGGGAGAGAAGAGGAGGAGGAAGGATGATGGGGACGGGAATAAGGGAGTAGGACGGATGGGAATGAGAGGAGGAGAGAGAGTAAGGAGAGAAGAGGAGGAGGAAAGAGGAGAGGTAAAACAGGAAAGCTGGCGAGGAGGGAAAGAGAAGAAAAACAGGATAATGAAGGATGAAAAGGAAGAAGAAGGGCAGGGATGGAAGACGAGGAGGAAAGAGGGTAGGGAAGCATGTAGCTGGGAAGGAAAATATATGGAAAGAGATTAATATAACGAGGGGAGGTTAGATAGGGAAGAAGAGAAGAATGGAGAGGGAATTAGGGGAGGGAAAACAAGAGGATATGGAAGAGATTAAGACGGGAAGAAAGTAAGAGATAGGAGAAAGGTAAATAGTTAATTACTGAATATGCACCAGACACTTCATTTAGGCACAGGATGAGGAGAAGAGGAAAGGAGAGATGAAAGAGGGAAGAAGAGGAGGATGGAGGGCAGAGAGGGAAAAAGAGATAAAGGAGAGATGAATGGAGAAGGAAAGATGGAAAGAAAACGAGGAGGAAGGAATGCACGGAAGAGTCCGGCAAGGTATTGTTTCTGGTCGAGTTTCTTTGTTTCTGTCTCTGTTTCATTGTTTGTTAGCAACATTACTGAAAAACGGCAGAATGAAATTACATGAAACTTTCAGGATATGTGGGCACTGGTCCAAAAAGGAAGTGATTAAATTTTGGAGGTAAAAGGTCACGGATTTTCAGAGGACTATAACTTGAAACCGGTTGAAGACAGACAGTTTTACTATTATCAACATACGGGAACTCCCATATGGGCTCTCATATGGCACCAAGACCTTTGACCTTGAGTGACCTTGAAAGATCAAACTCAAGGTCACGGATATTCAGGGGGCTATAACTCGAAACTAGTTGAAGATATAGATATTTACTATTATGGAGATAAAGGAAATCTCATAAGGGTTTTCATTTGACCTTTGATCACGGATTTGTAGAGGGGTATAACTTGGACAAGTTCCATTTCATTTACGCCATTACCTTGGACTTTAATTGTGTACTGACACTAAATGGCAGTACCGAGTCAGTACTTAACAGCAATAAAATAACTGCTGTCGGGCAAGGTTTGCTGTGCCTGGCACCTCTTGTTTTTGCTACTTTCAGGCACGTTTATTCTTTTTGCGAGAGTTTTCGAACAGGAGAGAACAGATTAGGAACGCGCAACTTATTTTCTACCTGTAAGCAAGGGCCACAGGATTTATGAAACACCATAATAAATTGCTATTACTACAGCCGCACTCGCGAAGCGTGAAAGAGTGTTATGATTTACTCGACGTGTGTTTGTCTGCCTGTCTGTCCATCTGTCTCTGTAAACAAAATAACTCCAAAAATTTTATCTGCTCCAAACCAAACCTGATGGAGAGGTTAACCTTCAGTTTCTGAAAACAAGATGTCAATGGCCAACGTCACTGGGCTAAGTCAAAGCTTGACCAACAAATATCCACTTAAGCAATTTTATCCAAGTTAGACCAGTCGAGGAGAAAGGGTTGAGAGAAAGACATGAACGAAAAGCGTCAGTTTTTAGGACTATCAGTCAAAGGTCAAGGTCAAGATCACAGGTCAGGGTCATAGTTCGATCAATTTGTCTATGTGTGAACAAAATAACTAAAATCAGTTTTGGTCTAATCTGAACAAACCTTGCTGGAAGGGCTGAGGATCACACAAGGGACTGACCTACTTTTTTTTTTTCTTTTTTTTAACAATAGCTCAAAGTAAAGATACCATGGGGGTCGCAGCGTATGCATCCCTGGTGTAGACGTAGTCCTCTTTAACTCCTTCACAACCAGGACGCTCTACTATGCTTAATTATCTCGTCTGGTGGCAGCAAGAATAAGCTATAAATGACGTGCTCGAGCTGAAAGGATTAAGAGGCTGGAGAAGGAAGATGGGAAGAAAGGACGGAAAAAATGGATTAGTCAGCCCACGTAAGTAGAGAATAATGAGTACAGAATGAAAGTGAAGGGACAGATGAAGGTAAATGAAAGAAGGAGGAGAGGCAAAGGAGCAGGGATGAGATAAGAACAAAATAATGTAACCGGAGTAACTAAAAGGGTAACTGGAGACGAAAGAGGGAAGCAGGGAGAAGAGGGGAAGTAAACCAAGGAAGACAGAATAATATGTAAGGAAGGACACTTACCATGGTCCTTTCGAGTCCTTTTTCATTGCTATTGTTATTATATGTATTCAGTAAGTAAAAGGAGGAGGGTAGCAAGACAAAAAAGCTTGAAAAATTTGAGTATCACCACCACCCTACGTTAATTTCTATAAACTGGTAAATCCATAAGAAAGGATGAATGGAAAATGTGGTAGACTGACATTACATAGAGTAAAACAAATCCCTAACTTTTTTAAATTGTAAATGTTGATCGGTCGGAAAAAGCTGTAAATCTGAGGCTAAGTACTGGACCAAACCACATATTATAAGCTTGTTCTAAATCGCTGTACAATGCGTTCCTTATGATCACAACTCACGAAAAATCCTTTATTGTATTTCACTGTAGCCGCTAGACAAGAATTATATTTCCATTACCTTTCTTATCATTTCACTGGTGGCAGAAAAGTGGAGAGAAGAAAAAAAAAAAGAGAAAAAAAGGAGGGCGGAGGTCCTAATGGAGGGAAGGAAAGTGTGGTAAAGAAGGGCTAGATATAGAAGGTCCCCGGGGCAGAGACGACCAAGAGGATATTAATTCCCCAGAAAATTTCATCAGTCCGAGTTGAAAGGGTATAAGTCCAAGGATTGTACAGATGTGTGTCTGGGGTCTCTCTCTCTCTCTCTCTCTCTCTCTCTCTCTCTCTCTCTCTCTCTCTCTCTCTCTCTCTCTCTCTCTCTCGATGACTTTGAGGCTTTCAGAATGTGTGTGGGGCGTGGTGTCGTTGTAGGAAGGATCACAGAATGCGTCCTCAAATAAGACACAGACAGACGGAGACGAAGAGACAGACAAACAAACAGACAGACAGACAGACAGACAGACAGGAAATACACACATCCCACAAAAAATAATAATAATACCATGCGGAGAGCCTGGAAAATGAGAGACTGAGCGTGAGAGTGTATGCGAGTAAGATGGAAGGGAAGGGGAAGGGCAAAGCACAGGAAGAGATGGATGGATGGGGTAGAGAGTTATATGAGTGAGGGGAGTGTGAGTCGGAGATAGGGCAGCTTGACGGCGAAGAGAAT
This sequence comes from Coenobita brevimanus, assembly GCF_032717465.1. Lineage (NCBI taxonomy): Eukaryota > Metazoa > Arthropoda > Malacostraca > Decapoda > Coenobitidae > Coenobita > Coenobita brevimanus. The sequence continues at coordinate 6,198,342 of NC_137027.1, read as the reverse complement.
AACAGTGATTAGTTCGTGGTCATAGGGTCTGGGTTTAAGGTGTCTGGCTATAGAGATACAAAATAAAAGGTACAGGTAAGTGAAAAAATAAATGCAGGTCCACGGGAATCTAGCCAGCACGACACGATGGTCAAATACGAGGAAAGTTTTAAGTCCGTCTCCACTCACCATTATCTCTCGCTCTCTCTTGCCGGCATATGCAGTTATAGGCTACACTCACCTGGAAGAAAAATAGGAGTATATCATTATCGTCATCACCATTATCATCATCACCACAATAACAATAATAATAATAATAATAATAATAATTTACTACTACTACTACTACTACTACTACTACTGCTACTACTACTACCACTACTACTAATAATTCTAATACTAATACTATTACTAATAATAATAATAATAATAATAATAATAATAATAATAAAAATAATAATAATAATAAAAATAATAATATTAATAATAATAATAATAGTAATAGTAAATAACCATCTCACCATCACCATCACCATCATCAAAATCACTATCACCATCACTACATCACCACCACCACCACCATCATCATCATGCTCTCTCCCACCTAAAGATGGAGTGACGCAGGATCCAGAAACAAAGGAACATAAAGTACAAGAGCAAGCTTAAATATAACTATAATTCTCTCATCTTAACTTGCCTTCCACTTTTTGCAGTTTATTTCACGTAGCTCAGCGGCAGATAAAGGCACTACTACAGCTCTACATCCTATCAGCAGCACTTCTTCGTGACTTGCACCATATCATAGTATTAAATAGAGTGTAAAATAAAGATAATCCTCACCTCAAATTGAAATACTGAAGATTTGCCAATTTTTCGTTTCTAAAATCATTAGTTATATCTTTGCGGCTTTTGTCTTTCTCACTACATAACACGGTGAGGTCATTGCAGTACCGATCTTTCTCCTTACCCCTTTAAAGTCAGCCTTTTTGAGAGAGAGAGAGAGAGAGAGAGAGAGAGAGAGAGAGAGAGAGAGAGAGAGAATGTACCTTAGCCTATTTTCTTCAGATAAAACACCCCCTCTCCTGTTTATTGATTCATCTACCTGTCTACTTATCTACCTGTACCTACCTATCTATCTATCTATCTATCTACCTATCTTCTACCTTTATATTTCTATCTACATGTACTGCTTATCTGTCCATCTGTCTATTATATATCATTCTACATAAACATATCCATTCTCTCTCTCTCTCTCTCTCTCTCTCTCTCTCTCTCTCTCTCTCTCTCTCTCTCTCTCTCTCTCTCTCTCTCTCTAATGTGATCACTCAGAGGGTCAATAGGGTGAAGTCCCCGGATACAGGGTCTTGTGTGTGTCGACGCCTTTTTCTTTATCTATTTTTCTATATCTATCTATTTATCTATTTATCTATCTACCTGTCTCTATCTATCGATCTATATATATCTCTGTCTGTGTCTGCCTATGTCTGTCTGTCTGTCTGTCTGTCTGAATCTATCTGTGTTTACCTATTTACATCTATCCATGTGTAATTTATCTGTCTAACTATCCACCTCTCTATTCTATCTATTTATCTATCTATCTATCTACCTATCCACCTCTTTGTTCTTTATATTTATCTATCAATCTATTTTGTGGCCTATCTACCTACCAATCTACTGTATCTATCCATCTATCTATCTGTTTACCTATCTCTTTGGGTCTCTACATACTCTCTATATATTTAGGCAGCCGTCTATCTTCCACTTCGTCCTGCCAACCCAATCCACTTTCCCTCATGCATATTCTTCCATTTTGCCCTCCCTCTTCTTCCACTTTTTCTCTTCCTTTCCTCACATCTTCCTTTTTCCTTTTCCTTCTTCTCTTCCTTTCCTCACATCTTCCTTCTTCCTTCTCCTCCTCCTCTTCCTTTCCCCTCATCTTCTTTCTTCCTTCTCCTTCTCTTCCTGTCCTCACATCTTCCTTCTGCCTTCTCCTCTTCCTTTCCTCTCATCTTCTTTCTTCCTTCCCCTTCTTCTCTTCCTTTCCTCCCATTTTCCTTCTCTCCCTACTATCCCTCCCCAGCCCATCACTCTTATTACATCTTATCATCATTCTTCTATCTTTTTAATCGTCTCTTTATCTTCTGTTTTATGTTATGTTTCTTTTCTCTCTCTTTTCTCCATACTCTTTTCCTTCACCTCATCATCGAGTCTCCTAATATCCATCTTTTCATTCCCGATCCTCTACTTCCTTTTCTTCTCTATTTTTTTCCTTCATCCCTCTTTTCCTTCCATATCATTTTCTACTACATTATCACTCAGTCTTCCAAAATCCCTCTTCTCGTTTCTTCTCTAACTCTTTTTTCTTCTATGCCTTATCCTACACACTTTCTGCCTATCCTTCCGTGTCACTTCCCACCCCTTTCCATGTCACTTCCCACCCCTTTCACCCTTCACTCCCCCACCTCAATCCTCTCTCAATCTCCTCCCCCGTCAATTTCTCTCCATTGCCCTCTTCTCTCGCTCTCTCTCTCTCTCTCTCTCTCTCTCTCTCTCTCTCTCTCTCTCTCTCTCTCTCTCTCTCTCTCTCTCTCTCTCTCTCTCTCTTTCTTCTTCTTCTTCTTCATCTCCCCATATCTCCTCTCTTGTCTCTCCTACTCTTTCGCTTTCTCCATTTTCTCCCCATTTCCTTTCTCATCGCCTTCTCAGTCTCTCTTTTCTCTTTTTTTTTTCTCTCTCCAATATTTCCCTTTTATCTCTACCTGTCTCTCACTTTTCCTCTTCATTTCCAATTATTTTTCTTTCTCCTTTCTATTTTATCATCCTCTTCCCTCAAATATCTCTCCTTGTCTCTCTACCCGCTTTGTTTCCTCTAAATTTCCTTTATCTTTCCCTTCTCAATCTCTCCTTTCCCTTTCTCTTTTTTTCCTCCATTTCTCATCTCCCATCCTAAATTCTTCCCACCTCTCCAGCCATAATATTTTCCGCTTTTTAATCCATTTCCTCTCAATATTGCCTTCCTGACCCCCCTTCCTTCCTCTTTTCCACTTTTTTTTCCCCCTCGGCCTCCTTCTTTCCTCTCCCTTTGACTCCTGATCTTCCTCCGCTCTTCCTCTCCACCTTCTCTCTCTCTCTCTCTCTCTCTCTCTCTCTCTCTCTCTCTCTCTCTCTCTCTCTCTCTCTCTCTCTCTCTCTCTCTCTCTCTCACACACCTCCCGCTTCGTTTCCACTTCATCTCTCTCTTTCCTTCTCTCCGTGTCTCTCTCTCTCTCTCTCTCTCTCTCTCTATTCTTCTGTCTTTCTGCTATTTATTATAATCCCATTTTCCTTTTTCCTGTCGCTTGTCTCCTATTTCCTCTTCCACCATTTTCTTCCTAGTTCTTAAGTCCTTCTTGGATTCCCCTCTGTTCTCATTTCATCCCCCCTCTCTCTCTTTCTGTCTATCTATCTATCTATCTATCTTTCTCTAAGCTATCTCTTCCCTGTGGTCTTTTTTATTGTTTCTTTTCTCCGACCCCTTCTTCCTCTCCTCCATCATTTCCTCTTCCTTTCACTCATTTCCTCCCAGATAATCCCTTCCTGACATTCTCTCCGTCTTATCTCACTCTTTTCTCTTCTTCTCTCTCTCTTCGTCTTCCCTCTCTTTCCTCTCCCTCCTCGTCATTTCCATCGTCCCTCTTCATTTTCCTCGCCCTAGCTCTCTCTGCCTTGTCTTTTCTTGTCTTTTTCTTTGTATCACTTTCTCTATCTATTTTCTTCTCTCTTTCCATATATTTTTAGGCCGAGTGCTTAGACGAAAATTTATGGATTTCGCAGTTTTAGGGGACGAAATGGAACAAAAGTGTTTACTAATCAGAAAAAATTACTCTCTCATCCTTGTGTTCTTGTAATTTAGTGTTCAGTTTCACATTCTTCGTTATTTTGCGCATCAAGACATATTTCGAACCGACTGAGCATACGGCTTTTTTTATCATTCATCCATTCCATTCCTGACATTCCCTCACCCCATCTTCCCCCCCCCCTCTCTCTCTCTCTCTCTCTCTCTCTCTCTCTCCCCAATCCCTTCATCACCTCGGTCCAATTCCTTTCCCGCTCCACTCACTCTCTCCACTTTCTTACCTTCTCCTCCCTACTCTTTCTCTCTTTCCTTCTCTCTCCTCCTGTTTCCTTCTCTTCCCTTTCTCTTCCTTATACCCCTGTCTGTTTTTCTCTTTTTTCCTTTCTCTGTCCATGCTATTTTCCGCTCCTCTCTCTCTCTCTCTCTCTCTCTCTCTCTCTCTCTCTCTCTCTCTCATTTGCCCTTCTTTCTTTGTTTCCTATTTCCATCCTTTATTCCTTTCCCTATATCTTGTTTCCTCAGTCATTCACCCATTCACGCCCTTCCTGTCTTTCCCTCACCACCACCTCTTCACTGTTTCCCATTTCTCTCTCCCCTCCCTCTCTACCTTCTCTCTCTCACCTCTCTTTCTCCTCTCTTTTATAATCTTTCCCACTCCTTTTCCATTCTCTCCTTCATCCTACTTTTCTTCTGCTCTCCTCCCCCACCTTCCTCTCTCCCCTATCTTCCGCCCCTCCCACCCATTTCCTCTCAGATGATCCCTTCCTGAATCTCTCTCTCTCTCTCTCTCTCTCTCTCTCTCTCTCTCTCTCTCTCTCTCTCTCTCTCTCTCTCCTTCTTACCCCTCTTTATCTCTTCTCTATCACCTCACTCTCTTCTCTTTTTCCCCTCCTTCCTTTTTCTCCACCTACCTTCCTGTTTTCCTCCTACCTCTATGTGGACCAGTGGAACGGCTGGTCACTTCCTAAATTTTGCACGAACCCTGGCTGGAAACCTCTTTAATTCTCCCTCCAACCCTTCTCTCTCTCTCTCTCTCTCTCTCTCTCTCTCTCTCTCTCTCTCTCTCTCTCTCTCTCTCTCTCCACCTCCTCTTTCCTTACCCTCCATCAAGTAACCTCCTCCCTCAATTTCCTCCCCGCCTTACCTTTTCTGTCTTCTTCCCTCATCTTTCTTTCCTCACCAAGCATCTCTCTCCCCTTTCTCTCTTATTTTCACTTCTTTTTTCTCTTCCCTCTCATTTCCCTCCACCAGTCCTCCCTTCCCCCAATGGAACGGCAGGTCATCTCATAAATCGGATGGGTTCCCAGGCTTCACACCTCTTTAGTTCTCCCTCCCTACCTCTTTCCTCTCTATGTTCCTCCTCTTCTCTTTACCGCTTCGCTCTCCTCCTTCCCTCCTCTCTCCTTTCCCTCCTCCAACCTTCCTATTTTCCTCCCAGCAGAAGGGTTGGTCACTTCCTAAATCTGGCAGGTCCCCGTGCTGAAAACCTCTTTAGTTCTGCTCAGGGTTCACAGCAGAAGAGACTCAAGAACGCCTCCTAATGGGGTTACGGCCTGGCGCTGCTGACGAAGGAAGGGAGGAGGGAGTATACAGGTAGTCTTTTCAACCCGTGGACGCTTCCCTCTCTCTCTCTCTCTCTCTCTCTCTCTCTCTCTCTCGACAGAGCCCTCATAAACATCATCAGTAGAGGTTCTTGCTGAGCTGAAATACAATATCTGACACTTGTAGCAATAAAATAACGTCCTCGGGCTAAAAAAGAGGCTAGGATTCTGTAGACGGAGGTGCTGATGGAGTGAAAGGCTTGGGAACTGAGGGAATGGAAGGTCTTGGGAAATGAGAAGTAGGGGAGGACCATAAGAGTCTGGAAATTATAGGAAAAGAGAGTACACACTTGGAAACTGGAAGGCTGAAGGAACTGGAATCTCGAGGAAATCAGAGCTGGAGGGAATGGAAGACAAAGAAGGCTGGCAGAATGTAAGGTCCTGGGTTCGTATCCTGGTCAGTTAAGGAACCTCCCTAACACCTCTTCCTTAGCGATTCATTTGTGGATATGGCTGGTTAATATCAATCCGTAAGGTACTTATGCTGATTATGGTGGTACTGGAATGCTTTAAAAGACACAGAAGAGGATAGTAAGGAGTAATATGCAAAATAAATCACTTAGGATGAAGTGTTAGGGGGCTTCCTTAACCGACGAGAATACTGCCCTGGGAACTGGAAGGTTGAAGAAATCTCGAGGAAATCAGAGGTTGGAGGAATGGAAGACTATGGATCTAGAGGCTGAAAGAATGCAGGATCCTGGAAACTCTGGAGGTATAGGAATGGGAAAAGCCACTACTGGAGGCTGACAGACTGGAAAGCTTTAGGGAATAGAAGGATGAAGTTTGAAAGAGTTAAGAATCTGGAGGCTGAGGGGGTGGAGGAACTTAGACCCTGAAGGCTAAGAGAGTGGCAAACCTTAAGTACTAGAGGTTGAAGAAAATAGAGTCTTGAGAAAATTGTAGGTTGACTAAGCTTATGCCTCTCGGAACTGAAAGCTAAGAGAGCAGAAAGGACTTGGGAACTGAAGGCTAAGGGAGTGGAACGGCTTGGAAAATGAATGATAAGAGAGTGGAAAGGCTTGGAAAATGAAGATTAAGATAATGGAAAGGCTTGGAATATGAAGGATAAAAGAGTGGAAAGACTTGGGAAATGAAGGCTAAGAGAGTGGAAAGGCTTGGAAAATGAGTATTAGAAGAGTGGAAAGTCTTGGAAAATGAAGGATAAGAGGGTGGAAAGGTTTGGAAAATAAAGGATAAGAGAGTATAAGGCCTTGGAATATGAGGTCTGAGGGAGTGGAAAGGCTTGGAGAATGAGGGATAAGTGAGTGGAAGGCCCTGGAAAGTGAATATAAAGAATGTAAAGCTTTCTGAAGAGGTTAAAAGTGGAAAAACTGAGAAATGGAGCGCAAGTAGAGAGTACGGCCCAGGGAAATGAAGGTTGAGAAAAAGAATGCCATAGACGTTGCTGACTAAGATAAGAGAGTGGAGGGGCAATGGAAATGAAGGCTAAGGGAGTGGAATGTCTCTGGAAATGGAAGTTGATGGAAATGAAGCCGGGAAAGGAGTGATTGAACTGCGACCCTGAAGGATGTAAAGGCATGGTGGTTGAGAGAGAGAGAGAGAGAGAGAGAGAGAGAGAGAAACGCAGCCAGGAAAAAGGTTGGCCCCAGGAGGAGAAAAGTAAATGAATGCGAGGCGAGGGGACGCGGTTGTCTGAGCAGCATACCACAAGCAGCCTCTCTCTCTCTCTCTCTCTCTCTCTCTCCGTTTTTCTTTTCCTGTTCATCTTATCCCCTCCATTTGTTTTATCCCTTTTCATTTTTTCTTTGTACTATTGTCACCGATTCTTTTTCTCTTTTTTCTCTCGAAATAATTTTCTCTTTCTTTATAGTAACACTGAGGGTACAAGGCGGAACTGGGAAGTAGAACATTAGCATCATATCACACTTGGACTCTCTCTCTCTCTCTCTCTCTCTCTCAGTGCCACAGGGTTTAATAAGCGGAAACGAAACACCTGAGAGTTACCTAGTGTTCAGGTTCTTAGTTTTCAGAGCACAATTACTAGCACACCTGATCTCTCTACAAGTGAAGTCTTATAATCTTTTCAGCCCAGGGACATAGGTGTATCCACTGGGACTGGGGAAGTTTCTCTCTCTCTCTCTCTCTCTCTCTCTCTCTCTCTCTCTCTCTCTCTCTCTCTCTCTCTCTCTCTCTCTCTCTCTCTCTCTCATTTTTATTTTTACCACAGATTTTATATCTGAGGAGGCGAACGATAAAGTATTAATAAGCCTTCTTGATATGAGAAGCGCTTTTCGTGTTGACTAAAATAATTTGATAGCTGCAATATTACACACACACACACACACACACACACACACACACACACACACACACACACACACACAGATTAACCGCTTCAGCCCTAGAATAACTTCTGTGTTATAGCCTTCCTGCTACCAAATCATTCAGGTTGGGAAAGTACCCTACTAATATAGCGTCGTAGTAGTACCGGTAGTAGGAGTCGCTATATCTAACTCCTCCATATAATAAATAATAAATAATAAAAATAAAGTCGTGTACAGAGAGCAAAATTATAATAAAAATATATAAAGTTGTGTAGAGATAGCAAAAATATAACCATGAAAGTAAAATCGTGTACAGATAGCAAATATATAATAAAAAAAAAATAAGGCGTGTAGAGACAGCAAGAATAAAAAAAAAAATACATTATGATTTGACTGAAGATTTTAATAGTTACCCCTCACGCAACGAAGCCGGATTTTTATATTACCTACGCTTTATTTGTAAGTGATTTCGTTCAGCTTCGGGGAATTTTTTCGATCGGAGAGGGATTATTCATGCCTTTACAATTTAAGCCTAGGGATGTCTTTTTTCTTTCTTTTTTCTTTTTTTTTGCTTTTTCATAACGCTTCCAGGCGATTTTACTGACGACATGACTGATTTCTCAAACTAGAGGGATTAGTTGCAGAATTAATAAACCACTTCAGTACGAGACGCCTTTCCTAAGCTGCATAAAATCGTCTAGCTAAATAAAGAGAAAAATAATAGGACAGAATAAAGTTAATCGTCTCCTTAACATGTAGAAATTTGTCTTGTGAATGAAACCGTCTGATGGCAAATAAAAAAAAAAAAAAAAAGCGACGTCCTTCCCCAAAAAGGTCAATTGAAAAAAGAAAACTGCCTGATGTCTAAAATAAAAGCAAAAGCGATGTCCATCCCTCAAACGTTAATTGAAAAGTGTCAAAAATCAAAACAGAAAAGCGACGCCCCTCCCCTAAAATTCAGTTGAAAGAAACCGTCTGATGACAAAAATAAAAACAGAAAAGCTACGTCCTTTCCCCAAGAAGTCAACTGAAAAAAAAAATCGTCTAATGGCAAAAATCAAGATAAACAGGCACCCGTCCCCCCAGAGGATTAATTTCAGTCATCTCCAGACGATTTTCCTCAGCTTAGGGGAGACTTTTGGACCTGGAGAAGTAATAACAAGCAGTCTTGTGAGGATCAAAAGGCGCCCTGTTGTTTGTGACCCTTTGTGCTATGCTGGGTCTTTGTTCTCTCTCTCTCTCTCTCTCTCTCTCTCTCTCTCTCTCTCAAGTCCCCAGCTATGCGTATATTGCGGGTTAATTCAGACGTGTTGCACCGCCGCCCCGCCCCGAGTTGAGCCCCGCCTGCCCCGAGACAAATAAGGCCGGGAGAAAGATGGATGACCGTGTGTGTGTGTGTATGTGTGTGTGAACGAGAAACACACACACACACACACACACACACACACACACACACACACACACACACACACACACACACACACACACACACACACACAAAGGTTTGTTTGTGTACTCGTATATCGGTATGTTTGCCTCTTAATGAGAAATAAGGGAAAAAATTGAGAAAGAGAGAGAGAGAGAGAATTACATTTATATAATTACACACCATGCAGACTCAGAGTTTCATTTTATGTAATCTGGCCTTAAATTTAATGTAGGAGACTTAGTTCCCAGTAAAGAAATAAAAGACTACAGCAGAGAGAGGGAGAGAGCGAGAGAGAGAATCAGTCTTGGTGATGCCTGGGTCCACTGAAACCCGTTTTAAAAATTGCTCCCATTCTCTCTCTCTCTCTCTCTCTCTCTCTCTCTCTCTCTCTCTCTCTCTCTCTCTCTCTCTCTCTCACTTCTCCTTCATTCTCCCTTTCATTCTGTCTCAATCAATACCCTTAATTCTTTCTCCCTTCCTCTTTCCCTTCCCATACACTTTTCCGTTTCCATTCAGACCTTCAATTTCCTCTCATTCTCTCCTTCAATCAGTCTATTTCATTCTTTCTCCCTTCTCTCTCTCCCTCAATCAATGTTTTTTTTTTCCTTTCACTCTCTCAATCAGTATCATGTTTTTTTTTTTTTTTACATTGCTTTTTCTCCCTTACCCCTGCTTTCCAACTACAGTACTCATTTGACTCTCTCTCTCTCTCTCTCTCTCTCTCTCTCTCTCTCTCTCTCTCTCTCTCTCTCTCTCTTACCACCGCTATTTCGACACTTTATCTTGCCATTCCCTTTTCCTTCTCCCTCCAAATCACTTCTTCCCTCTCTTTCCCCCCTTTCTCCTTTTTTCCCCTCAAGGCACATCTTCCCCTGTGCATTCCATCAACCTCTCGTCTGTTTTTCCTTACCCTCATGTCTCTCTTTCTCTCTCTCTCTCTCTCTCTCTCTCTCTCTCTCTCTCTCTCTCTCTCTCTCTCTCTCTCTCTCTCTCATGTAATTCTGTACCTAGGCGACTTAATTTCGTATATAGTAATGCAGGTTTTTTCCCACTGACATAGAAAAAAATATTCACGAGTATTCATATCACAGGCATCATTCTTAGCCCAATACACACCACCACTACTGCGAACTAAATGATCAATATGGTTATCATCAGTACAACATTCATTACTACATTCATTATCACCACATACCATTTCGCGATCATAATGAATAACCTTTTAGAACGATAGCTTCATTTTATAGTTTATTCTGGCAGATGTAAGACGATTTTTCTCAGCTTTTCTAACTGGAGAGGTTAGATACAGGACTCAATTAACCCCTTCACTAAAACAGATCTAAACCAGAACAAAATCGTCTGGAAGTAGCAATAAATTATAATAACACGACAACGAAGACAATCAGAATCCACCAAACCAGCAAATTATTTCTCCACTCTATTCTTCCCACCATCAGACGATTTTACTCAGCTTACGACAAATCTCTAAGTAGCTAAGGGGGTTATGAAGGATATATTTAACTCTCTAGTATGATAATCTCTCCAAAACTGAATAAAATCGTCTGGTATTAACAAGAACAGGACAAAACACAGGCAATTGGAGGGCAGTGTTAGGCGTGAGAGGGTGACCGCGGATATTACAGGTAGATTAATGATGGAAGATAATTATTGTCACCTGGTTTACCTGTAGAAGTTGATTAGTATACAGCGCCTAGTCTTAATTAACAGGTGATGTGCCTGTAGACTTTTTGGCTCTAGCAACGAATATGAAGAAATCAACGGGATTAAAAGCATAATCATGATCACACACACACACACACACACACACACACACACACACACACACACACACACACACACACACACACACACACACACACACACACACACACACACAATTAGGTAAGAACACACACACGTAGATTCACCCCAAAGCAAGACACACAAAGCCCTTCCCACATCAACTGTCGCACCTGCCTCACCTGTAGGAGTTAATTAGGATAGAGCCGGGTCTTAATTAACAGGTGATGTGGATGTTCAGAGCTCTGGCAACGTGTATTACTAAACCAAAATACACATGTACGGAATCTTGTGTACTTACATAAACACAGGCAGACACATACATATAGCCCTCTTCTCACACTCGTACACATAGTCACTCTCCCTCACACACACTCGCACAATGCACACACACACACACACACACACACACACACACACACACACACACACACACACACACACACCTGTTGTTCCTTTGATATCCAGAGCACAGAGAACACACACACACGGATAACAAGATCCACGGAGCTAGCTGACTGCTGCAGGAGCGATAGACATACTTAGATAGATAGAGGCAAGAATCACACCCACGGATGCACAGAATTAGAACAACAGGGGCATAGATACAATGAGAACAAATGGATATATAGATAGATAAATAAATAAATATAGATAGACATAAACAGATATCAGTTGGATAGATTGACAGGTGGATACAAGGAAAGGTCGATAGATAAATAGATACAGATAGACAAGTAGATATGAAGAGATATGACTGGATAGACAGACAGACAGAAAGACAGGCATAAACAGATAGATAGATAGACAGACAGACTGATAGAAAAGAAAGACAGCAGGCAGATTCAGACAGAAAACAGACGAAACAATTATTATACCCACACGTGAAACAATTGTATATTCAGAAAACATAGCATATTTTAGACTTATTATAGAGGGTCCAAGTCAGGCCGAAATCGTTGGAGGCAAAGGGAAGAATCATACTTAGAGATAGATATGGATATTAAGATGATATTAGAAAAGAGGGTGCACATCCACCCGAAACTGTTAGCTATAAAGACAGATTCACTTGGGAGATAGATAGATAAACAGATAGGTAGACAGATAGATAAAGATACGTAATTATCTATATAGGTACAGAGATACATAGTTACGAACAATACACAAATATATATAGAAAGAGAGGTGGTGGCATGGTTGATGGAAGAATGGTGGAGGGGGTGACGGAAGAAGCAGATAGACAGATAGAGGGGTCGTATATGGTGGACAGGGTGATGGGGAAAATAGGCAGATAAAGGGATAAATAAATGGATGTTGGAAGATGGACTCAAATACAGAAAAAATCAACAAAATACATGGTGTTATGAATTTCCAGCAGCATTGGGAAATCTATATTATTATTGTATTGAGGATTCATATGGACATACACCAACTACACCGTAATAGAAAAAAAAGGCAATATCGTTAGTGCTCATTCAGAAAACCATCGAACCCAACTGTCAGGGTAGTTTTATTGGTATGCGTACATTATCAGAGACTGGTTGAGTGATACTTATCGATAGGCAGCCTACACACACACACACACACACACACACAAATACAGAATGGTGGCTGAATGAAGACGGCACACAGTGAGAGGATGCAGAACAGAGGATTAAGAAGAAAAGTACCATATTAGCGGAGATGATGTCAAGAATGGAAAGGTAGAGGGGAGATAGAAACAGGGTAAGAAATATTGTGTACAGGAAAAGAAATACGATACAAGTAGAAAAACATTATATATACTGTACATACACAGGTTAAATACAGATTAAAAGAGTACAGATAAAAATCAATGTCAGAGGAAATACTAGAGAGAGAGAGAGAGAGAGAGAGAGAGAGAATAAAAGCAAAAGAAAAAACATAGATACCATAAATACCCAAACACACAACCACCCAGCTTCCACAAAGATAAGCGGAGATGAATCAAGGAGTGAGAAAGCGTTGTGGGGGGAGGGGGAGGACCGAGTGGAGGGGGAGAGGGATGTGAAAGGAGGAGGGAGTCGGGGAGAGGGAGGGGGTGAGGAGTGAATGGAGGAGGGAGTAAGAGAGGAGGTGGGGAAGGCGCGGAATGAAAGAGGACAGGGGGAGGGAGAAGACCCATAAGAAGATAAATACGATAATAGCCAGGACCGGAGAGGAAAAGAGAGACACCGATAAACATGATGGAGGAGAGGCAGGAGAAAGAGAGAGACAGGGGATGGGAGAAAGAGAGAGGCGGGGGATGGGAGAGGAGAGAAGGTGGTCAGGGCAGAGGAGAGAAGGTGGTCAGGGCAGAGGGGAGAAGCGAGGGGGGACGCTGATGACGAAAGGGTTAGCAGGGGCGGGTGAGGGAGGAGTGAAAAGGTGGTGATAAAAGATGTGAAATAGAGAGGGGGAGGGGAGGAGAGGGTGGGAGAGAAGCAGGATGAGGGTGGGAGGAGGGGAAGCAAGAAAGGGTGGGAAATGGGAAGCGGGAGGGTAGGAAGGGAAGAAAGGAAAATAACAAGAGGAAACATGGGCAACTCTACACTGTTGCAACCCTCCATCTGACCAAACACATACTCCCCACCTCCCTACACACCTAACCAAGCGCATAACAGCCCTCACACCCCCACAATCTTTCCCTTTAAAGGTGGGCGTAGGGAGAACGCCTTGAGGACACACAACCTGGGGCCTTCCGATTCCTTGTGCAGGTCGCACTGAAATCTCATATATTTTTTTTTACTTTTTCATTATTTAAAAAAAAAATTAAGACAGCATTCTACCTATTAAAAGGCACCAGTTCACGATAAGAAACATAACTATGTGTTTTTTTCATGACTCCATAGTGAATACTTTCTGAGTTCTGGCGCAGAAGCGAAATTTCTACGCCGGCCAGCCGCCCTGCCGCCCAACTCTACGGTCGGACACCTATTGATCCCAGTGATAACAACATCCTCCTCTGACTTTTTCAGGTGTAGGGTAAGAAAATGAAAAAGGAGAGGGAGAGGTGGAAAAGGGTGGGAGACGAGAAGATGAGGTGGAAGGGGGGTGGGAAAAGTGAGAATGCTGAGAAGAGGAAGGGAGAAAGCGAGAAAGGAGGGGAAGAGGAAGGGAGAGGGAAAAGGGAAGGGCAGAGGAAGGGGAAAAGGAGGGAATGAGAAACGAAGAGGGAATAGGAAGGGGATGAGAATGGAAACAAGGTGTACCAATGAGGAGATGAGAAAGTGGTAGAGTGGGGGATGAAAAAGGTGGGAGGGGGAGGAAAAGAAAGAGATGAGAGGGAGAGGGAGGGGAGAAGGAAGAGATGAGAAACAGGGAAGTTAGGTGCTAGATAGGGTAGGGAAGATGAGGAATTTAAAGTTTTGATGAGAAAAATGAGACTCGGAGATCGGAAGAGATGGAAGAGGAGAGGAGACGAAAGGCGTAAAAAGAAAGGTAGGAAAAAGAAGGAAGAGGTGGAAGCGGTAGCACAAGGAGGGAATGAGACAGAGATGAGATAAAAAGGAAAGGATAAGGTAGAGAGAGAGAGAGAGAGAGAGAGAGAGAGAGAGACGAGAGACAGGGAGAGAAGAAAGAGAGAGAAGATAACAAACGCGAGACAGCAAGAGAGAGGAGCCAAGTTTTGTGTGGTGAGGAAAGTTGCAATTCACCTCAGCAATCATAGAGAAGGATGGACGGGGAACCTAATCATCCGGGGGGCTTTGGAAATGAAAGGAAATACCAGTGGGAACAAACGAGCCCGAACGAGCACTGAGCCGTGGGAGAAAAATATAAGGTTTATGTTTCAATGGGTACGATATGGGAACAGAGACCACAAACAAGCACTGAGCGATAAAAGAAAAATATAAGCTTATGTGTCTTAGTGTATGATGCGTAGATAAACAGGAAAAAGAAGTACTGTAAATGAAAAAAAAAGCGGAAAACAATAATAATAATAATAATAATAATAATAACAACAATAATAATAATAATAACAATAATAATAATAAGTAAAAACAAGAAAAGATAAATCGGTGTAAAGAGGGCAATAGGACTGGAATAAGGTGAAAACAAATGAGCAATGCACCTGAGATGCAAAGGTTAATTAGACTGACTAGAACTGAAACCATAAAATGTCTTGGAAGGAGAAACATTAAGAATATGAGTGAAAGGTGTATATGCAATAGTGGATGAAATTTTGAAAAAAAAGAGTAAAGAAATAGGTGAACAAAGAGAGAGAGAGAGAGAGAGAGAGAGAGAGAGAGATGCAGTTATAAATCTGGAATTAAAACTTTAAAATTCAAATAAAAGTACGGAGGTGAAGTAAAAAATGAGATTATTTATATATATATATATATATATATATATATATATATATATATATATATATATATATATATATATATATATATATATATAACAACCTTACAAGAACTATAAGCATGAATAGAAATTATGAAATATATTCATGGTGCGGGAAAAAAATGAAGAAATGGAAAAACGAATAAGGATATGATGCAGGGTGACCATACGGATATGACGCAGAAAAAAAAAGAGACAAAAAAAAAGAGAAAAATATAATACAGAAACAGAATGGGAGAAAATAAAGACGCAGAACTAAAAAATAATGAGGAAAATAGCCTAAGGCGCAAAAATGACATGAAATATGAAAAGAAATGACTGAAAGGGGGGGGGGGGTAAGAGGAGACTCCAGAGAGGAGAGTGAAAGGCAGCTGCAGAGGCACGAGGGAAAATGAATGAGGCAGATCAAAGGAGAGATATAAAAAGTTAGACATAAATCAAAGGAAAGATGAGGCGAAAGGGGAGGGAGCGAGTGTGTGGGAAAGGGGTGGGGGGGTAACAGAGTGGGGGTAATGGGGAGGGGAGTAATGGGAAGGGGGTGATTCAAGGCTGGAGTGGGGTGTAACGGGGAAGAGGTGTAATGGGGAGGCGATGATTTAAGGCTGTGAGGGTATGAAAGATGAAGGAACTACATACATGCGTACATGCAAATATACATACACACATGAATACATACACCTACACTCACATACATACACACTTTCAAACAAACATACATATATACATAGTCCATCCATCCATACATACATACATTCATACATACATACTCCTACGCCAGCATTAATACAAACACAAAGACAAACAAATAAAACTCGAACTCACGCAGAGAGAGAGAGAGAGAGAGAGAGAGAGAGAGAGAGAGAGACAAAAACCACCACATAATAACAACGATATAATACCACGTTCCCTTCATAATAGCCCCGAAAATTAACCCTTTCAGTACGATGACGTATTTATTTTTTTTATTCTGACTACTACTGGATCAATCAACTGGACAGGGTGGGTCAAAAGTCTGAGAGGAAATTGCTGGAGATTTTCTTGGGCGTAACTCCTTCGCTGCAGTGACTTATTCGTATTATATTCTTGCTATCTCTGGACGATTTTATTCAGCTTGACATTTTAAACTGGAAGGGTCTCATCACGTATTAACCCCCTTTACTACTAGGATGCCCTGTCTGCTGGTGTGGGCGTGAGCGTGGCAGTGGGAGTACGAAACTGATACGGTATATGTATGACTAACTGATCGTCTGGGATATCATGTCTGCTGGTTTGGGCGTGAGTATGTGGTAGTGGAAGTGGGAACTGAATAGGTAATGAACAACAAGTTAATCACTCTGTGCCGTCCCCGCAACTTCAAGAAATCGCCCGGGGGAGCTGAAGGGGAGCGCTATGTATGGACTACCCTATAACTTATGAACGGAAGGGGCGACAGACCACTCGACCAGGGGCTTTCCTCTGCTGAATGAAATTCTCTCTCTCTCTCTCTCTCTCTCTCTCTCTCTCTCTCTCTCTCTCTCTCTCTCTCTCTCTCTCTCTCAACCTTGATTCCAGTCCCTCTCTTAAGCTGAATAAAAGCGTCTGTAGATAATAAAAACAAAGTTTGAAAAGACGTCCTCTGGCTGAATTTGCAACAGGGATTCAAAATTTGCGAGAAAAGAAAAAAAATGGAAGCCAAACAACACAATGACGGGGATCATTTGCAACACTTAAATTCCATGCAGCAGGGAAAAAACAATTTGGCAGTTATTTTTTTTCACTGCGATTACGGCTTTTCTGTTTTACTTTTGCTCATCAGTACAATTTTTTTTTTTTCAACTCTGGAAGGGTGTCTGATACAGAGGAGGTAAAAGAAGGCTGCAGTTAACCTTTCCAATGCAAAATCTTTCTAGAACTTAATAACATCGTGCAGACAAAGGAATAACAATAAATAAACTAGAGGGGCACTCAGTGGAGAGCAACTCTCCGACAAGGGCATTGTAATTTCCAAACCACACTTCATAATGGGTTAGGTTTTCTCATCAGTGAAAAGGGTTTTACAAAAAATGTTTTCCGGATCCAGAATTTGTAATACGATCCGGATCGATCGCAAAAGTTAATCGATTGCTCCCTGGGACATGGGCTATCTACCCACCAAATTTGGTCCAAATATCTTTTTTAGTTTCTGAGTAATCCTGTTAACAGACAAACTAACAAACAAACAGGAGTCAAAACATATTCTCCTTGTAGGAGAGACTAAATAAATAAAGACAGGTGCGTCACTGGATTGACGGAATTACAGACGTTCACAAGAAAAAGCAGACAATAATGAATGCCAAAAAAAATATATCAGAAGAGAGAGAGAAAAAAAAAGAGGCAATTTTAAGAGTCAATTTATCAGACTTAGAGAGATAATAATAATGTGTGTTAGGCAAGGAAGACTGAGGAATATAAGTAAGTGTGGGTCACAAGGGGACTGAAAAAGGACTTGAAATGCGACTGAATCACGACTGAAATAAGACTTAAAAACCACAAATACTACGACTTCAAGAGATGATGATAAGGCGTGGCAGGCAAAGAAGGCTACTGCATGTCAGTCAAAATGGTCCACTGAAAATACGACTCGACCTCATCATTATTCATCTTAAACCACCAGGGTCCAAGAGATGCAGGGGGAGAGGGGGAAACGTAGAGAGTAGGGGAGGGGAAGTGGGGAGAGGGAGGAGGAGGGGGTGGGGAAGTGGGGAGGGGGAGGAAGGAGAGGGAGAGAAAATTAGCACCCGTAGTCGTAAATGATACTGACTCAAGTGATCATCATTCTCCCCAGTTCCTCATGTTGTTATGGGTTACGTCGATCTCTTTTCTAGTAAATCGTAGTCCACAAGCACAGTACTTCACCCCACCCTCCCCAGCAACTACTACCACCCATGTCGTAGAATGCACTCGGCTACTGCAACACGAGTGCAGGGCAGTGGAGGCGCCAAAATTTCCACGCTCTCTCTCTCTCTCTCTCACACACACACACACACACACACACACACACACACAGCATAAAGCACCCTGCCACTTCCACCTTCCACAGCCACCTTCTGGACAAACAGGATATCACGTAGGTAGCGAGGTCGTATTTAAGACTTCATAAATGGGAAAATTTTCGTCCCTATGGTTAACCCCTACAATGCGGTGATGTCCTTGTGCTTCTTAATTTCTGTCACTCTCAGACGATTTCATTCAGCCAAGGAGAGACAGTCTGTAGCGGAAGATTTAACGAAGGCTATATCTACAGTAACCCCTCCAGTTCGAAAAATCCCTCCTAGGATGAATATATTCCTCTGAAAACAGCAAAATCAGAAAGTAAAATACACCATTAGATTGAATGCCGAGCTGTTGCAAGGGATTACCACTAGATAATGTTGCTAGTCACGAAGGAGTGCTATGGGAGGGACGTAGAGCTGTAGTATTGTCTCTTTCTGCCAATGAGCTAAGTGAAACATCCTGCAAAAGAAGGATAATCTGGGCCCGGTAAAAAGGAATGAACTGCACCATCACACAGCCAGCCCGAGAATCACCACCCAGCCACCTCCGCAATGAGAATCAGGGACAGAATCAGCGGGTGGGGCTCATTGTGATTGCGAAGGGAGGCCGCAGCGTGTGAAAGTTGGCTAATAAGCTGGTCCCTCGCTCACTCGCACACCAACCAACCCCACCCAACCCTCCTGCAAACTTTAAAATGCTCAGGACTTCTTGTGTGCGGGAGGGGGCGAGCACAGGGAGGGGCAGGGGAGAAGACATTTGAGAGAAGGGAGAGAGGAGGAGGCGTTGGGGAGAAGGCGGGGGAGGAGACGCTGGGGAGAAAGGTGAGAGGAGACGTTAGAGAGAAGGGGAAGTATTAGGTGGAATGGAGAGCAGAGAAAAGGGAAAGAGGGAAACATGGAAAAGGGAGGAAAGATTAAAGGGAGCGAGGAGGGGTGGGAGGCGAAAAGAGGGGACATAGGACAAGGTGAAAAGATCCGGGAGAGTAAGGAGGGGAGGGAGGAGAATGGAGGGGACGTGAGGGAAGGAGGAAAACAGGGGAGAGTAGGGAAGGGTGGGAGGGGAAGCAGAGGAATATGGGACAACGAATTAAGGGGGAGTGGAGAGTGAAGGAGAAGGAGGTGTGGGAGAGGGGAGAGAAGAATAAGGAATGTAAATTGGGAAGGAAGGCTGAGAGTTAAGACACTGGAAAATAAGATGATCAGGACTTACCGTACTGTGGTGAGGAGAGAGAGGGGAGACAAGAAGAGAGAGTCCTGGGCAGGGGGAGGGAAGAACATGAAGAGGAGTGGCGAGGGGAGGGAGGCTGGGAGGTGGGGCCAAAGTGGGAATGCTCAGAACTCCTTATCCGGAGGTGAAGGTGAGCAGGGAGAGGAGATAAGGTGCAGTGGGGAAGGGAGGAAACATGGGATAGGGCAGTGAGGAGGGGGAGGAAAGGATGTGTGAGAGAGAGGAAAAGAGAATAACAAAAGTGGAAGAAGAGGAGAAGGAGGAATGGGAGGGGAAGGGGAGGTGAGAACGGAATGGAATTGAATGGGATGGGGGAAGGAAGAGAAGGAACGAGTGAGAAAGGAGAGAGGAAGGGAGAGGAGGGAGTGTCAGAGGGAATTCTAAGAACAGGGGAGGCAAGAAAAAGGAAGTTCAAAAGAATGACAAGTGCACAAAAAAGGAGGGAGGAAAGGAACAGAGAATGTGAAGCAAGAGGTGGACAGGGCTGGGTGGAGTGGAGTAGGGTGGAGTCGGGTGGGGAGGAAGGAAGGAAGGAACAGGCGAGGTGGGACGAGATGTGACAAGAAAGACTAAAATGGGCCGAGTGTGGTGAAGGGGAGAGACGGGGAAGCGGAGAAGAAGGAAGAAAATGAGGAAGAGGAGAGAGAGTGGAGAAAGAGGAAGCAAAGAGGGATGAAAGTAAGAGAGAATTGGAAATTATGATGGGGCGAAAGGAGAAAGTGAAAGAGAGAAGACAAAAAGGGAGGGGAGAGAAGAGAGAGGAGAAGGAGAAGAGATGAAAGACGGAAAGATAAACGAAGAGAAAGGATAGATGAAGGTGGGAAAGAAGAGTGAAATAAAAGCAGGGTAGGGAAAAAAAGAGGAAGGAAAAAGACGGAAAGAGGAAGGGATGTGAATGGAGGAAGAAAACGACGAGGAATGTTAAGAAGAGGAGCAGGAAGGGAGCAGAGAGGACAAGCAGAGAGAGGGAAAATGAAGACTGGGAAAGGAAAAAAAGGAAAGAAAGATGAAAGATGGGAAGGGGTTGAGGTGTGGTCTGGCAGGGAAGGGGAAAAAGCAGGACAGAACATGCAATGGTGGAGGCACAGAAGTAGAGGGGATTGGAAGAAGCAGGGCGAGAGAGCGGCGGGGCTTAACACAAGTCACGACATGGCAAGATAAAGCTGGGACAAAGAAAGGGAAGACAGAAGAGTAGAAAAGAAATGACGACAAAGAAAAGTAAAGCCGGGACAAAGAAAGGCAAGACAGAACAGGGGAAGGGCGAGACGAGGAGGAACAGAGATGAAGAGTATAAACACAGTGGGACAAAGTGGGACAAAGTGGGACTGAGTGGAACAAAGTGTGAAACAGCAGGATCGAGTGGGGCGAGAAAAAAGTAAACCACGGAGAGCAAGCAGAGTAAGGCGTGGTGGGGCAAGGTGGGACAGGGCGGGGTATGGCAGAATCCGGAGTTGTAGGACAAAGCAAGGCCTGGCACGGGCATGAATGGCTAAGCGGACTGGGCAGGACAGAACAAGACAAGACAGGACAGGGTATGACTGGGGTAAATAGGGAAGGAAAGGGCAGAGTATGACTGGGGTAGATGGGGAAGGAGAGGACAGAGGATGACTGGACTAGGGAGGAATGGATGAATCGGAGCGCAACAGGACACATTAAGAAGAGGCAATATTAGACGCGGAAGATTAAACGGGGTAAGGCTGGGTGGGTGAAAGTGGAACAGGTAGGCCGGAGTGATAGTGGAACAGAATGAGTCAGGCTGGGGCACGACAGAATAAGAAGAAGCAGAAGAAGGTAAGGATTAGTGTTTGAGCAAGGAAGGCCAAGATAGGAAGGGAGTATGACGAGATAGGTAGGGGAAAAGTGGGAAGGCAGTATGGTGGGACAGTGAGAAGGGAAGAGTAGTGGGAAGGTGGGAAGGTTCGTGGGAAGGTAGGTAGAGTGGAAAAGGGCGATGGAGGAAGCTGGTGCAAAGAAGAACAATGCAGAATGGAGGGGGAGAGAATGAAACTGGGAAGGGTGAGGCGAGGCAAAGCAGAGGAGACCGGGGTGGGGTGGGACGGGACGGGAAAAGGTGGGGCAGAGGGCAGTGAGAAGGGGGCAGGGAGGAAGAAGAGAGTGAGAAAGAGTAGGGTTGAAGGGGGAGCCAATGAGACAAGGTGGGGCAGTGAGGAAAGACAGCGAGACGAGACAAGGAGGGGCAGGGAGGAGAGACAGCGGGACGAGACAAGGCGGGGCGAGATGGGGCAGAGCACTACCGAGAGCAAAGAGGACAGGGCGGGACAAGAAATACAGAAAAACGAAAGTGCGTGCGAGAAAAAAAGAAGGATTGCGCGCCAACCACGTTCACTCGGTGCTGCCAAATTAACCCAAGTTTTTATAAAAGTTGGGGATTCAGTGAAAGAGTTTGGGACCAGAATCCCTAAAGAGGTTTTAAGGAACGGCTTTGTGGCTCCTGGGTAAACTTTTATCTTTTATTTTTTAGTTTTTTTTTCTTTCTTTTTTTTTGTGGTTGTGGGGTGAAGGTAAATTGTGGTATTACGTGGTAGGTGTGTGTGATTTTGATGTGGATGGAGGAAGAGAGAGAGAGATAGATAGATAGATAGATAGAGAGAGAGAGAGAGAGAGAGAGAGAGAGAGAGAGAGAGAGAGAGAGAGACAGACAGACAGACAGACAGACAGACAGAGACAGACAGACAGACAGACTGTGTGTGTGTGTGTGTGTGTGTGTGTGTGTGTGTGTGTGTGTGTGTGTGTGTGTGTGTGTGTGTGTGGAGAAGAAAAAAACAATGGCGGTGACGATGTTGACGATGACAGTAATGATAAAGATAACGATGACGATGATAACGGCAGAGAAAATCGTAAAAACAAGAGAGACCCCAAAGAGAAAACCTAACCCAGACGAAAGAACAGAAACCCTGGAAAGAATCAAAAGGGAATGGGAAAGACGAAGGCAACTGGATCTCGGAGGCAGCGACCAAAGTTAGTGAGAGACAGAGAGGCAATAGAAGTAAATAATGGAAATAAACAAGAGAGAATAACGCTGGGATGGGATGGAAGAAGACGATGAAGAGAAGGAGAAGGGAAGGGAGAATGAGAAGGAAAAGAGAGAAGGGAAGGGAGAGAGAGAGATAGAGAGAAGAAAATGGGAGAAGGGAGGGGAGAAAGAGAAGAAAAAGGGAGAAGGGAAAGGAAAAAGAGAAGGAAAAGGGAGAGGGGAAGGGAGAGAGAGAAGAAAATGGGAGAGGGGAAGGGAGAATGAGAAGGAAAAGGGAGAAGGGAAAGGAAAAAGAGAAGGAACAGGGAGAGGGGAAGGGAGAGAGAGAAGAAAATGGGAGAGGGGAAGGGAGAATGAGAAGGAAAAGGGAGAAGGGAAAGGAAAAAGAGAAGGAACAGGGAGAGGGGAAGGGAGAGAGAGAAGAAAATGGGAGAGGGGAAGGGAGAATGAGAAGGAAAAGGGAGAAGGGATGGGAGAAAGAGAAGAAAAGGGGAGAAGGGAAAGGAGAAAGAGAAGGGAAAGGAGAAAGAGAAGGAAATGGGAGATGGGAAGGGAGAAAGAGAAGGAAAAGGAAGAAGAGAAAGGAGAAAGACGCGGGACAGGGAGAAGAGGAAGGAGAAAGCGAAGGAAAAGGGGTGACGGGGAAGGAGAAAGATATAAGTTTATGTTTGTTCTCTGCAAGCGATTTTTTTCAGGTGAGACTTTTCGAGATGAAGGGGTTTGACAGAGCTTCAGTGCAAGGAATCTTTAGCTATAGGAAATCGTCTTAAGCTGGCGAGATCAAAGCGGCAATAGACGTCAACGTAGTGAAGAGTTTAAGTAAGCTCATATTAAGAAAAGGGACATTGCTGAAAGGAAAGGGTTAATGAAAAACGAGGAACATAACAAGGGAAAGATGATATGGGAAAGATGCAAGGGAAATACTGACCCAGAAGACGTTACAAAAAAAGACGTCACTGTAATGATGAGGTTAATGAAAGACGAGGAAATACAAGGGAAAGATGATATGGGAAACATGCAAGAGAAATACTGAGCCAGAACGCGAAGAAAAGGAAGAACAGAAGGAAGTGAGGTCGGTGAGAGAGGAACTGACGTGACCAAAAAATGTGGACGAGGAGGAAGTAAAAATAAATGGGAAAAGAAGGAAGAAAAACAAAGGAATGATACCAGACGTGACGGCAAGGAAAAGGGAGGAGAGGAACACATGAAGGAAGAAAACAAAAGGAAGGATTCAAGGAAAATATGGGGAAAAGTGGAGAAAAAAATGAGAAAGGATGAACAACATGATAGAAAAAACGATGGAAAATGAATGATAAATGAAGGAAACAAAATGAAGAAAGACGATGTTAAGAAATTTTGAAGGACAGGAAAATGAATGATGAAGAGCAGATATAATATGAGGGAAAATAAGAAGACGAAATTTAAAAAGGATGAAAAGAAGGAAAGGAGAGGAAAATGAAAAATACAAATATAAAAAATACTTATCATGGTGTGGAGGCAAAGAAAGAAAAAAAAGGAAGGAAAACAGAAATATTAATAAAACAAGAAAGAAAAGGGAAAATATGGAAAAAATAAAGAAGGGGAGAAGAAAAGAAACAGGAGAAAAAAGGCAAAGAATAAAGGAAAAGGAAGAACAGCAAAGAAAGAGACACGGTGGAGAGAGAGAGAGAGAGAGAGGGGTGGGGGGGTACAATTGGATTAGCGTGGCTGTTACAGGGCGCTGCTGACTAAACCTGGTTACCCACCCTGATAGACTCCACCTCTGCCACTTCCTCCACCTACTCCACAGCGTCGCTTCCACCTCCTCCTCCTTCTCCCTCTCTTCTCTCTCCTCCAGATCTTCCTGCTAGTGCACAAAGTTACCTCCTCCTTCTCCTCCTCCTCCTCTTTTATCAAATCTCCTACTCCATCCAATCTCCTCCTGCTTTTCCTCCTCCACTTCTTTCTCCTCCTCACCGTCCTACTTCACGACTCCACCTTTTCCACTTCCTCCACATCCTCCTACTGCACAATATCTGTCCATTTTCTTCTCCTCTTGGTCTTCCTCCTACCCCTCCACATGACCTCTTCCTCCTCCTCATCCACCTCCTCCTCCTCCTCTTCCTCTTCATCCTCTTCCTCTTCATCCTCATCCTCCTCTTCTTCCCCCTCATTTTCTTCTTAACTGGATATCTTCCACCTAAAGTAATTCATCATTTTCCTAAATTACTTCCACTCTTCCACATCATCATTTTCATCATCACCTGCTCCATTCAGCTCTTCCACTTTTTCTTCTTTTACTTCCATTCTTTCACCCCATCATCATCATTATCATCATCATCACCATCATCATCATTTTTTTTCTTCTTACTATTCCGCACACCGCCATCTCCTCCAAAACCCTTCCTACAACACATCATCGTTTTTCATAATCTCATCACTAGTCACTCCCACCACCCAGCATCACCACTACATCCTTCACCGACAGCATCATCATCATCATCAATCTTTTACTCACCATCAACATCACCATCACTACCGTCATATATATATTTTTTTTTCATCACCCACTCCACCAGTCTCTTCTTGTTATCTTATTCCATTTCCCTTATTAACAGACATTTATTATTAGGATATAAGCATTTTACCCTAACTTGACCTAAAATTGCCGTCACACGATCTTGAAGGCTGAGTTGTAGCAATAGATTAGCGCTAGAATACGATGCTAGTCGCGAAGAAGTGCTATGGAAAGGATGCAGAACTAAAACGATCGGTCACTAATACCAGTTACCAATTACTCCTTCTAGTCACCAGTCAGTCATACCACTCACTCAGCCAGCCATTCTCCACTATCAGTATTTATCATTAATGGTAATTGTCATCATTATCACCTCCACTCACTCTTTGGGTCACGACTCACCCACTCACTCTCCACCAGTCACCACTTGCTCAAGCCACTCACCTTTCACTCCAATCACTCACCTCTCACACTCCACCAGTCCCCACTAACTCTAGCCACCCACAACTCACTGCAGTCACTCACCACTCACTGCAGTCACTCACCACTCACTATAGCCACTCATCACTCACTCACCACTCATTCTTCACCAATAACCACTCACTCAAACCACTCACCACTCACTCTCCGCCAGTCAGACCCTTCCTCATCAGCGCCCCGGCTCACCTCTCCATCCGGCCCGCTGCCTCCTATCACCTCTCATATCTCATCGATTTCTGCTAATTAACCGGATACAGTTCCCCGGTGCCTCTGACAGACTTCTCTTCCATCACTAGAGGTCGGGTTCCCTAGGTTCTATTCTGGGTTCTAGGGGGTTCCAAGGTTCCCTCCTACGGGGCTTTCTTTATTCGATTCTGGGCTCTAGGGGGTTCCAAGGTTCCATTCTAGGCTCTAAGGAGCTTTCTAGATTCGATTCTGGGTTCCAAGGGCTTCTAGGTTCGTTTCTAGGTTCTAAGGGGTTCCTAGGTTCCATTCTGAGTTCTAAGGGGTTCCTAGGTTCGATTTTAGGTTCTTTGGGGTTTCCTAGGTTCCACGCTGGTTTCTGGCGTACCATTCCTCGCATACAACACAGATCGACACACAACACTGCCAAATCTCACAATGTACACCGCACATTGTCATATCTCATACAGCCACATCCACCGCCTCTTTTCTACCAATGAAGTTATCAATAAGAGTCAAAAATTTGCTTTACCCGATAGCTCCTCCAAAGTTCATGATTTTGAGTATATAGAAGCGTACTTAATGGGTGAATAAGGATAGGATGACCCAAGAACAAACTGGAAGGAAGAATTGGATGGATCAACGTAGGAGGGCAGCTTGGATTGCCGTGACAAGGAAACGTCATGGCATTTTTATTGCGGACACCCGGGAAAAATTCTGGGATTGGGCGCTGGCTTAAGGATGGCTGAATGGACCTTCGTTTTGCAGTAATCAACCCCTTGAATCCAGTGACACCTCTTCATTTTATTCCTGCCGTCCTCCGATTTTATTTGGCTTTGAGGAAATGTTTCGAACCAGAGAGCTTAGATGCACCCTAAAATTAAACTCTTCAATATACTCCTTTTGCTTTAACTTGGCCCAGAGATTCATCTTTTGCAGCTAATTTCAGATAGCTCAGGGGCAGAAAAGGGGATGGCAAGGGCCCTACATCCTTTCCATAGCACTTCTTTGTGACTGGCATCATATTCAAGTGTTAATCTGTTTTTACATCTCAGCAGGCAAGATGAAGTGACTGCGATTTTAGGCCAAGCTAGAGTAAAAGGAGTATACCAAGGGACTGTATGCTAAATAAAATCGTCTCATAAGATAGCCAAAGGTCCCCGGATTCAGAGGGGTTAAGACTGGCTCCTGAACACCTATTTCGGATTCTATAATATATTTCTGCTTGACAGGTAATCACAATCATACACATCAACTTTCGTGACTTTAAAAATCATACATCAGTTGGTACGTCATTTTACTTACCATATATTTTTTTCCCTTTTCACTGGAATTCGGATTTAGCTACCAGTCATTCCCACTTTTTTTTTTTTTCTGCCAGTGAATGAACCGCCGACAGTCCATCAGTATTTTTTTTTTTTTCAGCATATCATTTACCTGTCACCTGCATACGCTTTCAGGATCATTTACCCCGTTCACCGCCCGCCATTTCCCCCCCAATTATCTTTCACTCCACCATTTTTCTCACCCCAACGAGCGTTTTGGCGTGACGGGGAATTTGGCGTAGTTTCATAAATCGCCCAGCTAACTCGTATCCAGCACCTCCTTTAGCTTTTAATATCTGTAGGTTATTGTCAGTGCCCGCCGGTGAATTTGTGTATTGCCAGGCCACGAGCTGTAATTTCCCAAGAGGCTGCTCATACTCTCAGGCTCTTGTGACTCATTTTCAGCGGAATATGAGTCTGGCGTTAGCTGGAATAGAATACTAGAGTTTGTTCGAACAGTAGAGGATTAAATGGTGCCAGTATTAACACCCTCGGGCCTCCTTGACTTATTCTCAGTTTATTCGCTTGTCGCGCTTTAGGCAGAGTAAAATTCAAGAGTCGTCCATAGATAGTAACTAAATCTTAGAAACTCTCAGACTGACATGACTCTCTCTCTCTCTCTCTCTCTCTCTCTCTCTCTCTCTCTCTCTCTCTCTCTCTCTCTCTCTCTCTTACAAATAAAATCGTCTGGTATTAACTGGAAATCTGGAATAGACTACTACTAGAGTTGCCCCACCCATGAGAGTGATAATATACCGGTACGACACACCCGGGGACTATCACATCCCTGCTTTATTTACAAGTCAGTGTAAGAGACTCATACATACACATTTTTTTTTTTTCAATTATTCTCCGATACTCTAAGTGACACAGGCGACCCATTGCCATCTTCTTAGCGATTTATTTTGCATGTAACACCTCAACATTCTCTTGTATGACATTTACAGCGCTTCATTATTAATAAATTTTCCATCTGTGTCATAAAAGAGGATACTGAGGTGTAATGTGCAAAATAAATCACCAGGGAAGAGGTATTTCGAAATCTTCAAATCCACACACAAAACAACCCTACATACCCGGTCCTGGACACAGAACAGGGAGACACAGGATATACTTCTACCCAACATCGTGGTGTGTCTACCTTTCGTCTGGCCAAACACCATTATCCAAGTTCAGTTTTTTTTTTTTTCCCGCTGTTTAGAGTGTCTAGCCAAAGCCTCTCCAATAATTTTACTTTCTTCTTTCCTTCCTCTTCTTTACCAGGATGGCTCCGGTGTTGTCTCTTCCTACGATACAGTGGAACTCTTTGACCAAACTTTTAATAATTTCCACTCGGGAAGAATTCGGTGTTGTTTTTTCTCTCTCTTATCAATTAGATGGAAAGAGTGTCTAGGTTTATATAATTTTTAGAGAAAAAACACATACAGGCAGTTCTTGGAAGATACAAATTTTCTGAAGCAATACAAATAATGATCTTGTGTGATCAAAGGACATCAACTTATAATTCGTTCAACCAGAGGACACTTATAGCATATTCTCGGTATCTCCAAACGTTTGAACTCATTTTAAGCGATACTTTTCTAACTACAAGAGTTATTTATAGTTCCCCCCACCACTAATTCACTCAAGATGCATTAAATCTTATGGTTACAGGAAAAATAGGAACAAGACGTCCTCGGGGCAAAAGGCGTTAAGGACTGCAACATGCTTCTAATGACAGTCATGTCAGCATCCTAGTTCGATATTGATAAACCGGAGCATCTCTTGGTTTGGCCCTGTCTGCCAGTCACTCCCTAAGAGTTTTCGAACACGAGATGTTTCACCCTCCCCCCGCAGATTTTCCCAAGCCTCATACCTACCTAATACTTTCGTACTTGGTCACTCTTAAATATTTCTACCGCTTAATACTGTTCATGAACCAAACTCAGAGGCTTGTTTCAGTATTTCATTTTTAATACCTTGTGCGTTATGACTTTGCAACAGATTCTACACCGATTTTTGAATATTGAGTCTTCCTTTATCCTTCATTAGACTTTTTCTTCCTCAAGATTTCTTTGATATTTTGAACTTTTGGATTTTTATATATAGATTAGATATGGTTACCTGCTACATGTATCAGCGTTTTTATGTATTTCAAGACTCGATTTCCTACTATTCCATCCTCCACCTCCTCACTGCACACTGATCCACTGCTTCACCCTTCATACCTCAACTTCCTCACTCATACATTCACCTCTCACTCCCCATACCTTCACTTCCTCACTCCTTATTCCTCCACTTCCCCACTCATCTTCCTACCTCCTCACTCTTCATGCTTCCACCTCCTTACTTAATCCTCAGCCTTCCATCACCTCACTCTTCATCCCTCCATCTCCACACTCGTCTCTCCATCGCCTCCCTCCTTATTTAATATATCTACTGACTGAACAAATTTCTCGAGAGACGTAAGAGCAACATGGGTGATTTGTCTTTCATTGCTTCAGTCTGCTTTATAATTCAATACTTCAGCTGTTTCATGGTTCGATGTTTCAGTATGTTTTAATGTTTCAATTCATTTCATTGTTCGACGTTTTAGTTTGCTTCATATTATATTGCTTCAGTGTCCTTCATATATCATTTATGTTGGCTTCATGTTTCTCTGCTTCCCTTCCTTTCATACATACTTCCCTATTTTGATGCTTCAGCTCCCTTTATATTTTGATGTTTCTGCTCCCTTCGAGTTTCAATTTCCTTCATATTTAAATGTTCAGTGCCCTTCTTGTTTCACTGATCCCGTGCCCTTCATGCTTCGGTTCCCTTTTATTACTTTCCATCATGCATTAGTGCTTCACTTTCGTTTATGCATCAGTTCCCTTCACGCTTGTTCCCCTCATACTTCAATGCTTCAAATTCCCTTCATGTTTCTCTACCAAACTTCCCTTCATTCTTCTGGCCTTCACTTCACTTCATGCTTCACTGCTTCAGTTCCCTGTGTGTTTCGATGTCTACGATCATTCAGTTTCAGTGTTTCAGTTCCTTTAATATTTCCCTGATTTAGTTTACTTAACGTTTCAGTTCGCATCAAAGTTCACTTCCCCCTACGGTCCAGTGCTTCATGTAAGTTTCATTTTTCAAACGCATCAGGCCCCTTAGGCTTCAGTGGCCTCTTAAGTTTCGACCTGTCCACTTTACACATGTCAAGTGTACAAAATAGTTTCCCCGTATAAGAGAGGAGGGGCAGGAGCTGAACTGAATATTCCATTTTCCCCGGTATGCATTATCAAACTCTATGCTAATAATATTCATGGAGGCCTTTCACATTCTTTTGATATGGACTGCCTGGGAAGGGGAGGAGAGGATGTAAAATTGTGGATGGGAGAGGGAAAGGGGGTTGATATAGACAGATGGGTGGATGGATAGATAGAGACGGGGCCTGACAGAACGACTGAGTGGCTGTTGCCTGATAGACAGATAAATAAAGTGACGGATTTACTGACAGAGATATAGATTGGTAGACAGACAGAGAGGCAGATAAACGGACAGATTCAGAAAGACAGACTGACAGACGAACAGATACACAGACAAAGACAGACACAGAGGGACAGACAGAGACGACAGACAGAGACTTAGTAAAAAAAATTTATTTTTGAATATTACAAAATGTGTAATCATAATTGTGAAAAATCAAGATAGACACGAAGACTGACAGACGAGCGCGAGTGCGTCTGTCTGCCTTCGTGTGGGGAGAGAGAGAGAGAGAGAGAGAGAGAGAGAGAGAGAGAGACACACACACACACACACACACACACACACACACACACACACACACAGACTCAGACAGAAAGAAAAAACAAACTAGGAAGAGAGAACGAATGGAGGGAGGGGAGAGCAATAGAAAAGGCTATTGAAAGAGGAAGCAAAAGAAACACAGTGAAAGAGAAAGGGAGAGAGGGAGAGAGGAAAGAGCTACGGGGAGGGAGGGAGGGAGGAGGAAGAATAACTTGGCAGGCATTCAACGTAGAGGTAGAGTGATGTGGGGACAGAGTAGGATGGAGACAGAGTGAGGTGGAGGATGAGTAAAGTGAAGGCTATGTGATGTGGAGGTTAGTGAAATGGAGGTTAGTGAGGTGGAAGTTGCTTGACATGGAGGCTGAGCATGATGTGGAGGTCGATGTACTGTAGGTGGAGGCTGAATGAGGTCGAATGGAGGTTGGGAGAGGAAGATCGAGTGGGACGAAGCGGTGGGTGAAGTTTGAGCTGGTGAAGGATAAGTTGGTGGAGAATGTGGTGGAGGTTGAGTGGGTGAAGTGTGAGTTGGAGGATGAGTGTGGTGGAGGGTGAGATGATAGTCGACCGTGTTTAAGTATGAGTATATCTGAGGGTGACTGCATTTCGAGTATGGGGAGGGGCTGTCGAATGGGTGGCTGTTGGTGAGTGTCGAATCGATGGAGATTAATGTACCGTAGCGTGCAGAATAACAGGTCAAGGTCGTATGAGATGGAGAGAAGGTAAGGAGCACGTCAGGTGAGTCGGAGGGGGAGTGATGTGGAGTATAACTGAAGTGGGGCATAACTGATGTGGACTATAACTGAAGTGGAATATAACTGAAGTGGAGTATAAATGAAGTGGAGCATGAATGAAGTAAAATATAACTGAAGTGGTGCATAACTGAAATGGAGTACTGTATAACTGAAGTGGAGCATAAGTGATGTCGACTGCAACGAATTAGAGTATGACTGAAGTGGAGTATGAGAAGTGGAATATAACTGATGTGGAGCATAACTAAAGTGGAGCACAGCTGAAGTGGAGTACAACTGAAGTGGAGTAATATGAAGTGACGCATAACTGAAGTGGAGTATATATGAAGTGGAGTATGATAAATTGAAGTGGAGTAAAACTGAACTGAAGTATAACTGACATGGAGTATAACTTGTCGATAAAAATGATTGTCAACTAAAAACTGAAAGAAAACGGTATAAGGTCGATGATGACAGTTAAGTGGGTGAGTATTTTAGGCTGCAAAAGAGGCTTCGTACCACCTCTTCCTTAGCGATTTAGTTTGCATTTTAAACCATAACCTTCTCTTGTACGTCATTTATACAGTTTTATCGACTCAGTTTTCGACAATAAAATACAAGAGGATATTGAGGAGTATTGAACATGACAAATCGCCAAGTATGAGGCAGTATGTAAATCTTCAAAGCCACATGAAGTATGAGTCTAAGATGAACGCCGATTTTAAACTGGAGATGGAGTGAGTTGTAGAATGAGAGGGAAGGAAAGGAAATGAGCTGAAGAATGAAGGTGTAGATCAAAATGGTGTAGAGTGAGAAAGAGCAGGATACCAGATGAGTACAAGATGGGATAAAGTGTAGTCTGTGTAGGTTTGAGGTAGATTGAGTTGTAGAATGAGTTGGCGAAGCTGATGACAAAACTGAGTGCACTGGAGATCAAATGAGTTAAATAATGAGTAAGCAGTAAGAGTGGGTTTGATACTGACTGGGTTGTTGAATAAAAGAGTGGAAGATTTTATGAGCTGTATGTGAACTGGAGACGGATGAGTTACAGAGTGATGGATTAAGATATCGAAAGTGCTATAATGCAATGACCTGAAGATGACCGGATTAAAGAATGAGAATGCCGGAGATCGAAAGGGTTGCACAGTTAGAAAGTAGACACAGAATGAGCAGTAGAATGAATGAGTTGTGGGATGACTGAACTGACGGTCGAGTAGGTTACAGTCTGACAAATCCGAGTTGTGGAATGACTGAGCCAGCCCTGGAGGTCGGGTGAACAGGACTGCCCTTACGCTACATGGGATTGGAAATGGAATGAGGATGGAGTTGATTGAGATGGGGGTGGAATGAGCTTCAAGTACGAGATGCAAATTGCCGGTACAAAACACAAGGCACTTGAAGCGGGTAATTGGCCGTGAAACAGATACGCCATTTAGGGGGAAACAGGCGTGAAACTGGCAGACTATTTCGGATAAGTGAACTATGAAACAGATAACGGCAAACAGACCAAGAAGCACAAGGAAAAATAGACAGGACACTGGAAGAAAGAACCAGAAGCAGATTCCTAGCAGACAAGGTACTGTGAGAAAAAGACCAGGAAGCAGACAACGAGAAACAGACATCAGTAAAGCAGACAAATGGGGTTCCAGGAGACACCACGAAACAGACAGCTTGCCAAGAGAGACAGGACACTGAGAAAACAGGC
>NC_137027.1:6152649-6160149 GCF_032717465.1 Coenobita brevimanus | reverse complement strand
ATTCATTGCAAGCACATGACCTCCCCCCCCCCTCTCTCTCTCTCTCTCATTCATTCAGAGCACCTGATTCGCCACCTTCCTTAACCATTCATTTCACTACTTCCCCCCAACCCACATATCCTCACTCACTCAATCACTCACTCACTTAATAATTCCGGGGCCCTCCCACTGTTTACTCAGTTCTTACTCTCCACACTGCACTCTCATACTCCCTTCAGTCACCCAATCTCACACACACACACACACACACACACACACACACACACACACACACACACACACACACACTCATCACCCATTACCTTCACACCCTCTCTGCCTTCTCTCTCCGATTTCCTTCCCCCTTTTCTACCCTTTCCCTCCCTTTCTTTCTCTTCCTACACCCCCTTCCTTTCCTCCCTAACATTCCCTTCTCTTTCTTTCCCTTCCCTTCCTACTCTTGCATTGTTTTCCTCCCACCCCTTCTCTTTCCTCCCTCCCTCCCTTCTCCTCTCCCTTCCTCCCTTCCCTCTCACTCACGCCTCACTCCTCCCTCTTCTCCCCTAA
Organism: Coenobita brevimanus; assembly: GCF_032717465.1. Classification (NCBI taxonomy): domain Eukaryota; kingdom Metazoa; phylum Arthropoda; class Malacostraca; order Decapoda; family Coenobitidae; genus Coenobita; species Coenobita brevimanus. Next base: position 6,159,603 of record NC_137027.1, on the reverse strand, counting down.
TTTGGCACTTCTCCTCCTCCTCCTCACTCTCAATTTCCTCCCCCCCCTCTCTCTCTCTCTCTCTATTTATCTATCTATCTATCTATCTGTATCTATTTCTATCTATCTATCTATCTGTCCACCTATCTGTGTGTGTGTGTGTGTGTGTGTGTGTGTGTGTGTGTGTGTGTGTGTGTGTGTGTGACTGCTATAACTTAATGAATAATAAAATAGTTAACGTGGCGATTGAGTGAAAGATGGAGGCATATGAGGATGAATTTATAGTGAGGAGAGAGAGAGAGAGAGAGAGAGAGACAGACAGACAGACAGACAGACATATAGACAGACAGATAGATATACAAAATTCATCCTCATATTCCTCAATTTTGAACTCACCTGCCTTATTAACTGTCCAATTATTCATTAAGTTACAGCAATCACTAGGCTCTGTCCATCACCTACCTTAACTCAGACACACGACCTAGACTACTACTGTCAACCGCACTTCTTCCTATTTGCTCAACACACTATTTCTGTTCGCCATCACTTACTCTCTTCACTTTAGGAGAGACGAGTACACCCTGAAAGGTTTACTTCATCATATATAATAAAAATCACGAAAATATCCTCGTCCTCGATCTCGGACTGGAGAAACAACTGCCTTCACTCACCTCCCAGTACTCACTCAATACTGCTCCTGTCTCACTCACTCCCTTCTCCTTCCACAACGCAGTCAGGTTTCTAAAATTTCGAGTATTCGTGGTCAATACTAAGCTGACTGAATTCGTGTGGCGGAAAACAGGGTAGCTACTGACAGAATTCAGCCTCATCGGGCACTCTCACTCCATCACAGAAATACATCTTATTGTGGCATATCATATCACACCACAAACACCAGCGTGCACACACATGCACACACACACACACACACACACACACACACACACACACACACACACACACACACACACACACACATTCCGAATACTATGCGGAAGCACGCACGCGCATGTGCGCACACACACACACACACACACACACACACACACACACACACACACACACACACACACACACACACACATGCATACACACACATGCATACACACACAAACCACACCACGGCAGAAAATAACACACACCATAGAAATCACACCGCGAAATCACACGCAACACATCACAACACAGGACACCACACGCCATACCACACATTACACCACGCGCACGCACCACCACACCACATCACACCTCCCTCCACCATCCTCTCCCGGTCTCCTTCCTCCTGTCCCACTACGTTCACTTTCCCTCTGTTATTGTTTCCTTCACTCTTTCTTTCCCCTCCGTCTCTTTCTCCATTTTTACTGTCCCTTCATCTTGTTCTTCCACAACCTCTGACAAAAACTATGGTGACACTAGACTGACGACTGAAAGAAAAGATGGAGGAAAGAAATCTCACGTGGAACGAATGGCTGTAGTAGTTACCTCTCTTTGGGATGACGCGAGTTCACCAAGCACGCCTCTCCACCTCGTCCCAGCCACTGCCATGGATATCAGTCTCACCGATTTTCCGAGCAAACTGTACAAAACGTAAAATGCCGCCGAAAACACAGCAAAACCAGACAAACTAAGTAAAGGTCTGTGCCCTCTCTCAGGTCTCATGGCGTAGGGAGGCGATGCGACCGTGTGGACCCCGTGGGATGAGGTAAGTGGGCGGGCCTTGCACAGTAACCTTGCCAAATACCATATTAATTTACCTTCGTCTCTTTAATTCACAATAACGTGAATTGTTTAAATGGAAAATTTATACCTACGTATGGAAATGTTGTTTACCGAGATAATGCAATAGTTTTTAGTCGACTTAAACCCCCCTCTTTAGTTATGAATAGAGCCGACACATATTCATACGCCAAGGTCTCGAGAGGTGTGCAGGAGGCAGGTGAGGGTGGAGAGGAGGGCACCGGGGTTGTTGGGTACTCTCATCCGCCAGTCCGAACCACTGATTCTGAGACAAGCAATGATGAAACAGTAGCCAGTCACTCGCTTATATGGTGACTGTGTGTGATAAACGGATGGGGGTGGGATAAACTGCACGAGTCATCACCTTCATAACCCTCCTCGTAATCTTTCTTCTCAAACACACCTGATGAACGAGTATCTGGTTAATGCACTTGTCTCATATTTGGAGGTTCGAACTGCCGGGCGAGTGTCAAGCCCGATGCACCCCTCAAGCGTGCACACGCTCGCCACACACTCATCCCTTTCCTCCTTTCCTCTCCTCCACACACTCCTCAGTCTTCAAACATTTCCTCATCTCGTGTTTCACACTGTCTCTAAACTGCGACGTCACCAAACTTAGTCATGCCTCGCTGTCTCCCACGTATATATACACCTCTCCCCCACCTCTCCCACATACATAACCACACTCCTCCCCCAAGTCCCCCCCCCCCAACTCTCCCAACATATCTGTACTTCTCTCAGAGAAGCGTTATCATCTACACACACACACACACACACACACACACACACACACACACATTATTCACGTAACCACCCACCCTCAAGCACACCCTTCTCCCTCTGCCCACTCCCGCACACAACCAACCCGCACCACAAACCACAAGCATCACACCACCACACATCACAACACATTACTCCATAGCACACACTGTACACTACACCATACCACACACATTACGTCACGCATGCACCATACCACACCACACCTCCCTCTACCCTCCTCTCCCAGTCTCTCTCCTTTTCTCCTCTTTCCTTTCTCCACGACCGGCTCAGTCCCCCTCTCCTTTCCCTCCACATTCCTCTCCAACGACTATCTCCATCCCTTTTCATCCTTAAGTTTCCCTTTCCCCTATATTCTCTCGTTTCCTCATTACCTTTCTCCTCCACGGCCTCATTTCTCTCTCTTCTCCCTCCACCTTCTTCTCCCATATCAATACCCACCCTTCTTTAACCTTACGTCTCCCCTTCCATCCCCTTCTCTTTCGTCTAAATCTCCTTCCATCCTCATTCCTACTCCTTTCTTTCCCATTTTTACGGCCTCCCCCAACATTTCTCCCCAAACCTCCTCTATCATCCTCATTTCCCTACCCTACTTTCCTCATCTTTCCCCGTCCATCTGGTTCACGATTATCCTCGTCTCCTAAAACCTCCATATCGTAATTGCATTAACGAGAAAAAGACCATATTCTGGTAGGCTTCGGAGATTTCGTAGCACTATCCTTGGCGATTTATTCTGCACATTATACCTTACTCCCCTCTTGTACCTTACTGATCTCTAACAATATAAAAAAGTCGTACTGTATCTAGCAAACAAGACAACAAGAAAGTGATGTACGCAAAGAAAATAGCCAAGGAAGAGATGCATCAGAATCTCCTATGCCCCTGAAAAATACAGGAGAAAGACCTTACGCTAGCTGAGTGACCGACGTCATCCCTCCCACGTTGTTACCCGAACAAGTTCAGTTTACAGATAGATAGATAGATAGACAGATAGATAGACATAGATAGATAGATAGATATGTTGTAACTTAAGAAAAAGACAATAACTATTATGATAAACAGACGAATGCGATAGAGCAGAGATGCATGGGAAAAATCTCACGTGGAACGAGTGCAGTACTTGACCTACCTATGCTCGGGATGACGACAGTTCACCCGGGTCGTCCCTCCACCTCGCTCCAGACACTGCCTGGGAGATGATTTGCACCCATTTTCGGAGAACCGCAGACAAAACGAAAACAGCCGCCGGAAAACAAAGCACAACCAGAAAAAAACTAGAGATACGTCTGGACATCCTCCTTGCTTGATCTGATGGTTTGGGGAAGTGCGGTGTTTGGCTGTTGGGTGGGCGGGGCTTACACAGAGACGTCACCAGGGATACCACATACCAATTTGTCGTTGCGTCTTTATTTCACAGCGTCATGTGTTGTTCAAATGGAAGATTTATACCCACAAATGGAAATGCTGCCTACTCTGATGATACAAGACTTTTGGGGCCAAGTTAAGACCCTTTTCAGGTATGAATAGAGACGAGACATTAACATACGGCGAGATGAGGACAGAGAGAGGGAAACAAAGGTCGGGAGGGGGAAGGGAGGGAGGTAGGGGAGGGTGAGGGGTAGTCGGGTTGCTGTGCACTCACTCGCCACTTCGAACAGCTGAATCTGCAACACCGAAGCATCAGCCAGACTCTCACCAATGTTGTAACGTCATGAACTGGAGGAGGAGGAAGTGTACGAGCCATCAACTTGCCTATTTTCTTTTTCCCACAGCCTTATCCTTCCTACAAACAATTATTAGATGAGCTAGTGTCAGGCTACTGCTTCTCTAACATCTGTCTCATATTCAGAGTATCTAGTTCGGAACATTACTTGACTGTACCCACGCATCCCACACTCATCCCTCTCCCATCTACAACCCATCTCCCCCTCACGTACTACGTAACCCCATCCAACTCCACTTACATCTCTCTTTTAAACACTTCATCTTTGCTTCTTTCAATTTCTCTAAATTATGTCGCGCGGTTACATTAGCTCCTCTCTCTCTCTCTCCCGTTTCATCTTTTCTATATAACTCTCTTTCTCCTACTCCTCTCTCATATCCTCTCGAGTACACACACACATACACACACACACACACACACACACACACATTTCTCCCTCACAGGTACCGTACCGCATATAACCACACTCCTCCCCCACACACATCCCTCAGTATATTAGCATTTCATCTTGTGTTAACTCCAGTCTCTACGCATCTGGAGCAGCCACACAAAACTTATCATGCCTCAATGTTCTCTCTCTCTCTCTCTCTCTCTCTCTCTCTCTCTCTCTCTCTCTCTCTCTCTCTCTCTCTCTCTCTCACAAAAACCCTCGGACCTACCAAACATCCCATCACTCCTCCAATCTATCTAAGTACCACCGAGGACCAGCAACGTAACCAGACTTAATCACGGCAGAAGGACCGAGCAGAGTCTGGTCTGGGAAGGCCGTAACAATACCCAGGAGCAAGTTTGTCCTCTCGCCAAGTCAAACACGGAGAAACCCCAGACACAACATTTACTTTCTTACAGGGGCACCACGTGAGGGAGAGACGGAGCTAGAGTGAGTTGTGGGAGCGGGGTGGATAGATGAGCGATAGAGATGTGAAAGATGGGAGACATGTGCCGAGAGACAGCGAAGTAGGCACAGAGGTCGAGTGGGTGAGATAGAGTTGGAGTTGGTAAAGGGGGTGGACAGATGAGAGGTAGAGATGGGGAGATATACAGAGACAAAGGAGGTTAGCAAAATGACGGCGAGAGAGTGAATGGTTGTGACAGACAGACAGGAGAAAAAGACAGACTGTGATAGATAAATCGATGTAGATACACAGAAAGTTAGACAGATAGGCATACAGCTAGAGAGAGAATGACAGAGCCAGAGGGAGGAGGGACAGACAGGCCGAGACAAGACTGGCAGAAAATAGATATACAGGAAGGTAGATTCGCAGTGAGTGAGTGACTGACTGTGAGAGACGGACGGACAAATAATGAAAAAATACGAGAGAGAGAGAGAGAGAGAGAAAGAGAAAGAGAAAGAGAGAGAGAGAGAGAGAGAGAGAGAGAGAAAGAGAGAGAGAGAGAAAGAGAGAGAGAGAGAGAGAGAGAGGGAGGGAGGGAGGGAGGGAGAGAGCGTACCGTCCTGTTTACCGACCCCTTCGTGACCTGCCAGGGAGAGGGTGCACAATCATATTAAACTCCTTCAGTACGAGAACACCTTTTCCAACATCTTTTCTTTTTATTCTACTATAGTTACCGCCAGACGATTTTATTTAGCTTAGGAAATACCCCTCATAGTGAAAAAGTTACCAAATAACTTCTGTCAGCAATATTAGTATCATTACCCCTTATTACTATTTTTCCCTTGTTTCCAGTACACGATTTCATTTGGGTACTAACAGATTATTTTATTCATCCTGGGAGGGGTTTTTCGAATTGGTAGAGCTAGATACGCCCTTCTTGAGCTCTTCACTACTAAGGGGTTCTCGTTAGCTGAATAGAGTGGTCTGGTGGTATCCTGAATAAAGGTGACATATCGGCACTTTATCACATACTAATAAACCCAGCCACCATACTTTACCATACCTAAACAGCACCATACCCCATCATAACCTACTACACTCCACCCCACCCTACCACACTCCACAATACTCTGTTACATCCTGTCGCATCCCAGCACACTCAACTACCACACCACACCACACACAATCCAATACCACATCTTGTCATCCCTACCACACACCATACCACCCAATCACACTGCATCACTACCTACAACACCCCACTACACTCAACCACCACACCACACTACATTCTGCCACTCTTCAGCACAACTTACAGTCAAACTCCTACTTCAGGACAGTCCATTAACTTCCTTTTAGTCGGTATATTAGCAACAGTATTTAAAGTGGATACAGGATTGACAGACGGATCGAGAGGTACAGAGACACTGATAGATAAACACACACACACACACACACACACACACACACACACACACACACACACACACACACACACGAATACCGAAGCAACCAATATCTCCTTAAAGCAGCATAAAACATTCTTTAATTCTGTACTCATAAAACAACAATGAGGAACAAGGACCCATAAAACAGTACTCAAAACACAGCAAAACTTAACCTACAACCCAAAAAGTGTCCCTCAAACAAGAAACAGAAAATTCTTTAAAGCACGTTTGAACAAAAACCTTTAAATCCTCAAAAGCTGCTTATACAAAAAAGTGTCCAAATCCAGCAAAAGTTAAAAGCTTTCCCTGAAATAGAAAGTTATTGTAAAACTGCAAAATTCCCATCAAAGTAAGAAGTAGTTTACCAAAAGCATAAAAGTTCCCTAAAATAACTTCAATTTTAGTTAAAACAATGAACTTCACCTACAAATCCCCTAAAACATGGAAGTTC
>NC_137027.1:6097649-6150149 GCF_032717465.1 Coenobita brevimanus | reverse complement strand
GACGATATTACTCACCTTACGGAGGCTCTATCGTAGTAAAGTAATTAAAGTTAAGGCCATGACGAATACAGTCTACTCACCGTAATGTATTGTATGCCACACAGGAACACGGAATAGCTTAAGTGCGTAATGAAGGTCTAGTTGTTAAAACACATGCATGATACACATATTAATTTGGGAGGCTTTCTTACACTTCTGCCTTAACTATATTACAGTGTGCTTATTAACCTTATCACTCAACTCTCTGTTATGTCTAGCCTGTTTATAGGGACGTAGTATAGATTAACAGCAACTAAGAGACTATTAATGAGAGCCAGGGAGGAGCTAGAAGAGATAGGGAGCTTCTTGACCAGAGAGATACATGATCCTAGAAAACCATTAACGTATTCCTAAGCTTGTTGATGGCAATGAAATGAATTAATGGTGTTGGAATTATTAGCTGAATTGACCAAGGAATTGTGATGCAAGACTGTAGACTGCGGAAGAGTGGCTATCCGCACTCGTCACACTGATGCTGTTCAAGTATCCAAAGTTCCATGCTATAATCACCATCAATACTCTCCCTCCATTACCCACCACCAATATCTTCACCAACATACACTCACCACCATTATCTCCATCACTGTATACTCACCATTATCATCTCCAACACCATGCACGGTACCCATCACCACTTTTTCTCCATTCGAGCACCAGGACAATGACATTTACCTGGAAAGAAAAACACAACATTAAGAGGATTAGACATGGATCTTCAGTATTCCAACTAAGTCAGTAAATATCTTCCTCGTAAGATGATTTATACACTAATAATTAAATTGTATATACTGTGAGGGGAAAATATTGTACTGACTGTGGTGGGGGTAAGTGCTGTGGTGGGGGTAAGGGCTGGGGTGAGAATTATGCGTGTGGAGAGGGCAAGGGCTGTGATGGAGGTAAGGACTGTGGTGGAGGTAAGGGCCGTTGTGAGGGTAAGGGCTGTTGTGAGGGTAAAGGCTGCTGTGGGGGTAAAGGCTGCTGTGGGGGTAAAGGCTGTTGTGGGGGTAAGGGCTGCTGTGGGGGTAAGGGCTGTTGTGGGGGTAAGGGCTGCTGTGGGGGTAAGGACTGTTGTGGGGGCAAGGGCTGTGGTGAGGGTAAGGGCTGTTGTGGGGGTAAGGGCTGCTGTGGGGGTAAGGGCTGTGGTGAGGGTTAAGGGCTGGCGTGAGGGTAAGGGCTGTGGTAAGGGTAAGGGTTGGGGGTGAGGGCTGCAGAAACACATAACTCCTGCTTTGTCCAGTGGCGCAGGGTGAAAAAGAGCCCCTCCTCCTTCTCCTTCTCTTTCCTCCCCTCTCTCCCTTGTCCTTCCTTATCTTCCCTCCCTCTACTATTCTTCCCTCCTTCTCCAACTCTCTCTCCTTTCCCTTTCCTCTCCCTCCTCTTTCTTCCCTTCCTTTCTTCCTTCCTGATCTACCCTCCAATTTCAATCCCTAGCTCGCTTTCTCTCCCTCAACCTTCTTCTTCTTTTGCTTCTCTTCTTTTTTTGTCATCGCTCTCCATCTCGCCCCTGCTTTCTGTCTCGTTTCTTCCTTCTCTCTACTCCTCCTCCTCCTCCTTCTTCCCTCCAGCCCTCCCACCCGCAATCCGCACCGCCAGACTGGTTTATAAAAGTTGATATCGCAATGTGTTTTGATGTGGGACGGAGGTAAGGGAGGAGGAAGAGGTGGCATAAGAAGAAGGTGTGGAGGAGGGGGAGGAGGTATGAAGGAGGGGAAAAAGGTGAGGCAGGGGGAAAAAAGAGGGCGGTGGGAGAGATGTGGGAAGTAAGAGGAGAAGGAGGAGAACGAGGAGGAAGGAAGGGCTACAGGGGAAGGGGGAGGGGGTGACGGAAGATGGAGAGATTACGAAATGAGAAGATATGGCGAAGGAAGGTGAGTGAGGAAGGCGGAATGTGTGAAGAAGGGGGAAAAAGTAAGGGAAGTGGGAAGGGAGAAAGACGGGTGGAAGGGAGTGGTAGTAGGACGAAGGAAGAGGAAGTGAACCAACTAGAAGAGATAAGAAAATACAGGAAGCGAAAGAATAAAGCAGAAAGTAATGCAGGACAAGATAAAACGGGAAACGCAGGTAAATATAAAAATAAGCAGGAGGAAATGGTCAGAGAGAGAGAGAGAGAGAGAGAGAGAGAGAGAGAGAGAGAGAGTGAGAGAGAAAGAGAGAGAGACTAGGAAGTAACAGAAATGCACAAGAGGCGAACTGAAGAAAGGGTCGAAGGAATAAAGATGGAAAGAAGGAGACGGAAGGAAGGTGCGAAAAGAATGTGGGGATAAAGACGGAAAAGAGACGAGGAGAAGGAGCAAAGTGGAGTGTGAGAGTAAAGATGGGGATGAGGAGGCAGAAGAAAGGCGAAGAAAAGAATGCTAGAAGAAAGACTGAAAACACGAGATGGAAGGAGGGAGTAAGGGGGAATGAAAGAAATATGAAGATGGAGAGATACAAGGAAATACCCTGGAAAGAACAAGGTGTAGAAAGAGACGATGGAGGAAAAAGAAAGAAAACTGCCAAAAAGGGACAGAGAAAGGAGACGAAGAGAATGCTAGGAGATGTAGGAACGAAGGGGGGAGAAAGATACTGAAGACATATAGGTAGAAAGAGAGTACAGTGCAAGCAAATGAAGGCAACAGGTGCGGAACGAGATAGCTGGTTGGAGAAAGGCAAGTTAACCCATTCAGCACAATTATTATTCCTTTTAGTTAACTCTTGATACGTGTAGATTATTTTTCCACAAATTAAGATATATTTTCGGACTAGAGGGGTTAGATATAGGCTTTATTACCTCCTTTATTATCTTTAGAAAGGTGAGGTGTGTGTCCTAAGCTGAATCAAACCATCTGAAAGAAGAAACAAAAATAAATGCGATGTAGTAAAGGAGTTAAATCATTCAGTACAATGACGTCTTTTTAGTTTACACTTGCTGACTCAAAAAGACTTTATTTGGTTTACGAAGGATCTCATGCACAGAGCGGATTAATGAGCGCTATATCTAACGCCTCCACTCCATTCGGTGAGAGAGAGAGAGAGAGAGAGAGAGAGAGAATGCTGGCTAGCTGACCTCTATACAGTAATATCTATCCCAACACACACCATGTTTCCACAAAAGGCAACCCTTCCCAAAGGTAAAGTATGTTCCTCAACCTAACCAGTGGCTTCAAAGGCTGTAAGTGCACTCTTTGAAGAAGTACAGAAGGACGCAGTAGGAAAGTATTACGGGAAGATCTAAGGGAGGAGAACTAAGAAAAAACTAGAAGGTGGATTAAGAAGTAAAAAAAAAAAAGAGTGAGGAGAGAGGTAAAAAAAAGTATTCGGAAAGATCTGAGGAGAAAGAACTAAGAAGAAACTAGAAAACAAATTAGAAAAAAAATGAGGAGAGAGGGACCACGGAAAAACAAATGAACTAGGGATTACAATACTCTTTTCACTATAACTCGGCTTAAAATTGCCATCTCTTAATCTTCAATACCGAGTTGTAAAATAGATTAATATTAAAATACGATAATAGTCACCAAGAAGAGCTATAGAAAGGACGTCGAGCTGTGGCACTGTCTTTATCTGCCGCTAATTCACGTGAAAAAAAAAAGCGTAAAATAACGAAAATCTGGCCCAAGTTAAGGTGAAGAAACTATAGGAGAAGGGAACTAGGAAGACAATTAGAAGGAAGGGGCTAAGGAAGAAATAAAATATGAAGGAAAGGTTTTTTTTTTGGGGGGGAGGGGGGAAGTGCATTAGCTAGAAGAAAAGAAAAACTATAGGAGAGAAGGGTAAGAGAAAACACAGAAGGGGGAGACGAAAAGAAAATACAAACGAGGAACTAGGGGAGTAAATCGAGGGGAGAGAAGAGGGGGAAGTGGAGGGAGAAGAGGAAGTAGTTGATAGAAAAGTTTGTGAGGGGCAGGTGGCAGAGAGAGAGAGAGAGAGAGAGAGAGACAGACAGACAGACAGACAGACAGACAGACAGAGACAGACAGACAGAGACAGACAGAGACAGAGACAGACAGACAGACAGAGAGGTGGGGGGGAGGCGCACTGAGAAGGATTATGAAAAATAAGTAGTAAGATGAAAGGAGTTCAGGGAAGGGAGAGTGGTTATGAAGGGGGGGGGAAAGACGGTGAGGGAGAAAAGAGGAAGTGAAGAGAAGAAGAGGGAGGGGACAGGAAGAAGCGGAGTGCAGACAAAAGGAAAAGGACGTAAGGGAGAGAAAAAAAGAGGAAGGAAGTATGGTAGGACAAGGCTAAAGAAGAGAGAGAGAGAGAGAGAGAGAGAGAGAGAGAGAGAGAGAGAGAGAGAGAGAGAGGGAGAGCTAAGAGGTTGTAAGTGCAGAAAAGAGAGATGGAGAAAAGAGAGAAAAGGGACAAAAAGGAAAATATGTGGAGAGAAAGACAGACAAAAAGGAGAGAGATGGTAAAACAAAGTGATGGTGGATTGGAGCCATAAAAGACAGACGGAGGAAAGACGAACAGACGAGTGGAGGGACGAAGAGGAAAGAGTGGGGAGGGGGAGGGGAGGGGGAGTAGGAAGGGGAGGGGGTGTGAATGTGAGAAGGGGGTGCTGCAAGCCAGAGGGAAGATGAAAAAAGAGGCGGAAATAAGGTGGAGAAAAGGGAAAGAGAAATGACTGAGTTAAAAGTGAAAAGAAGAAATAAAGAAAGAAGAGACAAGGAAAAGAAAGAGGTGGGCAAAGAGTAAGTGAGGAGAGGCTGTGGGGTGACGGGTAAGGGGGATGGGGTTAAGGGGCAGGGGGTTAAGGGGCAGGGGGATAAGGGGTGAGGGGGTAAGGAGGGGAGGTATAAAGGTATGCGGTGCAACTTTAAGGAAAGACTGATGTTGCAGGATGGCTGGATTTGCCTCCATGGCCCAGGATATAATGCTAAATGTGCCCCCCTCCCACCCCCTCACCTCCATCTCCACCCCTCATCTCCCGTCCCAGCCCCTCACCCCTTACCCTGCACCCCCACCCCCTCATTCCCATCTCACACATCCATCGCCACCCCCTCCTTCCCCCTCACTCCCTCCCCCAACCTACATCTTCAGTGCCACCCCTTCACCCTTACAACCATCTCGCATCCCTCATCCCACACATTCATCTCGCATCCAACACCTCTCACCCTTACTCCATCATTTTCTCCACCCTCTGACTCCCAACCCCACCCTATCACTATCCATTTCCCACCCCACACCCCTTCACCACCACACCCTCCTCACCCTCACCCCACACCTCCATCGCCATTCCTCACCTAAATTCGTCACTCACCAACCCAAGCCTGTCACCTCCCTCTTCCCCACCCCAAACCTCTTCCTCTCCTCCCCCCAGCTCCTGATCATTTCTTTTTCCTCCCTCGCTTCTTTTTCTCCCCCAGGCTTTATTTTCAGTCTTTTTCCCCTCACAGAATATCTCATCTCTCCTCAGCCCTTCTCCTCAAATCTTCCTCTTTAGTCTCAGCCTGTCTCCTCATTTTCATGCCTTTTCCTCTTACACTTTGGGCTGTTGCTTTTCCTGATTCATCTCTCTCTCTCTCTCTCTCTCTCTCTCTCTCTCTCTCTCTCTCTCTCTTTTTCTCCCTCTCTCTCTCTCTCTCTCTCTCTCTCTCTCTCTCATTCCATTCCTCCCTACCCTTCTATCCTTTCACATATCTCATGTTTCCACGGTTCCCTCAACTCTCCCTCTCTCCCCTCACTCTCCTCTCACTCAGCTTGTCTCCTCTCATCTAACCTTCCTCTTTCTCCCTCTCCCCCCACTCACCTCTCTCCCCAACCTGCCCTTTTCCCCTTACCTGTCCTCTCCCTTCACCTATTCCTCTCCCCTCTCTCGCACTCTCCCTTCATTCCCCCTCTCCCCTCCACCCAACTCCGTTCCCTTGTCGCGGCTATTAAGCAATTTTTTACATGCTTCAGCCTACCTCCCCACCCAGGAAAGCTTCATGTTGCTTTTGACGCTCTGTCCTCTCTCTCTCTCTCTCTCTCTCTCTCTCTCTCTCTCTCTCTGCACCCCACCTCATGTTTCTTGTCCCCCTTTGCCTTGTCTGCCTCTGCATTCCCTTTCCCTTCCCGGCCTGCTTTCTACCTGTCGTCGCTTTTTTTCTAGATCTCTCTCTCTCTCTCTCTCTCTCTCTCTCTCTCTCTCTCTCTCTCTCTCAGATGTTTTCAACGATTTGAATATTTAATTAAATTTTTGTTTGCACCTCTGGCTCCTGCAGTTTATTTCTCAACCTAAATTTTTCCCTCAATTTCATTTAACTATGTTCCCTCGTCTGTTTAACCCTTTCCCTATGAGTCTTCACCAAATCTATATATAATCGTCTGGCTTCTAGAATAAAATCGTCTGGCTTCAAGAATAAAATCGTCTGGTGTCAAGAATAAAATCGTCTGGAGGTATTAAAAGTAAAATAATCTGCTGTCAAGAGGAAAATCGTCTATATCCAACACACCTTTAAAAATATTTCCACCAAACCTTTCTTTCTTTTTTACATTACATTGTTCATTTGCTCACATCGTCTAAATCTCTAATTTATCTGCTTATCATAACACAGTTCTTAGGGCCGTATTGGAGATGGCATTGTGGGCTTCGTAGCATCACTCTTTTTGCGATTTATCATGCCTGCTGAACGCTGATAACATAATTTATAAATTTTTAATAGCAACAAACCTTGCCACATGAAAAAAAAAAAGTAAAACATGCATAATAAATAGCTAAGGAAGTGGTGCTACGAAGCCTCCCATGCCCCTCAGAAGACGGCCTTAGGTGAGAGCGAGGCCACTGGAGGTAACCTAGCAACAAACTTTACTAACAACCTGAGTTACGCTTAATAGGGATGCTTATATGAAAAGAAAAATAACATACAGTCTACATGTCAGTCTACCTATGTCTATCCATCTCCCTATCAGTCTCTACCTATCCATCTATCTATCTATCTATTTAATAATCAGGTACCTACAAACTATATCTATCTGTCTATCTACTTAGGTTTCTTGTGCGGTTAGAAAGCACCGAACTTGATACCCAAATGGTTAGCTATACCGAGAATAATTGTCACGCATTATATCTGTCCATCTATCCGTCTGCCCATCTACCTATCTATCTGTCTATCTATTTAACTACCAGTCCATCTATCTGTCTATCAAATCTGGCTACTTGTATCGCCTATCCTTCTCCCCCAACCCCATAACCTTTTCTTTCCTCACCTATTCTGCTCTGTCACTACCTCCCTACCGACAACACACACACACACACACACACACACACACAGTCACAATATCACACATACACACTCACACAATCATCCACACACACAAATCTCCCTCCCTCCCTACACACTCTCTCTCTCTCTCTCTCTCTCTCTCTCTCTCTCTCTCTCTCTCTCTCCATAACCAAATTCTCTTTCTTCTCCACTTTGCCTTGGCGTGTCCACCCATAGTAATTCTCCAGGAACACAAAATATTTCTCAAAAGTAAGTGTTTCCGCAATGCAGGAAAGAGAGAGAGAGAGAGAGAGACTAACACCATGATGCTTTGTGTGTCTTTTAAGGACTTACTTAGTATAGATTTGATGGACTGAAGAGCATTAGCTACTTATGAAAATTTTTAGAGGCTGGAGTATCGTCTCTCTCTCTCTCTCTCTCTCTCTCTCTCTCTCTCTCTCTCTCTCTCTCTCTCTCTCTCTCTCTCTCTCTCTCTCTGTGTGAGTGAGGGACTGGTTTATCTAGGAGAGAAGCAACACCAAGGGTTACTGCAGACTTTACGGCCTCACGAACTGCTTCTCCTTCACTGTCTTCTCCTCCCCCTCCTTTCTCTCTCTCTCTCTCTCTCTCTCTCTCTCTCTCTCTCTCTCTCTCTCTCTCTTTCTCTCTCTCTCTCTCAACACACACACACACACACACACACACACACACACACAATTCATTCCACACCCAAACTCTCTCCTATGGCCTGTATTTTCTCACTTTCTTCTTTCGTCCTCCAAACGCACCTCATCTTAATGCCAATCCTTTATTTCTTAATTAATTCTTTTTAAATATATCAGAGTTAGGTCTTGAGCATATACCCCTAGATACACCCACACTCTTCTTATATTATTCCTCATATACACACCTTTCAGAACATCAACGTCTTCAAGAATTTTTGTTCAGAAAACGAAATCAGAAGACACAGTAGCTAAGTGGCTGGATAAAATTGGTATGACCTAGTTTTTCGAAATTTCGGTGCTCTTCGAGATCCGGATTCTGATCGGGTTGATTTTTGGCGATGACTGACAGACGCATTAATGACTGCTCTCTCTCTCTCTCTCTCTCTCTCTCTCTCTCTCTCTCTCTCTCTCTCTCTCTCTCTCTCTCTCTCCCTCTCTCAACCACTTGAATCCGGGTAGCATCCATTCTTCTGTTCTTCATTGTTGCTCCCACCAGGCATTTGTATTCAGCTTAGGAAAGGCCTCTCATTTTGCAAGGCTTATTAAGGTTACCTCTCTCCCCTCCAGCTCTAAAGTCTACCCTAAGCTGAAGAAAATCCCCTGGAGATGGCAAGAATAAAACGAAATAGACGTCCAGGGGCTGAATGGGTTTATTTGGCCACAGAGCAGTGTCATCAGTCCTGTTTACTTTGGAATCACTAGACTAATTTTTTGAGTCAGTGGGGCGAAAAGCAAAAGAGGACACAGACCTTATACTGCCGGTAGTATACTGAACTTATCACTGCTCATCCACTGCTGCTTAAGGAGAATCACTGTCACATCTATTACTGTCATTCTATCTGAGGGTCGTATTCTCCTCGATACTGGAGGCTTCGCTGCACCATTTTCTCAGCAACTGATTATGCATAGTACAGCATAATTTTCACTTTTGAATATTTAAGTACTTCTAGTAACGACACGGTGCTCGAGAGGGACGCCTTCAGTGTTGGCACCGATATAAACTGGCGGCTCCAGTGCCCGGTTATACAAACGTCCCTCAACTCCCTCCGTAGCCAGAAATGAGGACTGTGGAATGCAGAAGGGAAACTTTAGAAAGCTGTCCACTGGGTTAACGTTCAGATGAGGCTGGAACCACATCATCAACATCTCCTATCGACACAGAGTTACATAGTGACGACCAAAATATTAAATCGGTATAATGTTCACAGTAAATCGCTGAGGCAGAGGTAACAAGAAGCCTCCTTTCCACCTCTGTATGTAAACTAAATATCTGTACTTTCCTTCTATCTTCAGTACCGAAATTTTGTGAAGCTCTATTGTATTTTATCTTCCTCACCTGCACCCTCACCATACCTCTCTCCTCTCCCTTAACAAGACTCTTACTCTCATACCTCCTTCTTCACTCTCTTCCCTACTTAGGCTACACTCCCTCAAGCTCCTTCCCTTTAATCCATTCCCTCTTCCAGTCTCTCAGTCCCTTGCCTTCCTGATCTTCTTATCTCAACTTTTCTCTCATTCTCTCCTTCACCCTCTCCCTCCCTCATCGTCTCCCACCCTCGCCTTCTCCCTCCTTCATCCACTCCCTCCTTCACCCCCTCCCTCTCTCACTTTCTTCTTCCTCAATTTTTCCCTCTCTTACTCGCATATACTTGTTTATGCTCTCCCTAACTCACTTGGAATCCCTTGCTCTCTCCATCCCTCACTTCCTACATTCTGAACAATTTCTTTTCTTAACCCTCTCCCATTTCTACCCTCTCTCTAATATACCTTCATCCCTGGCTCACAGTCTCCCTCTTGCTTTCCCTCCCTCATCGTTCCATTCCCCTCACTTTCTCTCCCCCGCACCCTCCTTCTTTTACCCTTTCTTTCTCTCAAGCTTTTCCTTTCCAGTCTCCCTCCATTCCCTCCCCCTCCCTCGCTCTCTCCCCCCTCATCCTCTCCCTCCCTCACCCACACAACCTCCCTCCCACCTCATTTCCTTTTATACTTCCACTCTTGAATTCAATCCACTCTTTCTCTCTCTCTCTCCCCTCACTCACCCACTCCATCCCGTCAGTCACCCCTCCCCCCGCACTCACCCTCTCTATCCACTCAGTCACCCCCTCTGTCCCCTCGCCCACCACCCTCTCTCTCCTTTATCACTCACCCCTCTCTTTCCCCTCACTCACACTCCAATTCTCCTACCCTTATCCGTCTTTATACCCCCTTCCCTACAGTGTATCTCTCATTCTCTCTCTCTCTCCCTCTCCCTCTCTCTCTCTCTCTCTCTCTCTCTCTCTCTCTCTCTCTCTCTCTCTCTCTCTCTCTCTCTCTCTCTCTCTCTCTCTCTCTCTCTCTCACTACTACTATAATATTTTACTAAGTTTAAGCTTCAGCATTAAGACCGGACCGTCTGTGTGCTGTTTGTGGGTCTGTCTGTGTAACTCTCTCTCTCTCTCTCTCAACAAGTCAGCCTCCCCTTCCCGCTCCCCTGGATTAGAAAGGTTAATTCTCTCCCCGGCTATTTCCGGACCCCATTCCTCTGCTCCTTCACCCCTCACTTTCTTCCTCTCTCTCTCTCTCTCTCTCTCTCTCTCTCTCTCTCTCTCTCTCTCTCTCTTCCAATTACTTCAGGTCCTTCCCCTTTTTGATCCCCTTATTTTTACCGTCGAACTGCGGTCTCACTCTAACCTCTTCACTGTCTTTCCCGGGGGCGTGACGGTGAAGTGAGGGAGAGAGAGAGAGAGAGAGAGAGAGAAATCTAATACTCTGTTGTTCTCCAGTCTTGGTAGTGTTGTTAGGGGGAAGAGGTATCAAATCTCTCTCTCTCTCTCTCTCTCTCTCTCTCTCTCTCTCTCTCTCTCTCTCTCTCTCTCTCTCTCTCTGTGTCAGGCTCGTTCAGGGATATTATACGAGCTTTTATTATTTCCTGGATTTGGTTTCATCTCCTCATACGATCTTCCACTCCAGTTCACAGGCACACAATTCACTCCACCTACTCTCTCTCTCTCTCTCTCTCTTTCCTTACTGTCTCCACTTCCTCCTCCCTCACCTGTATTTCTTCTCTTTTTCCCATCTTCTTCCTCTCACTCCTTCATCCCTCATCATCTCCCTCTCTCTCTCTTCCTCCTACGTACTTCCTCACCTTCATCCTCCCTCACTCTCACCCTTCCACATTCTCCACCTTTCTCACCCTCCTTCTTCGCTACCCTTTCTCTCCCTCCTCCGTACTTTTTCACCTTCTTTTATTCTCACTCTCACCCTTACTCACCCTCTCTCACCCTACTCCTTTCTCATCTACGCTGTCTCTTATTTACAATATCTCTATCATCACTCCTCACTCACACCCCCTCTCTCTCGCTTTTTTTACACCCTAATTTCCACCCCACCATTCTCTTCCTCCTCATCTTTCCTCCACTTCCTCTGTCTTCTTTATCTTCCTCTTCCTCCCCCCTTCTCTTCCACTCTCATTCTTCCTCCTCCTCATCTTTCCTTCACGTCCTCTGTCTTCTATACTTTCCTTTTCCTCTCTCCTCCTCTTCTTCTCTCATCCTTCCTCCTCTTCCTCCGTCCTCCTCCTCTGTGCTCTTCTACTTCCTCTTCCTCTTTACTACTCTTGCTCCCTCATCCTTCCTCTTCTTCCTCCGTCCCCCTCTCCGTCCTGTTTTTTTTTTTTTTTCCTCTTGCTCCCTCTTCGTATTCCTCTCACATTCTTCCTCCGTCTTCCTCCTCCTTCATCACCCTCTTGCTCCTTCATTCTCTTCCTTACTCATTTTAAGTTTCTCCTGTTTTCCAATTCACTCCAAATAAGCACTCTCTTGTTTCACTCTCATTTCCTTCACGCCCCCACTCCCTCCTCACCTGCGTTTCCTCACCCTTCTTCTCCCTCACTCTGACTCCCTCACTCTTTTTCAGTTCATATTTTACCCCTTCCTTCGTCTTCTTCCTCCTCCCTCATTCGCACATCCCCACCCTCCTCCTACCTCACCATCAATCCTCACCTCTTCCTCCATCATGTTTTCCTCCCTTTTTCTTCCTCACCGTCACCTCCTCACCCTTTCACTCCCTCAGTCGCACTCCTTCCTTAATATCCTGTCTCCACTTTCTCCATCATCTCTTCCTTCATCATGTTTTCCTCCTCACCTCTTTCTCTCTCAACCTCGCCTCCTTACTCTTCCACTTCACACTCCCTCCTTCATCTTCTTCCTCACCCTCCATCTCCCTCCTTTTCTCTCCTTTCTCCCACCCCCTCACCCTCTTTCACCCTCTCATTCTCCCCCTCCCCCTCACAGCTGCCGCAGATTACAATGCAGGAATATTGAAGGCAAAATGCATTACGCAAACCACCTCCTTGCCACGACACTGAGTGAAAGGCGCGCCAGGCAGGGAACGCAGGGAATCAAGGCAAACCGGGGAAGATTAAGAGTTGTCAGTCCTCATGTTCCTTTGTAGAGACCAAAATTAATCCAGTATTGGTTTTGAAATTACATATCATCTTAACAAGCGTGAAGTTTATATCACAGTTCTTGATTCTCAAATTCCTTTGTAGTCATGACATGCAAATTATATATATATATATATATATATATATATATATATATATATATATATATATATATATATATATATATATATATATATATGCATCAGAAACGAATCCTCTCATCTTCTTTATGAAAATATTTAACAATTCAGAGATACAAGACAAATCCAAGTACAGCATTTTTGTTGATGAAAACTATACGATGTACCCCTCAGCTGACACCAATATAATAGCCATACACGAACTAATTTTATACCCAAGGTGCAGTTAACCACGATAAATTCACGCACTGTTAGTGGGAACACACTTAAGACTCTTGGCCTCCTATGACTCCCTCTCCGCTAAATAAAATCGTCTGGTGTAAGATAACTAGTATAAAGGAGTTGTCCCGACCAAGGTAAGTTTAATAGTGAGCGCAATAACACCCTCAGACCCCTGTGACTTTCCCCATTGTATAATACCGTCTGTCATTAGATGGCATAAAATAATGAAGCCGTGTTAACCATAAAATTAATTATTTCTCATATTCCTTGCCAGGGATTACGATGCAACTTTCACCTTCACATAATAACCTTACAGGAATTTATTTACGAAGCCTTAACCTCACTGGCACTGGAGATTTTGTAACATTATTTTCCTTTCATTCATTCATTATTTAATTATTTCCATTTTAAATTTTACTATTCTTTCGTACCTTAGTTCTATCTCACTGACATAATTTATACTAGTAACATGTATGATCATATTTAGGTGTACTTTATTAGGGAAAAAATAAATCGCCAAGGTTAAAAAAAGGTTACAAAATCGCCTACGCCAACAGGATTATTATTAATTTATTTTTGTGATGCAGCAATACAAGATAAATCCCTGTCATTTTAGTGGAAAAATCTCTCTCTCTCTCTCTCTCTCTCTCTCTCTCTCTCTCTCTCTCTCTCCAAAACGACATAACCTTGACTTTACATCAACAAAACAACTTCAAAGAGGACGAATTTTATGGACAATTTACAATCCCATCATAAAATCATATTCACTGCCAGGATAACGAGGACGCTGCGCTCAAAGTCGGGCCAAACCTGTTCTTCACTCACAATAAAATCAGTTTCAGTAAAGCGGTAAAATACACCCCAGTGAAATAAAGGACGTGTTCTCGCCAGCTTGGGGGGCCTTCTGGAGTCAATAAGAGTAAATAAACCAAGTATATTATCGCAGTCAAATAGCTAACACCACTGAAAATAATAACTGAAAAACAAAAAATAATTCAAAAACAAAAATCAATTAGCCGGATTTACAATGAAGGTCTGTCAGGGAAGGAATTAAGGATGGCAAGGGCTTAATATAAATAAGATCTCTTTCCTGAATTAAACAAAAAATCAAATGGATGGAAGAAGTCAGCACAAACACAAATAATACAATACCGTGGACATCATTTGAAACAGGAATCAAGAGAGGACAATTATTGAGAGATTTATAGGCGATAGTGAAGATACTGGGGTTAGATGTTATCCTTACAAGTTGAGTAAAATCATCCGAGGCGCAAGAATAAGTAACACCAACACGTCATCACAGATATCACTCGAAATCAAGAATCCAAAAACAGAAGACAATTTGCAAGAGATCCACGGCTATCACAGGAAAATAAGAAGCAGTGAAGGAGGGTCGTCAATATGAGAGACGTTCCCCATGTTAATTAAAATCGCTGGAGGCTGCATGAATAACTTAAACTAACGCGTCATCATAGTGAAGGAGCAATACAGAAAAAAAGAGAATTCAAAAACCGAAAACAAACTACAATAGCCCACTTAGAAGGAGCAGACATGGAGGAGAAATAAAGCCTCCTCTTCAACTGATGAAAACTAGAACATAGGAACATAACAAGAAAAAATTACGGTACTGCAGTAGGTTAGTTGGCCCAGGCTAGTCAACTCCTACAAGACCGTGACTAAACTACTAGAATAAGACAAGGCTAGCAGGAATCAGCTAAGCATAATACGCCACCACAGCCAAGACCCACAACAACAGAAGCCCCAAAAAAGAAATATAATTGGCAAGAGTTCCACAGCTGCGACAGAGAAGGAAATAAATAGAGTCCCGTGGAGCACAGGAAGAGAGACAAATTCTTTACCTGACAAGCTGAGACCCTGATTTAGTCACTGGGGCAGGATAAATTCAGAAGAGCATTTTGACTGCACGTTTTGCATGTATAAATTGGAGGGCTGTGTTGTGGTGGAGGCAGGGTGTGTGTGTGTGTGTGTGTGTGTGTGTGTGTGTGTGTGTGTGTGTGTGTGTGTGTGTGTGTGTGTGTGTGTGTGTGTGTGTGTGTGTGTGTGTGTGTGTGTGTGTGTGTGTGTGTGTGTGTGTGTGTGTGTGTGTGTGTGTGTGTGTGTGTGTGTGTGTGTGTGTGTGTGTGTGTGTGTGTGTGTGTGTGTGTGTGTGTGTGTGTGTGTGTGTGTGTGTGTGTGTGTGTGTATGTGTATGTGTGTGTGTGTGTGTGTGTGTGTGTGTGTGTGTGTGTGTGTGTGTGTGTGTGTGTGTGTGTGTGTGTGTGTGTGTGTGTGTGTGTGTGTGAGAGAGAGAGAGAGAGAGGGGGAGGGGGATCCAAGAAAAAAAAAGACAGACACAAAGACATCAAACCTGAGTGACAAGCCTAGACAACAATGAGGAAAGGGGAAGAAGGAGGAAGGAAGAGGAAAAGAGGAAAGAAGGAAGATGAAGAGGGGGAGGAAGGGAGAGGAAGATGGAGAGGAGAAGGGTGAAAGAAGAAGAGGAAGAGGGGGAGAGATGGAGGAGGAAGGACGGAGGAAATGGAGAGAGGGAGTAGCAGGAGATAGGAAGGGGGAGAGGATGAAAAGGAATGGAAGTGAAAGGACAGCTGTAGGATAGATGGAAAATGAGAGGAGGGAAGGAAAGAGAAAGGGAGAGGATCACAGGAAAGGGTGAGGAGGAAGGGGAGAGGAACAAGGTGGGAAAAGAGGGGCAACTGTCGAAGGAGGAGGAGGAGGAGGAGGAGGAGGAGAGGAAGAAGATGAAAATAAAAAAGATGATGATGATGATGATGATGATGATGAAGGGAGAGGATTATGGAGGCAGAACAGAGTGACGGTAAGAGAAGAGTAGGGTAAGAGGTGTGGGGCAAGGGAAGGAAGGCTGGAAGAAGGAAGTGAAGGGACAGTAGAGGAAGAAGAAGGTGAAACTGAAGCTGGAAGAGAATATGGTTGGAAGATGGAGGAAGTGAGTGTGGATAATTGAAGAGGAGGAAGGATGGGAGTTATGTAAAGAAGTGTTGGGGAAGAAATGTAGAAGGGGGGTCAGTGAAGAAGCGATGAGGGAGAAGATTAGAAAGGGGAAGGGGGTCGCAGAGGAGAGGGGAAAGAAGACGCGAACAGGGAGGGATGTGAAAGGAAGAAGAGGAGGGAAAAGGGGCGGAAAGAATTGAAATGTAGTCGGTGAAGGATGGTGTGAGGAGAAGAAAGGGAGGGGAGACAGTGGGGAGAAGGGGGTGATGAAGGATATAGGAAGAAGAAAATAAGAAAAGGAGACTGTGTGGAGAGGGAAGAGATAAAGAGAGGGGAGATGAAAAGATGAGCAAGAAAAGATAGGAGACGGTGGAGGAGAAAGGGGGTAAAGGAAGGGGAGAGAGGGGAAGAAGAAAGCGCAGGGAGACGGTGGGGAGAAGGGAGAAATGAAGGAAGGAGGGAGGGGAAGCACAAGAAATGAAGGCAGACGGTGGTGAAGAGGGGGAAGACATAGGCAAAAGAGAGGTAAAGAAGAGGCAGAGGATGGGGAGGGGGGAAATGGTGGGGGAAAAGGGAGAGATAGAGGAGAGTTTGAGAGGAGAAAGGAGAGGAATATGAGAGAGAGAGAGAGCGAGAGAGAGAGAAGGAAGGGGGGCATAAGGGGGCGGGAGGTCGAGTTGGCAGCGGGAACCCACAACCTCCTCCAGACGTCGCCAGAACAGCAAAGGAAAAACCACAGGAGGATCGGAAATAAGGCGAAGAGACTGGAGTTGGGGAGGGTGCCAGGGATCGAAGAGGGGATCCGGGATGGATAGGGGAGGGGTGGGATGGATTAGGGACGGTGGAGAGATGGATGAAGGGTAGTGGAGGGATGGTATGGAAGACGGAAGTGAGGTTGCAGAGGTCAAATGAGGGATTTTGTAGGATGGATAAGGGTGGGATGGAATGGATCAAGAATGGTAGAGGGATGGGACAGAAGTTGAAGTGACCGAACAGGGGATGGTGTGTGATGGCTAAGAGCGGGATGGGATGGAGCGGGGTGGCGAAGGGGTGAATTAAGGACAGGAGGTGGATGGGATGGGGGGAGTGTTCTGAATAGGGGATTGTTTGGGATTGATATGGGCAGGAAGGGATGGATTAAGGATGGAGGGTACGACGGACTTAAACCCCTTCAACCGGAGGACGTGAGAACCATTCCTAGGACACCCTGTTCCTAACTCATCACACACTCTACTAATTTCCTAAATTTTCTTTCATTACTCTCTCAGCTGCCATATTCTACCAAGCTATTCTTTTCTAACTATAGTGTGGTTTTTATTATTTAACCCCTTGCAGCTCAGTTGTGGCTAAGTGCGGTCATATTGGAGGGTTGATTTGACTCGTAACCAAGGAGACGCATTTCTACCTCATCGCTAATGCTTACTGAATATTATGCACACGCGATTTAGCATTCAAGTTGTGGGTGTGAGCCATTTCGTCTAGTTATAATAAAAAAAAGAAAGAAAGAAAGCAATTAGAGTCGACAGCCATGCAACAACACTCGTATTTTCAGCACTCCTAACCAAACACCTTCCGGATGATAACAAAATAATAATAATAATGATGATGATAATGATGATGATGACAGCAATAAGAAAAAAAATCATTAATAAATAATAATAATAATAATAATAAAAATAATAATAATAATAATAATAATAATAATAATAAATAATAATAATAATAATAATAATAATAATAATAATAATAATAATAACACCAAGAAAAAGAGTGAATCTCCTAAAGGCTCCCCACCAAAAATCCCACAAGCGTTATTTATCTTGCCTCCTCCATTTTCTGCTGATCTCATTTTCTCTGCATCCTCTTCATTTCTTTTCATCTATTTTTGATCACCTCATTTCCTCCTTACTCCTCTCCTCCTCCCTGGCTCCATGTCCTTCCGATCTCTCACCAATCTTCTTTTTCTTGGGGTAATCCGCCTCTCCTCATCCCCTCCTTACCTCTCTTTCCCTCTTCTTCCTTCTTTCTTCTTCACTCTTTACCTCTCTTTCCCTCTTTTTCCTCCTTTATTCTTCTCTCCTCCTCACCTCTCTCTCTCTCTCTCTCTCTCTCTCTCTCTCTCTCTACGTACTTCTTCCTCTATTTCTTTTGTTTCCTTCTCTCCCCAACTCCTCCTTTCCTTCTTCCCTTCTCTTTCTCCGTCTCTTCTTCCTCCTCTCTCCTCGTCTCCCTCCATTCTTATTTTGTTCTTCTTTCTACAACTTCTTAATCTTTACCCTTCCTCACCCTACCTCCCGTCTGCCTTCCCTTCCTCCTTCTTACAGTCTCCCTTCTCCTGTTTCCTCAAGTCCTTTCCTTTCCTCTCTTCTTTTTATATTTCCCATCTCTCTCACTCTCCACTTTCTTTTATTCCTTCTCATTTTACTTCAGTTCTTCATCTTCTTCTCCTCTTCACTCCTTCCCACTCATCCCTATCTCTTTCCTTCTTTCTCTCTCTCCTCCTCCTTCTCCCTCCTTCCCATTATCTCCACTTCCTTCTTCATCTCTCTTCCTCCTCATCCATCCTTTCCCCTCAGCTGTCTCTTTCCCTCTTTGCCAGTCTCTTCTGTTTCCTCCTTCTTATTCCTTTTCCACTTTCTCCTACTTCCTTACACATCTTTCCTCCTCCTCTTTCCTCCTTTATCCTTCCTCGTCTCTATCTCTCCTCCGTCACCTCTCTCCTTCTCCTCCCTCCTTCCTCCCCTCAACTTTCCTTTCATCCCCTCCCCCCTCCTCTCCTGCACCTCCTTCCTCTCCCTTTTCACCTCACACTTTCTCCTAACTCCTCCTCCTCCTCCTCCTCTTCCTCCTCCTCCTCCTTCCTTCCTCACCTCTCCCCCCCTCTTCCACCCTCTTGCCTCCTCCTCTCCCCTTCCCTTCATCAACTTTTTTAACCTCCTTTCCGCATTCCCTCATTCGTATTTCTCCCAGCTCCACTACTTCTCTCTCTCTCTCTCTCTCTCTCTCTCTCTCTACTATCTCCTATTCTCTTGCCTACCTCTTGCCTCCCTCCCCACCTCCTGCCTCCCCGCCTACTTCTTGCCTTCCGTCTCCCTCCTACCTACTTCCATGCCTCTCTCTCTCTCTCTCTCTCTCTCTCTCTCTCTCTCTCTCTCTCTCTCTCTCTCTCTCTCTCATATACATTCGTTCACTCAGCAATTTTTCCCACGCTCTCTCTCCCCTTCGCCAACCAAGTCAATTTGCAAGTTTTTTTTAATTTTCTTGCGTTTATATTTTTTCTCTCTCATCGTGTCACTCTTTCTCCTCCCCTTAATTTTTTTGTCTGTGGTTGGACTAACTTTCTCTAACTCTCTCTCTCTCTCTCTTCCTCTCTCTCTGTTATATTGGCTACTGGTATATCCGTCTGTCTGTCAACATACCTATTGATCTGTCTATCAATCTATCCAACTACTGTATCTATCTATCAATGTATCTGTCTTCTGAATGTTTCTTTTATGTATACCAGCTTAATCAATAGATCCCTGGCTTCACTTCCCCACGCTCTCTCTCTCTCTCTCTCTCTCTCTCTCTCTCTCTCTCCATATCGTTCATTTCTTCCCTCCTCACCAGTCCACCCACATTCCTTTCCTTTATTCCTTTCTCTCTCTTTTTTTTTTTCACTCTCCCACTCGCTCACTCACTCACATTTCTCTTACAGTTTCACTTCCGTCTACCTTCCTCACTGACCCAATATTCCTTACCTTTTGGCGTCACTCATTCACTCACTCTTTTCTCTCTTATTATCCCTCTCTCAATTTCTCACTTTCTTTCCTTGGCTCTCACTCTTTCTCAGTTCTGTATTTTCACTCACTTGCTTGCCTCCTACATCATCCACTTTCTCTCTCTCTCTCTCTCTCTCTCTCTCTCTCTCTCTCTCTCTCTCTCTCTCTCAGTATCACACCTATCTCTTATGAAAATCTCGCTCAAAAACTCCTTCGATCACTTTCTTCATTCATACCTTATTTTTCTTCCTTCTTTCCTTCCTTCCTTCCTTCCTTTTTTCCTAATTTCCATCCATCAATCCTTCCTTCTTTCTTTCCTTCTTTCATTCTGTACATCTATCCATCAATTCCTTCATCCACACTTCCTTCAATCCTTCCTTCCTTCCTTCCTTCCTTCCTAATTTCCATCCATCCATCCTTCCTTCTTTCATTCTGTACATCTATCCATCAGTTCGTTCATCCACACTTCCTTCATTTCTTCTTTCTTTCCTTCCTTACTAGTTTTCTCTCTCTTCTCCTCCTTCCGTCGTTCCCTGCCTCCCCCCTTTCTCCCTCGACAATTCGCTTCCATTTTCAGCACTGGCTCATTCACATTTCTCTCTCTCTCTCTCTCTCTCTCTCTCTCTCTGTCACACACACACACACACACACACACACACACACACACACACACACACGCACATTCAATTCATCCTTCTTAACTCCTCCACAGTCCACTTCCTTCCTCCCTCTCTCTCTCTCTCTCTCTCTCTCTCTCTCCATCAGGGTAGTGGCGCCGTCACAGCCTCACCAACCTAATATTTCAGGTGACAAATATACGCCACCTTCTTCCCCGCCCCCCTGGGAGGGAAGGGAGGGATGGAGAGAGGGAGGGAAAGAGACAGGGAGGGAAAGAGAGAAGAGGGAGAGAAGGGAGGGAAGAGAGGGAGGGAAAGGAGAAAGGGTAACAAGGGAGAAGGAGGGAGGAGAAGAGGTAGAGTGTAAAGAAAATAGGGGAAAGAGGGAGGGGAATTAGAAGGTAGAAAGGAAAGGAAGAAAAATTGTGGAGAGAGAGAGAGAGAGAGAGAGAGAGAGAGAGAATACTGCACCACTGGGAATCCTGGTAGTGGAAATCAGCACATTCCCAAAATACACATGGATCTGTTTCGCTGGTAGATCAAATTACATAGCATTCTTTACTGTGCCATTTTGTACATTTTTTCTTTTTAGTAATAATAATAATAAGTACCTAGACTAATATTTGTACTACCGTTATACTGTGACTCATATCAAAATGCTTCCTCCAAGTTTCAATATGATACGGGTATATGGGGACGAGGTACTTGATTTATATACTGATTCATTTACTTATGATGTGTAAATATTTTGAGTCTTGCGATGTGGTAAGTCTCCACATTTCATTCTTGCTGCCACTAATAGATTTTAATGTTTTTTTTTAATATTTTATTCTTTCTGCCCCTTAGCGATTTTTTTTTTTTTTTTTGGCTGTCACTTATAGATTTCAATTATTTTTCACATTTATTCTTACTGCCGCTGGAGGAGTTTGTTCCACATAGGGAAGACCTCTCATAGTAAACACTCTCAGGCTCTGGCGCTTTCTCTCAGCTGCATCAAGACATCTAAAATTAGCTTGTATAAAATAACAGACGTATTCTCATCACAGAAAATTGATGGCCATAGTAATAATAGTCCACGGATTCTATTAACCACTCTCAATTAAATATAAGCCTCCAATGTTAGCCGGAAAAAATAGAGTTATCCTGATCATCAAAGAGCTAAGAGGTAAGAAACAAAACCCAACAATCCTTCGCTACATAGACGTTTATCGTAATTAAATTTTCTTGATATTGTCACATACATCACTTCACCATGTAAGGGACCTCTTGTAATTAAGAGGTTATCAGGTACTACCCCAGTATGCTTAATAGATGCGTGTGTGTGTGTAATTCACCGGGTCGGTCAGGATCACTTGATGGTCGTGATCGTCAGCATTTTACCCTCCCGGAAGGGGGCTGAGTGCTCATATAGTCTGATCTAAGGGCAAGGCTGTGACCTTCACACACCCACACACCCGTCCCCTTGCTCAAGGGGGACAGTAACCACCCACTTCGTCAGTGAAACTTTTCGCAACCTGAGCGAGGCGCGAACTCCCGTCTACCAGATGGCAAGCGAAAACGTTACCACTGCGCCAGCGAGCGGTGTGTGTGTGTGTGTGTGTGTGTGTGTGTGTGTGTGTGTGTGTGTGTGTGTGTGTGTGTGTGTGTGTGTGTGTAATACCAACCAGACCCCCACACCAACACACACCTACTTCATAACACATTTTTCACCCGTCCTCCCCTGTCTCTGAAAACTGGTCTCACACGCCGGATCTTTCTGAATAAAACACTCACTTTAATATTTTTCCACACCATCCCACATTCCCCACAATTCCACCTCCTATCGCTGTGTGTGTGTGTGTGTGTGTGTGTGTGTGTGTGTGTGTGTGTGTGTGTGTGTGTGTGTGTGTGTGTGTGTGTGTAGTGGCTCCTTTTATGTACTTTTAATGAGAGAGAGAGAGAGAGAGAGAGAGAGAGAGAGAGAGATTTCAACTTTTCTCTACCTCGCTGATAAAAGGGCAATATCTGAGATTAAAGGAAGGACTTAGGGCCATAATATTTTAAATAGTCACCGGAACTAAACTTTATTGGTGTAAATTTTATGTACTCGTCTTCAGCTCTCTCTCTCTCTCTCTCTCTCTCTCTCTCTCTCTCTCTCTCTCTCTCTCTCTCGTTTAGTACTGATTTCGTAGATTAATCCACCTCCCCAACTGCACAGTAGAATCCATTTTTACCTATTCTTATATAACAAGAAAGAACACCTGGCTCAAAACCTTCCAATTCGTTCCCTGCAAAGTCAAACAAGAGCCAACCAAAATCAAGACTCGTTTACTTCGATTGGCCTGGACACACTGTTTGAGAGCCTGGGTGTAAACGAATTTGATTTTGGCTCTCTCTCGTTTGACTTTCCGGAGGGGCACGAAGGCAGTCCAGAGGTTGAGTGATTTCGTATATTTTTTCTTTTCTGGCAACGGTCTAGGCCTCTAGGGAATCTATACACTGTGTTTCATGGCAAATCTTTCGAACATTTCATAAAGCAAAGGTGTTCGTGCGTCAAGAAGCTTTCAAAGGGAGGAGGGGAAGGTATGAACGTGGTGAGCTGTGAAATGGGTGGAGGTGGCTGGATTTTTTGTGGCCGGAGAAACTGATGTAGAAAAGTAAACTGTACCCTGTGGTGGTGAGTGCCGTAGGATTGGTGATTTATGTAGTGATTTTTTCCCCAATATATTCTTCAATGGCGAAAAAATGGAAAGATAAAAGAAATGGATGTGGGGGACAAATAAATGGGTGGGATGTGTTGAAAATCGTGGTGGGGGCAGGGCAGGACCATGTCGGTATACCTAGGGAATTTGGGCGCTGCAGGATTAATGGTGTGAATGTAATGAAGGTTTATTTTAAAAGTTTTCTCCGACAACAACAACAGGACAAGCTCTCATTGCTCTCATGTACTTGCCTCGTGGCGACGCAGGAAGCAATGGGATGAGAATATGGAGAGGGGTTAGGGGGTCCTCGATAGTACCACCACATGATTTAGAACACTACCGAAATGATTCCCAATTCAATATCGCGGTGAGAGTCATGTATGTATGCTCAAAATGTGCAGCTTCTAAAAAATAAAAATTTACATTGATCATCAATTAGCATTCTTAATATTACTGATCTTTTTCGTTCTTTCCTCATACCTATTCTGTGATGACGTCTTTTCGTTTCATTCCTTTTGCCCCCAAGGATTCCATTCAGCTAACATGAAACCACTGCGATGAAAATAGTACGACACAGCTTCCATTAACCCCTGTGTCCGATCAAATCCTGTATATATTAACCTTAATAGTGTTTGGCGATTTTATTCATCCTTGGAAGTTCTCGGATGACACAGTGTAATCTATATCTACTTCTTGCCACCGTCAGGAGATTAAATTCAACCTCGGAAGAATCTCAAGCACTAAAGAAGGTAATCAGCGTTTTACTTCGTTTCCCAGTACTCCTTCCTTTATGTTTGAGGCTGCCGGTGCATTACGCTGATAAAAGGCCTGAAAGACCCGGGGTAGGGGGGGAACCCACTGTGAGGGACTATACTAGGGGGCGGGGGGACTCTACTGGAGGGGGAAAGGGGACTACTGGGGAGGGCGTCTCTACCGGAGAGGCAGAGGACTCTCCTGGGGAGGCGGACGACTCTTCTGAGGCGGGGAACAACTGAAGGGTGGAGGATTCTACTGGGAAGGCAGGGTGATTTTACTAGGGAGACGGGGTGATTCTATTGGGGAAGGGAGGGTGATTTTACTGGGGAGGCGGAGTGATTTTGCCGAGGGGAGGAGAGGGAAACTTAACTGAGAATGCCAGGAGGGGGACTATATTGGTTGGGGGGGGACAGGAGGGGGACTATGCTGGGGGAAGCAGTCGCTGGGGGGGGTGGGAGTCGCTTGGGGTGGGGGTAACTAGGAGTGGGAGCCGGCTGGGGGCAGGGGGGTACTCAGCTATTTCACTTCTTTCCCCTTTTTGTGCCCTGTAAGTTGAAGGCTTTTCCTGTGAGCAGTGCGGCTTTTGAGGGATGGAATTACTTTTTCACTCTGAGAGGCGGAGAGAGAAGGAAAGAGAAAGGAGGGATGGGGTACTGGAGGAAGGGGAGGGAGGGACCGGGAAGGGTGCGGGAGGAAGAAGGGGAAGGAGAAAGAAGAGGTGGAAAGAGGGAGGGAGGGAGGATGGTAGGGAGGGAAAGGATAATCAGGAGAGAAAGGAAAGAGATTGAGAGGATGAGAGAAGAAAATGAGGTGAATGGAGGGGGGAATGGAGGAAAGGAGAGGATGAAAGGGGGAAAAGAGGAGAAGGAAGGATTAAAGACAGAAGAATGAAGAGGAAGAATGATGGACGCAGAGCAAAAGGGAGAGGTAGCATAGGCCTACTGTAGAAACAGAAAAGGGAGAGAGGGGTGTGAGGAAGAGGGTGAGGAAGCAGAGAAATGAGGAACGGAAAGGGAACAGAATAAAAACAGCAGGGAGAATGAAGGAGGGACAGGAAGAGGGAAGAGAAGAACATGGGTGATGGAGTAGGAGAAAAGAAGAATGAGGGATAGAATGAGGTGGAAGATAGAGGGGAAGACGAAAGATAACGAGGAGAGAAGGTGGCGAAACGGGATAGAAGGTTACAAAGGAGTCAAACGATGGCTAAGGGAAGATGTAGAATGAGGAGGGAGACGGAGAGTAGGAAGAAAGGCAGGAAGAGTGAGAAGAAAGGAAGGGAGGAGATGAAGAACATGAAGCAGGCAGAGGGGACTGGAGGGGAGAATGGTACGGGTAGGAAGGGAGAGAATCAAATGAAGGTTGAAGTGGAGTGAGGGAAACGAGAAAAAAAAGTTACAGTACTCCATTATGCCATACCTCTTGCTTCCATCCTTCCCTCTCTTCACCTACTCGTCTCCTCCCCTCACTTTATCAGGAGGAGGAGGAGGAGTGGAGGGAGAGGAGGAAGAGGGGAGGGAGAGAAGGAGAGAGGGGCAAGAAAGGCATGGAGGAAGGAGAGACAGAATAGATGGAGGAAAGGATGAAGGAGAAGTAAGGGGAAAGAATGATGAAGGGATGTCAGAGAGGGAGGGAGAATGGGAGAGAGAATAAAGGGGAAAGATGCAGGGGAGAGGAGGAGGAAGAGGAAGGGGGAATGGAAGGGAGTAAGGAAATGAGAAAAGGAGGAAGGACGTAGGAAAGGAGAAAAGACAAGGGAAGAAAGAGGAGGGAAAGTGAGGAGGAAGATGAAGGAGAGGAAGCTGGGAAGGGGAAGGAATAGGGAGAGTGAAGAAGAATGAAAGGGTCGATAGAGAGAATGAAGGATGAAAGGGATGTAGGATGAAGACGAAGAGAGAATGAAAGGAAGAAAAATGAAGGAAAAGAAGGGAATGAAGATGGAAACGCGAGAGAGTAAAGAAGGCCTTACATTACCCAATCATCTCATATCTCGCCCGTTACTCTTGCCATAAAGATAACAAGAAAAAAGAATATAATGAAAAAGACACATATAAGAAAAGAAATATAATGATAAAAAAGACACAAATAAGGATAATACGATAGGCTATAAAAGTAAAGATACAGATAACGAGAAAAAAGGTACAATGGTAAAAAAGAGACAGTTCAGGAGAAAAAAGTAATAACGATAAACGAGAGACAGACAAGGAGAGAACAAATATAATGATAAAAAAAGAAACAGTTACAAGAAATCAGATATTATGATAAAAAGGAGACAAAAGTGAAAAGATAAAAAAAATGATTAAAAGATAAATATAACGAGAAAAGAGATATAATAATAATGAAGGGACAGGTGACAAGAAAACAGGTATCATTATAAAAAAAGATGCAGAAAACGAGATATAATAATTAGAAAAAATACAGACGTAACAAAGAAACAGACGTGATGATAAAAATGGGACATGAGAAAACAGATATTCAAAAAAAAAGAGAGAGACAATGTTGTAAATATATGACAGTGATGTAATGTTAAACAGAATCTCTGGTAAATATATGCAAAAAGGTAAGCAGAGATAATGTCAGAAATTAAGAGTTAACAAAGATATAATGACACAGAGATTTATGATTAATAATAATATCATGATAAAGATTAAATGGAAAATATAAACAGAGACAAAATACTACACAGACAGACAGACAAATAAACAGATAGACAGACAGATAGATGGATAACAGAGATAAACGGATATCGTTGTATCGAGGGTGAATTTAGCATATGCACCTGTGTGTTAGCAAGTTACTTCCCTCGCTCAAGGCTCAGGATGTGTTGGCTGAGTCTAGATCCTGGGCTGAGTCTCACTTCCTCTTCTCTCGCTATGCCGCAAGCTCTCTCTCTCTCTCTCTCTCTCTCTCTCTCTCTCTCTCTCTCTCTCTCTCTCTCTCTCTCTCTCTCTCTCTCTCTCTTTCTCTCACACACACAAAATTCCCTAGCACTTCTCCCTCACCATCTTGACGTCTGCACGCGTCATACAACTCTTCACCCCTGGGCTATATTACTGAACACACTGCTAGGAAAATTAAAATGAAAAACATATGAAACGTCAGGCATCTCTGGTATGCTAGAAGAGAGTCTGTGGGCAGTAAACAAATATTCATCAACATAAATGACACGTTACTAGACAGAAGGAATGGGGATTGTGTCTATGTCTTTTACAACAAGGGGTCTTAGGCTAATTATACTTGTTTGACGGCAGAAAGAAAATAAAAAAAATACGTAGGTAGGGATGTAGATGTACTCGTATAGATGGTTATAAATACAGATACAGAAATAGACAGGTAGACAGGCAGTTATAGATATAGATACATAGATACACAGAACGATAGATAGATAGATAAACTGACAGAGACAGAAAGACAGATAGATATATAGATAAATAGACAGACAGATAACACGGTAGCAATCTTATAAAAAGGTACCTGCGGCTATTGAAGGCATTACGGAGGATGGAATAATGCTCGATATATTACCAAGATCCAGGTATCACGGAGACTTCTTAGCACACTAGCATACAGGTGAAGGCCGGGGGTCATATCCATAAAATTTCCTAAACGATTTTCCCTATTAACAAGTCTCCAAGGCAGTTAATTTGTACGAAGAATCATTGTGTTTTGTCGTATATATCTTAATTTTTACTGTAATTTGGTTGTGAAGTGTTTGTCAGGTGTGTGAATGAAGATGAACGTATATTCAGGCAGCCTTATGCACAAGTTAAGCTTAAAGGGATTTATAAATATGACCCCTCGTGTGTAGGCAGGCAGATGTGTCGAGCCTAAACCAGATATACTCTCTCCTGCCTACCCTACTTTATACCTCCTGCCTTTCCTCTTGCCCATCTATTGCGTCTCTTGCCTCGCGTGACTGCCTTCGTCAATCCATACCTTGTCTCCCTCTTGCCTACCCTGTTTCCTGCCTCTCCTGCCTACCCTACCTCCAGTCTCACCTGTCAGCCTAGCGTCCATGCCTACCTCTTTCCTCTCTTCTGTTGCGTACCTCTCTGCCTTCCTGTTGCTTCATGCTGCCTTTCCTCTGCCACATCCCTACCCCTCCCCCTTCTTATGTCTCACCTACCCCCTACCACTCTACGTCTTTAAACTCCATCATACTTCGGCCTAACATCCTCCCTGTCTCTCCCCTCTCCCTCCTCTGCTACCTCCCCTCTTCTGCCTCCCTCCCTGCCTCTCCTCTGCTGCCTCACCGCCTCCCTCTTGCATTCCATCTACTCCCTTGCCTCCTCTTTTCCTCCCGCCTGCCTCCCTTTCCTACTTCATTCCTCTCCAGTTTACAAACCTTACTCTCCCTTCCCTACCTCCCTTTCTGCTTCGCCTCTGCTGCCTCTCTCTTGCCTACCTCATTCTTTCTTCCTCTCTGGCCTACCTATTACCTCTTCAGCCTACCTCCTTCCTCTCAAACCAGCCTCCCCTCTCTGTTCTGCTTTTTTATACCTCCCTTTCCTACGTCCTATCTATCCCCTGCCTTGCCTCCCCATATCCTGCCTACCTCCTTCCTCTCCAACCACCTTCTCTCTCTCTCTCTCTCTCTCTCTCTCTCTCTCTCTCTCTCTCTCTCTCTCTCTCTCTCTCTCTCTCTCTCTCTCTCTCTTTCCTGTTCTCTTGCCTCCCTCCTCCTCCTGCCTCCCCGCCTACTTCTTGCCTTCCCTGTCTCCCTCCTACCTACATCCATGCCTACCTCTCCTGCCTCCCCTACCTACACTCTGCTTCATTTAAGCCTTTCCTTCCTACCTCCCCCCTCCCTGCCTGACTCTTGCCTCCCTCCTGCCTCCCCTACCTACTTCCTGTCTTCCCCCTGTCTCCCCTCTCTCCCTCTTGCCTCCCCTTCCTGTAGGTGTTGGTGTTACTTAGGGAGCGTTGTGTTACCTCGCATGCCTGCCCCTTGCATTATTACCACCCCCCTCACACCCTCCCTCTCTCCCCTCTCTCCTTACCTCCCTTACTCCCTTCCCTCACTCCCTCAACCTCTCCACTCATCCTCCTTCACTCCTCTCCCTCCCTTATCCTCTCTCCCCACCCACAGTTACCTCTTCCTTCTTCCCTCCTCCTCCAACCCTCCCCTACCACTCATTCCCCCTCCTCCCTTCTCTCCCTTACCCTCTCCCCCACTCACAGCTACCTTTCTCTTCTTTTACCCCCCCTAACCCACTCCCTCACTCCGACTCTCCACCCCCACTCATCCCCCCTCTTCTTCTCACTTCTCTGTCCTCTCTTTCCTCCCTCCTCTCACTTCCTCCGTTGCCTCTTCTTCCCTCTCTCTCTCCTCCCCTCCTTTCCCCTCATGTCAGGTACCATCTCGTCTTGTTCCCTTCCCTATTCCATCCTCTTCCCTACGTCCCCATCCGCCTCTCTCTCTCTCTCTCTCCGCCTGAGGGGAAAGGCCTTGCATACACCAACCCTTGTTATTCTACTCACAGTTCTTGTAAATATGGAATCCGCCTCTGCATATGGATGCTCTCTCTCTCTCTCTCTCTCTCTCTCTCTCTCTCTCTCTCTCTCTCTCTCTCTCTCTCCCTCTCTACCTCCTGCCTGCTCCTTCCTTCTCCATAAATGAAACTACAAAGAAACTGAAAATACTGAAACACGGTAGAATGGAGTCAATGTTGAACTACTAATAATCATCTGACCTCAGAAATACGATCCGCTTCCCTCAGGTAGAAAGTCAGATCCACAGCCAGTTAATTAAATACACAGGTTAGGTTATTACTTCTAAAGGTAAAGTAAAATCTAACGGTAACTGGTAATACAAAGGTAGAAGTATTAATTTCCAGGTAACTACGGTAAGCTATAATGGTACTAGTTAAGATACTGACTACAAATGAGATTATCAATATACAAATAACTCAGATCAGGCAAGGGTAGTAGGTTAACATATACACCGGTAAGATTATGAAACTACAGGTAAATCAGGCAAGATATAAATGTAACAGGTAAAATATAAAGTACAAAATTAAGACTATTTTACTGGTAACTCAGGTATGACAAAAAGGTAACAACTACGATATTCAATGCATAGATAAAATTTCAGTCTATT
Organism: Coenobita brevimanus; assembly: GCF_032717465.1. Lineage (NCBI taxonomy): Eukaryota > Metazoa > Arthropoda > Malacostraca > Decapoda > Coenobitidae > Coenobita > Coenobita brevimanus. Next base: position 6,120,552 of record NC_137027.1, on the reverse strand, counting down.
GATAAGATATTAAATACACAGGAAAGATTATTAAATTACACGTAACTCAGGTACGATGTAATTGTTAGATGTACACTCTTTTATCAGGTGACCATTTCTTTCATCATTTTTTATTTTTTTACTACTACCAGAAGATTTGATTCGTCTAACAAGAGTAGTTCGATACAACCTCATTGGGATAAACAGGTGACCATGCAAGATACGACATTGATAAACAAGACGAAGTACTCAGAAAATGCAACACCCGCTCCCTACAAATGGTCTAAGAACAGAATATTTGCCTTTATCCCTTGACCTCGACCAGCGACCTATTATTCTCAAAAATAAAACTTTTTCATTCTTGTCTTGCCTTTAACCCATCCACCACGTATGATCCAAATCGAATTAAAATTGTATGGGTTAACCTGCCCTGCCTTGTGGTCTTGACGATGGAGCTATCCTGTTATTTTGTCCTTTATGTGATTGTTCTCAAAATAGAATCTCTTTATCATTGCCTTACCCTACATCCTCCCACAAATTTTAGTTTACATCGATCCTCTATTCTGACTACACTTAGCCAGTAACTGAGCTGGAGAGACTCTCTTACTCACCCTCACTCTTACTCAGCGTGACGTTCTCTTACTCACCCTTTATTTAACTTACTTATGCTTATTCTTACTCGATGTTCTTTTACTCACCCTTACTCTTACTCAGCGTGACTCACTCCCATCGAGGTGAAAGTGTACAACAGAGAATACATCAGTCATTGTAGTGAAGGAATTGAAGACAGCAGCACAGTTCCTCACTTACATCACTAACCCAACGTACTCACTCTTACCCACTCTTACTCTGTTTGACGCAATCTTACCCACTCTTACGCAGCCTGACTCACTCTTACACACTCTCAGCGTGACTCAATCTCGCCTGGAAGTGCTGGATCCCCAGGCCACGCTGTGTATTCCCAAACTTGACGTAACCCAAACACAACTTACCCACCAACTCCACACTGATTCCCCATGTTCAAACACTCTTTCTTCCGCCACAAAGTTAGTGTTCCTGGGTTCCTCTTCCGGTATTGATATTCTTTACAATCATCACTCTCAGGCCTGTATTCCCGTCGGTTAAGGAAGCCCCCTAACACCCCTTCCTAAGCGACTTATTCTGCTTAGTACACCGTCCTCTTCTGTGTCACTTAAATCATGTTAATATCACCATACACTGCGTAGATAACGTACAAAAGGATATTAACCAGCTATATCCAGAAATAAATCGCTAAGGATGAGGTGCTGGGGAGCCTCCTTACCCACCGAGAATACAAGCCTCGTACTCCTACACCTTACTTTCAACTGAATAAAGATATCTGGTTTTATGAGGGACTGATTAATAGATTTGTCGGAACCACGGGAGGGAAAAATGGTTAGAGGGTTCATCTTACTCTCAGATTCCTATATCCGTTCCCCCACACCCTGCCCTGTTTCACCCCACCCTGCCCCTTTTCACCCTACACTGCCCCGTACTCTCTCTACTCTGCCCCGTTCCACCTCACCCTGCCTCGTTTCCACATTACTCTGACCCATTTCACCCTACCCTGCAACGTTTCCACCCAACCCTGCCCCTGTTCCACCCCACCCTGCCCGCGTCCACCCCACCTTGCCCGCTTCCAACCCACCCTTCCCCGTGTCCACCCTACTCCGTGTTCCAACTCACCCTGCCCCATTTCACACCATCTGCCGTAGCTCCCCCGCCCTGCCCTAACCCCTAACAGAGCTGCTCCAACCATAAGAGGGCTAATGGTGACAGTTTTAATATTCTCTGCTTCCCATACTCACTCAGACCAATGAAAAATCCTCTGAAATTAACTGGAGTAAAATAAATGGGAAGATGAAACCATGAAAGGATTACTGGAGACTATTTTTAAGCTCTTCATAGTGATAGGTCCCCCAAATGAGAAAAATCGTCCGGAGATAAGAAGAAAATGAAAAAAAAAAAAAAAACTAAGCCCTCTGGTCGAAGCAATTAATGACCTGCCCCTCATTTCACCTTAACAAAATCGTCTGGTGTTATCAGGAACGGAATAAAACACACTGAAATATTTCGTGGTACCAACACAGGCATTCTCAGGCTCCACTGTCACTCTCAATGATCTGGTATTGGGTAAGATAAAACTCGAGTATGATGTAGACTGAGTAGAATCGACCTCAGAAGGTTTGTTTAACATCTCACACACGGATCTGTTGGTTACTTAACCTTCTCATGGCCGGAGCAACTCTAGTATTCTCTTCGAGCTGATGCCAGACAAGTTTATTACCTAGGTGAATCGAAATGAGTTTTACTACGGTCACTATTAACGCTGTTAAGGTCGACACAACTCTGATATTCTTGTATTCCATTTCAATTGATGCCAGACGATTTTATTCAGTTGAGTGAGTCATACAACCTGGCTATTAATACGGCCACCATCAACCCCCTCATACTCGGAACTACTCTGCTATTCTACCCCAGCTAAAGCCAGACGATTTCACTCAGCTGGAGAGAGAGAGAGAGAGAATACCACCTCAAAAGACTCCCTGCCAGATCTCATACACGGCATTGTTTTCATTTTTAGGCAGCATCAAGGAGGAGTCTCTCGTGTGTGGGGATGCCGGGGAGAAGTTGAATTTTCTGTCACGGATGCCAGAAATTCCATACCATGCCACTTTTATCGTCCAGGGCTTATCTCTATCTCTCTCCTCCCCCCCCTCTCTCTCTCTCTCTCTCTCTCTCTCTCTCTCTCTCTCTCTCTCTTGCCTGGATACAGGAAAAGTGATGATCTGGTCTGAACCCCTTCTATCCGATTACTTTTTTCTTATTTTTTTTGTCCCCAGACGATTTTATTCACCTCAGAACATACTTCTTGACTAACACCATAATATTCCAGTGTTACTCTATTCTTACCACCCAACATTCAAGATGGACAGATGGTAATTTTAGGCCAGGTTAGGGTAAAAGGAATATAGAAGCGAAAATAATTCCAAATAATCGGTGCTCGTACAGAAGAGGCTAAGGGTAGGCGGCGACGAGGGGGTTTGAGGGGGCAGCGGGTTGGGAGCATCAAACTTGCACGTAACATTCAACACTACCCTCCCCGTTCTTCCCCACCCCGTTCCACCTCGCCTAGTTCCACCCTGTTCCATCTCGCCCTACTCCGTTCCACCTCACTCTCCCCTGTCCCACCCCTTTCTACCTTGCCCTGTCCCGTTCCACCCTGCTCTGTTATTTCTTTTCTCACTGTGTCCCATTCTATGCCGTTCCACTTCACGCCGTTCCGCCCTGTTCTACCTTGTCCTGCACACACACGCTGCTTCGTTCCGCCCCTCCCTACCCCATTCTACACCATCTTCTCCTGTTCCATCCCATCTTGCCCCGTTCCACACCATCTTTTTCCGTTCCACTCTACTCTGTCCTGCTCCAATCCACTCTGCCCTGTTTCACCCCACTCTGCCCTGTTCCATTCCTCTCTGCTCGTTCCACGCCATCCTCCCTTGTTCCGCACCATCCTTCCCCGTTCCATCCCACCCCACTCTGCCCCGTTCCATCCCACTCTCTCTCGTTCCAAACCAGCCCACCTCGTTCCATCCCATCCTGCCTCAGTCCACACCATCAAGCACCCCCATCCCGACCTGTTCCCCATCACACCAAACCAAGCCCTGTTTTTTTCCACCCCACCCTATCCCGTTCCAAACCCATCTTACACCCTCCACCTCGCCCTGTTCCTCGCTGTCCCGCAACCCCTTTCCTCATTCCGGTCCCCTGTATCCCGTCCTTTACTTTAACCCCTTTCCTTCTCCCACCTCCCTACCCATGCCCCACCCTGTCCCACAACCCCTTCCCCTTTCCGTCCCTATCCCTTCCGCCCCGCTCAGCCCCACTCCACCCTCCACATGCACACAAACGACAGGGAATTCTCTTGATGTTTGGGGCCATCAGGTTAACTTTTATACTTTGGCTTATTTTTCACAGCATGGTTCGTCTTTTTAAACCATCTCAACGTACAGCAGTAATCAAAAGACTTTACTCCGTCCACTTTAACCTGACCCAAAACCTACGTCTCCATCGTAAATGCTGAGCTGTAAACGAGAAAATAACACTAGATTAAGGTGCCTGTCACGAAGAAGTGTTTTGAACAGGATGTACAGCTAATGTACTGTCTTACTGTCACTAATGCTAGTCATGAGAAAGTGTTACAGAGGGGATGTAGAGCTATAGTATTGTCTTATTTTGTTACTGAACTGTAACGTGAGATTTATTCTACAGTAGAATATGGTGTTGGTCTAGAAAAAATAAATACTAAGAAGATAACGGAGAGTTGTATCGTTATATTTTCTACAGAGCTGAAATAAAGAAAAACTGTTACAGAAAGGATGTAAAGCCAAAATAATGTCTTACTCTGCCATTGAGCTCCGGGAAATAAGCTGCAAAAGAACAAAAATCTCCGCCAAATCCATACAAGTCGAAGACATCTTTTAAGGTCTTGGTCTTGCTGTCTCTTGACGATTTTATTCAGCTTCTGAAAGACTTTTAGAAATGGACGGTTTAAATACAGCCTTAATAAACCCCTTTAATGCGAGATGCCTTTAGTAGGCTGAAGAAAAATCGTCTGGGATCAGCAGGTGAATATTACCGACTGGATTTTGCCGGAATATAGTGTTCAAGAGTGTCCAAGGTAGCGAAAGTGTTAAGTGAAAATTAAGTAAGGAGGACGTGCAAGTTGAGAGTACAAGAGAACGGTATGAGGCATAAGGTGTATCGGGTCTCCACGAGCAGTGGGAAAGGAGAAGCCGAGAATAACCGAGCACGACGATTGCAGGAAAAGCCAAGGAGAAGGAGGAAAAGGCCAAGGGTAAATGGGCATGGTGAATGTACGAAGGCCCAAGAAGGCCAAAGTACTATGACAGAGCCAAAATTGAGAAAGCAGTAAAGGCAGGTAAACAGAAAAGACTGCTCACATTAGGAGGGAAGTTTATGAAGAGACAATGCCAGAGAATAACAATATGGCTAAAATAATACCAGACTAAGACAACGCCACAATATGACAATACCAGAACAAGACAATACTAGAAAAAGACTGACAGAATATGAAAAATGCCAGAATATGAAAATCTAAGAATAAGATAATGCCATAATAAGACAGTACCACAGAATAACAAGAGATCTAAGAAAATACCAGAATCAATGCCAGAACATAAACACACCAGAATGCAGATAATAAAACAATTCGACAGTGCCAGAATAGAAAACAATCTGAATAAGAAATGATTGACGCCCTTAGGGTGAAGAGGTTAATGGGTTTTGAGAGAGAGAGAGAGAGAGAGAGAGAGAGAGAGAGATCCAAGATAACAAGAGAATCACTTAGGAGTTGAAAGGAGAGAGGCGTAGAATTCTCATTACGAGAGAGAGGACAAGAGAAGAGCGGAGGGCCGAGGAGAGGCAAACTGACAGAGGAAGACGGAGCGAGGAGCAAGTCAGCACACCAGAGACCAACAAGAGATCCAAGAGAAGAGTGGGAGAGATGCGCTGAGGTGTGGAGAGGAGAGAGGAGTACAATTTCCATTAACAGAGAAAAGACGAGAGGAGGAGAGAGGAGAGGAGAGGAAGGGAGAGTGTTAGGACTCCATATTATAATTACAAATCATAATAGATAAATAGATAGACAGAGAGACAGATAGAAGCAGGAAGTCAGATGATGAGAAGGTACTGTGTCTGCAAGAATCAAGCAATGCTAAACATGCTTACACACTCTTAACTCAAGGAATGCTTTATAGGCACACAACAGCGCCTCGTGACCATACACACACATACTCACACACAGGCTTCTAGAACTTTCCAACCACAGTGAACACACGTGACAAGACCCCTGCTACACCAGAATTTAGGAAAGAAAGCTCAGAAGGAAGCTAGCCATAGAACAGGCAGGTAGTAGGAAGAAGGGCTTAGCAACATGGAAGAGAGAGAGAGAGAGAGCGAGACAGAGAGGTAGCTAGCGGGACTCTACTTATACTCACTCGTGTGTGAGAGACTTTGTTAATATTTCCAAGACAAATAAAAATAGTCCCATACTCTTCTTTACCTCTCCTGTCATTGCATGACAAATGGGAACCAAGATTATCTACTTACAAACAACTCAAGTATAACAACCGCTCGTCCACAAGTCTAATAGATAACTTCAGCTACAAGTAACTACAAAGTCCTTTTAAGACATTTGGTGGCAGCGGTGGGACGTGGAAGCAAAACGAAAAGAGAAACACACGAGACCAACAAGAGGTCCAGGAGAACAGGAGAGGCGCTGAGATGTGGAGGCGAGAGGCGTAGAATTTCCATTAAGAGAGGGTTCAATAATTCAGGGGGGTGAGGTGGCAATGGATCAGTCTCAGTGGTCCATTTTCCCCACCTGAATAATCCACGGCTGGTGTCGGCGGCCGGGACGAAGCCTGCCGGGTTATGCATCGCCTGGGTAGTCTGAGGAAACAGGCTTCGGTATCTGCTTCTCTTTGCAATTTTCTAACCTTTCTCTCTCTCTCTCTCTCTCTCTCTCTCTCTCTCTCTCTCTCTCTCTCTCGAATTATTTTCCCTCTCCCTGCCTTTTAATTCCCTCCATTCTTCATTATTTTCTCGCTCCCTTCATATTTTTCCCTCCCATCTTCCTCCATCACCTTCTTCCTTCTACCTGTTGTCCATCTCCCAACGCCCTTTTTTCATCTATTTTTGTTATCTTTCCTTCTCCTCCGTCACCCCTCCATCCCTCTCTCTTGCTCAGTTCCTCCCAAGCTTCTCCGTTCTGTAGCATATCTAGCAAAATATGATAACTTCCGTAGCCCCCATATTGTCTACTATATCCGTCATCGAGGAAGTAAACAGCGGATAATCCCTCGATCTAGCATGTTGGATATGAAAATTAAAACAACTCGATTTCTCAGAATTAAGGACGCAGTGCTTACCCGTAAATGCATGCTCAAAAATGTGTTAATTTACATGCATGATAAGAATTAAGTAACATTTTTGCTGTCAGTTGGGGTATCAGTGGTTGAAGTACAGTACTGATATAGCTCTAGTCACTCTGAACATAAACCACTTACGCTGCTTCGATCTGACGTACATCATATTGAAAAAACACTATTTCGGAAGGATACGTAGAAGAGAATTTCACAAGCATCCGCACAGCTAATTTCTGAGAACAGTGTTGTAACCCACTCACAACCAAAATTCCATCAAGATAATCTCCTTTGAACATTAATAGTTTCTAAGTTATACGAATAATCTTGCACTGCCTACTGGTATGCGTTCTACGGGAGTATAAAAGGGTAAATCATCCTTTGAAAGTTTTGCATCAGGAAAATTATATATTAGGAAATTCTGTGACTCAACATACATAATATTATCCCATGACCTTCTTAGGCTCACACTATGACCCCCACGAGATCTTGACCCCAACTGCTTTAGATTCTTTTCCCTCTCCTTTGAATGATTTGTCCCTCTATCGTCTTCCTTTTTCCTTATCTTGATCATCTTTAGCTCTCTCATCTTCCATTTTCTTTTCCTTGATCATTTGCTGCTCTCTCGCCTCCATTTTCTCCGCCTGAATAATCCATGGCGGATGTCGGTGTCTGGAAGCCTGCGAGGTTATGCACTGGCTCTCAGACTGCTGGATAAGCCGAAAAAATCATGATGCTTTTGAATATATTTTCCTTTTTTCTATCCTTATCTTATCATCGTTTTGTAATCGTACTCTTTGTCATGAGCAGTATAATATAGGCAAACAGTCCTAGACTAGGGCAATTGTGCTCTTATCTTCTGTTTTCGCCATCCGGACGTCTCTCCATCTCGTATTCTTATCCATCGTTCTACCAAGTTTTCACACAACTCTCCCTCTCTCTCTCTCTCTCTCTCTCTCTCTCTCTCTCTCTCTCTCTCTCTCTCTCTCTCACTTCCTTCCTCTACCTCTCGCTGTTTCCATTTCTAACATCTTTTTGTCTACTTTTACTTTCACTGATTTCTCTCTCCTCTTCCTTTCCAACACCTGTCCCTCCACTTCTCTAATTTCCCTCTCCCCTATTGCTAGCAAATTTATCTCCACTTTCCTCCTCCAATCTCTCTCTCTTTCCCTTCCCTCCTTCCCTTCCCCCACCACCACCACCACCACCACCACCAAACCTCATCCCCCACCATCACGTACCACGACAAATGAAAACAAAGCCTTACGACGACAAGAAGGACCATTCTCGTGGGCCTAGGAGTCTCCCTCGCACCTCCTTTTTCCTATTTATTTATTTCAAATGCACGTTAAAGACTTTCATTACGGAGACAATTTTCTACCTGCCCATCACCAAGACCCTTATTCTTTTCGGTGAAGGAGGCTCCCTAACATCTCTTCCTTAGCGATTTATTTTTGGATATGACAGGTTAATATAACTTTGTACGCTATCCGTGCAAGGTGTGGCGATTTTAGAATGATTTACGTAATACAGGGGTGGGAAGTAAGACGTGATAGGCAGAATAAATTGCTTAAGGAAAGGGCGTTAGGGAGCTTCCTTAGGGGACGAGAATACGAGAAGACGATGCTGTTAATCTTCGGGAGGCCATCTTGCAGTGAAGGGGTTAATGGTGATTGCTTCTGATCGTCATTACCAAAGGTCTCCCCTAAGCTTAGCACATTCGTCTGGAGGCAGCAAGAACGCCCTCGGGATGAAAAGGTTAATATGTTTCTCTGCCTGTTCGTCATTAATGCAAAGTCGAAGTTCAAAAAATATATTCCGAATACAAAAGAAAATTAAGGCGACTAAAAAAAAAACATGAAATAAAATAAACCGCCGAAAAAGGGATACTCGGGAGCTTTCTCAGTCCAAGGGAACATGAGGCTAAGGATCTATTAAAACCGAAGACTCGAAGGGAACATCAAGATCCCAATTTCTTATAATAATTTTCAGTACACATGGCGAATCTAGGACATCTCTGGCCTCATGTTATCAATGCTGACCGCACTCTGTAACGTGGGATGCAGGCTGATAAAATGTAATAGTAATGTGCCGTCCAAAAATATTCCCCCCCATTTAGGCCTATAGCATTGCCTTTCCAAATATTCCTCAAAAATTATAGGAGTGTCTTCCCATTTTTTTTTCTCGGTGTTAATATTACGGTCCTAAAAATTTAAAGTTCCCTTAGATACGCCCCGATACCATCATCAGACGCAGGCGGGGGGGAGAGAGGGGAAGGGATGATAGAGGGATGGGGAGAGGAGGCGAGGAGAGGATGATGATGATAGGAGGAGGAAGGGGAATGTGTGAGGGAGGGGGGTAGAAAGAGAGCGAATGAGGTGAGAAAGAGATGGGGAAGAGAAGAGAGGAAAATGGAGAGAATTAAATGCAAAATTTGAGAGAGAGAGAGAGAGAGAGAGAGAGAGAGAAACGCCGTATATTCAACTATTTTCGTGGGGTGTGTGAGGATTTACTGCCCCTCATACAGTCGCTTGCTTTATCGGTTTCCAATAGCGCCCACCCCACCTCCTGGCTACTCCTTCCCCTCCTTCACCCCGCAGGCCAAGAAGGGGCGCTCAAATTATGGCTCCTCGGCCGTATGTACAATTGTGGATCATACTATACTCCTTTTACTCTAACTTTACAACAGCCATCTCCAGACCTTGAATGCTGAGTTGTGACAATCGATGAACGCTCGGATACAATGTTAGCCATGAAGAAGTGCTATGGGAAGGATAAAAAAAGGGAGCGTTGTATTTTTCAGTCTGAAAGCTAAGTGAAATATGTTACACAGGGACGAAATTCTGGGCCAGGTTAAGGTAAAAAGAAATTTTTTTTTTCTCTCTTTTTTTTTAGTCGAGCAATTATGCATCTCTTACCCAATATTCTGAAGCGTATACAATGACCCATAATTTTCCTATCCTAACCTCACCTTTCCCTTCGCACCAGAGTTTATGGCAGGTCAAGCAGCCTTATATTTCCACACCCTAGGATACTCAAACATATCCAAGAATTCTAAACCGCAACAAAGAACTCTAAACCACAACAAGGTCCCCAATTTCCAACCTAGCCGAATTTTCCCCTTCCCACGTGACACTACGAGAAATCGAGTGCTGTACATATCCAGTCCCTCGGGTATTTAGCTATCCAAGTATTCTAAACAAAAATACCTTCTCCCATTTCTTAGTCGACCTCATCTCTTTCTTCACACCTGAGGGCATGAGAGGTCAAGTATATTTCAAGTTCTTTAGGTATATCCGAGTACTCCAAGCTACAGTAACCTCTACTGTTACGTAGATGACCTTACCTTTTCCTTCGCATCTGAGGGCATTTAAGGTCAAGTATATTTCAAGTTCTTCAGGTAATCTCCGGGTATTCCAAGCTACTATAACCTCTCCTATTTTCTGGCTGACCTCTCCAGTTCCATTGCTTTTGTAGGCATGGGAGATCAGGTGATTTTATACTCCCTTGGGTGTTCATACCTACGCAACACCGACATCCAGGGCTCCGTGACGGCCTTACACCCACCGTACACGCCATTGGTCACCACCCACACATTAGCCAGTCCCACCTCCATGTCTGGTGGAAAATTGAACCACAGGGACTGGTATGTAGGTGGCTGTGTCTGGGGTGTGGAGCTTCAGATGGGGTTTAGATTTTGGTGATTTTCTGGCTTAATTATTTCAGTACGACACCTTTTTTGCGTGATATCGAAAGTTATTGTGAGCGAGTCGATTTTTTTTTAATATCTGTGTATAAATGTAAGTGTGTATGTGTATATGTATGTACAGTATATGTATGCTAACAAAATATCCCACGAATGTTTAACTCGAGTTGGATTAAAGTCAGCACATATACGGTGTGGGCCTGGTAAAAAGTGGTTCGATTTTGGTGCTGATCAATCGAAGGTTAATATCACGGGTTAAGATGAACATTCAGGGTGCGGAAATTAACCCATGAACTCCTCACCCGATTTGCGTCAATGTTGGCAAATTACTCGGTATGCGGGATGGCGAGAAGCGATTGGATTTTGGTACAGATCAATTAAAGGTGAAGATAAAGGGTCAATGTGTAAGTTGGGCTGTGTTTTGATCACCTTCTCTAATTTGGTATATTTTTGTTGCCTCCAGACGAAAATCATAAATGCCTCGTTAAAATCGTTCAAAACAATGACGTCTTTTCTTTATACCAGTAATTCCACCTACCACTGGAATCTCTCGTAGCAAAAGAGAAGAAATCAGTCTCTACGAAATCCATGAAACATTAATTTTGTCTTGCCACCCTCAGACGATTATATTCATCTTAGGACCTACCATGGTGAAGAGGTTATTTAGGCAGTGACATGGAGGGTGGGAGGGGTGGGGATCGGCCTGGATGAAGGATGGTAAGGGAGCTGGAGGGTGGGAAGGCTGGGCTGGAGAAAAGGCGGAGAGGGAGCATTAGGGTAGGAAGGGCGGGCTGGAAAAAGGGTGGTGAAGGAGTTGGAAGGTGGGAAGGAGGGGCTAGAAGTGAGGACGGGGGAGTTAAACAGGAAGGTGGAAGGGTGCAGAGATCACATGAGAGAGAGAGACAGACAGACAGACAGACAGACAGACAGACAGACAGAGATAGACGGACAAACAGACAGACAGATAGACAGACAGATAGACTGTGTGTGTGTGTGTGTGTGTGTGTGTGTGTGTGTGTGTGTGTGTGTGTGTGTGTGTGTGTGTGTGAGGCAGTATAACCTTGACCCTACCTGCCGTGGGTGGGTTGACATGAGCACCGACAGGGTTCGTAGCAGGGTCAACAACTCTTACTTTTTTTCTTTTTTTTTTTTTTAAGGGGGGGGGTCACCTAGCAACTAGCCTACCAGGAAAAACTTACGGCAAAATTTAACATACTTACACTTATGCAGAGAAAACACACACACACACACACACACACACACACACACACACACACACACACACACACACACACACATTCGCAAGACAATTCCTTCAGGTTTTTGTTCGTTCGATGAACTGTGTGTGTGTGTGTGTGTGTGTGTGTGTGTGTGTGTGTGTGTGTGTGTGTGTGTGTGTGTATGTGTGTGTGTGTGTGAATATATCTGAATGTGTTCGTGCGAGTATTTGTGAATATACTGTATGTACGCCCGTCCGTAACTGCCCATGTCTGTGCTGATAAGAGTGAATTGGATATGAACGACATGTCCAGGTGTAAGTGTGTATGTATCTACGTTTGTGTGTGCGTGTGGGTATGAGTAACCTGTACCTGTAAATCTGTATGTGACTGCGTGCGTGCGTGTGCGTGTGTGCGTGCGTGTGGATATCATTAGGCTCATATCCAGCGGTTATTAATCCTGTTGCTGCGCACCATTAATCTCGCTGATGATGCACCCCCAGCCTCCCTCCCCCGCGGCCGCCATCTCCATCACCGTCTACACACTCAACACAAAAAACAATGACTGCAGCTTATCTCAGGCCAGGTACGTTTGGGGTTACTTCTGAACAACGCATCACAGACCAGTATCTCATTTACCATCATACATTACATAAAGGAAGCAACGAAGACTACTATTAGCATCTCAAGACGGAAAACAAATTGACGTAGCGTATCTCAGGCCACTGTGGAATTCCGATTGCCTCTAAACTGGGCATCACAGTCCAGCATCTTATCGCAATACATGATTTAACAATGTAACAACGTCCATTATCGCTATCACACTTGCGCAGTACGTTATAAAATGGACACAACGATCAAGATTAATAGAGCAATACAATAATCCTTCAGAAAGTTGGATCTCACTTAGCTATTTATTTTTTTTTATGTATTATTTCTTTTTGTCTACCGCCGTACGGTTTAATTCAGCTGAGGGATACTTCTGCCATCTGATGAGCTTGAACCTATCATGAATAAAAACAGATAACTAAAAACATTATTAAGCACCTCATTAACTTTCATAGGTTCCTTCAACTTCCCATGGTTGCATACAATCGTCTGGCTTAAAAGAGAGAGAGCGAGAGAGAAGAGGGAGGGGGGGGGGATACTTAACTTTTCGGGACAATGAAATGACTAAGAATTTCAGCATTAACGCTCCCATGCTTCTGTGACCTACTCTAGGCGGAATAAAATCGCTTGACGTTTGTTGCAACCAATTATTAAAGACAGGGTCATTGCAGGATTTTAATCAACCCCCTCTGAGTGGGAATGACTATATTTTGCCTTCGATAACGCACAAAAATTATATTCACCTCAGGAAAGACCTTTTAGCCTGAAGAGGTAAGAGAGCAAAGCAAATGTCTTTATTACCACACAGCGCTAAATTAAAGAAACACTGCCGTAATAGAGGAGTTAACGCGGAGTATCCTTGATAAATAATCGCCTTAATACGATGGTGTCTTTATTACTGCATTCTCGTGACCAACACTGTTTTATTTAGCTCAGAGACTGTATCCATTAACCCCTTCACAAACCATAACCCGAATATCATAGTCTGGCTGTAGGAAGAAGCTAGGAATAAGAAATAAATAAATAAAATAAACTCACAGGATGAAAGGGGCAAAACAGAGCAATCAGTGAAGTTGTTTTTTATCTCAATTCATGGCTACAGCAGCGGACCTTAATGCTACTTTGGAGTTAATAAAAAGCCTTCTTCATTTCAAGCCGCGATAATTAAAGGACACCCCGATCCCTCTTGTCGTTACGCCAAGCTAATTAAAAGACTGCAGGGAGAAGGTGGCTGTCCAAGGGGGAGGTGGGGGTGACCGAGTGATTATTTGAGAAGGTGTCTGCTGTTTGAACGGGCATGGGTTCGAGTCCAGGCTGTAGCAGAGAATATTTTGATCACCTGACACGTAATTTAACAACCCTCCGCACAATCCCTCTCCCTACTATGCTCCTTTTACCCGATACTGGCCCATTTTTCGTCCGTTTGGGACTAATTTCACACAGCTCGATTGAAGAACAAGACAATACTACAGCTCTACGTCTTAGTCATTGTACTTCTTCGTGACTAGCATCATATTCTTGTGCTAATCCAACGTTACCACCGAGGATTCAAGAGGGAGATATGGCAATTTTGGGCCAAGTTAGAGTGAAAAGGGTATACCAGAACACTAATCCTCAATGAGACAACCCTAGCGTGTAGTCTGTTCAGTACAAACGGTGAGTATTAGCGCCCAAGTGGTGGCATGTGAAAGTGTGTGGTACCGTAAGACTGCTTGGCTCAGAGGTAATTGAGAAATAACACACATTCTTATTTAACTACTTCTTCAACCTTAATATACAACGTTAGGATACCGTATAGAAAGGAAAGAGAGAGAGAGAGAGAGAATACTGTATATCTTTTCACTATTTCCCTTCTCTCTCAATACCAGTGTTCTTTCTTCATCACACACACACACACACACACACACACACACACACACACACACACACACACACCTTCACCACTCCCTTCTCCCTCCCTTTCCTGCCTTTCCTCCCCCCCCTCCCCCTCACACCTCCAGGGAGAGGGGGGATGAAATATGTGGTAGGGAGCTCATCAAAATCTGCCTCCCTCACCCTTGCTCCCTTCATCAACCATCCCCACCACCTAGGGATTTATTTTTTTATTTTTTTATTATTGCTGCTCTTGTTTCTGCTGCTGTTAATGGTGCTGTTATTATTATTATTATTTTTATTATTAACATTATTATTATTATTGTTATTATTATTATTATTTTTATTATTATTATTATTATTATTATTATTATTATTATTATTATTATTATTATTATTATTATCATTTTCATCATCATCACCATCATCATCATCATCATCATCATCATACTCTTAATGATAAATAATAATAATAATAATAACAATAATAAAAATAATAATAATAATAATAATAATAATAATAATAATAATAAAACACTTCCTATTACTTTATATTGTTACGTCTCACTATACTGGACAAAACTTATGACCTAGCCTGGTACCATAAAAGGTCTGATATCAAGAGGGCTTTCAGGGGAGGTTTTTTGGATATATCTGATTATGGTATAGGATTTGTGAGGATATGTACAGTTCAACCACGTGCGGTCAGAGAGAGAGAGAGAGAGAGAGAGAGAGAGTGTGTGTGTGTGTGTGTGTGTGTGTGTGTGTGTGTGTGTGTGTGTGTGTGTGTGTGTGTGTGTGTGTGTGTGTGTGTGTGTGTGTGTGTGTGTGTGTGTGTGTGTGTGTGTGTGTGTTAGTTCGCCTACTATTCCACTGCTCCACATCACACTTTCTTTCAGACGCATCATATCAAAGTGAAACATATATGGGTAAGGAAACATACCAAGCCTCTCCAATTTAGGAATACAAGTCAGCAAAGGAAAGTAAAAAAAAGTAGCAGAGTTCAAATATTAGCCCAGTCTTCGTCCCCAGTTGTGCACTTCTGACGGACGGACGTGTACAAGTGTGTTTATACGACCCAAGATCAGGGCTGGCTGCAGAGGGATGGAGACAGAAAGAGAAAAGCCGACGAAATTTCTGAAAGTATGAAGTTTTAGTATTGTAGGACGCCACATAGACTAAGCAGTTTATTCTGGAACGTACTAGACAATTCTATTCAGCTGAGGGAGATGCCAGCCCGTGCAACCCAGACAGAGGATTGTAATACATATATTGTACTTTTGACGCGTACATGTGCCACTGTGTGCTTGTATAACAGCGGATCTGTGCTTGTCGACGCGAGCCAGCAGCGAGAAGGAATCCAGTGACAAGGATTCCGAGTGCATGTAGAGAGTGTAGTACCGCGCCTCGCACATCAACCTTTCACATGGAAACCACCACCCCGTCGCTTCCCACCACCCCGCAGCACCACACCACACCACCACCCCGTCTCACCACACCCCGCCCAGCAAGAACACCACCAGGACGACCTCTAGCCCATGCCAGTCATTATTCCACCACCACCAGGCTGAGTTGGGTGAGGAAGGTGGCATATTTAGCGAGACACGGCCGCTCCCACTCCCCCCTTCCCCTCCTCACCCCCCACCTTTCTTCTAACGCACCCCTGATCCCTCTTCTGCGACCCATAGGAACTTGAGTGTAAATGCACAATTTAGCCTTATTTACAAGATTTTACTGAGCTTGAACTGTGAATGTGTCTGCCGTGTATTAGATGTGCAAAGTGTAAGTGCAACTGTTCTACGGGCACTGCCACACTCGATCAAAAAAACTATCTTTACAGTCTTCCCTCTTCACATTTTAAACCAGTGGACGAAACGCTGGAACATATTCTCCAGTAAAATTCTATGTTCGCATATGCTTGATATTTGTACCACTTCACATTAATAAAAGAAGAAATTTAATACACCATACGAAGTACACTGCCTGTTCATAAATAAACGCGAACAGCAACAGGACTAAAGGAAAACTATCGATCAACTAAGTATGGCTAGTTTTATTTTTTTAATCATGCTTGCTTTTGGACAGATGTGGACATAAATCTCTATCCACCTCATAACGATAAACAACGAGACAGTAGGCAATGAATTTAGAAACCCAGTGATACGATGATCGCAGCACAAGTTCCTCAGTGCATCATGTAAGCGTTATATTTGGGCTTAATAAAAATAGGATGAATATTAATGTCAGCAATTATGTCATCGCATGTCGGTATAATAGTCAGGATTCTGGTCAATATGATTTTCTTTTTATTTATCAGAAGGCATTTTATATTTCTGTACACATACTTTGTTGACTAGCTTTGTGCCATTCGTATACCCACAAGAAAAAGCATTGAGGCAAGAGTTACATCACCTCTCTCTCTCTCTCTCTCTCTCTCTCTCTCTCTCTCTCTCTCTCTCTCTCTCTCTCTCTCTCTCTCTCTCTCTCATTTCTTTACTGTTTCCATTACTCTGTTTCTCATCTCTTCCACCACACATCCTTTCTCTTCTTCCATTTTTCACATCACCGTCTTTCATCTCTGCTATGTACACCCTTCTTTTTTTCTGCCTCGTCCCCTCCTTTATTTTTTGTCTATTTTCTCTCTCTTCGTCCTCTCTTCTTTTGCTTTTTGTCTCACTATAAAGTCCTCCTCCTCCTCCTCCTCCTCCTCCTCCTCCTCCTCCTCCTCCTCCTCCTCCTTCTCCCACACACAAATCATCTTTTCCCTCCCCATGTCAACTCATTTCCTCCCCTCCCTTCTCTTTCCTTTCATTTCCAAGTTTATATCCTTCGCCTTCTCTACACCTTCTTTCCCTATAAATATCCTTTTCTCTCTCCCTCTCCTCTTCTTCTCTTCCTCTCCCCTCTATTCAATCATTTCAATCTTTTTCTCTGCTTCTTTCTTTTCCTCTCCTGCTCTTCCTAATTTTTTCTCCCCAAACTTCTGTTCTTCCTTCTCCATTTCTTATCCTCCTCCTTTCCTACTCCTCTCCTTCCCCTCTCCCTCTCATCTTTCTCCTCTTTTCTCCTCTTTCAACCTTTTTTTCTCTATCCCCTTAGTCTGCTTTCTTCTTCTCTTCCCCCTTCCTCTTCTTCCCTGATTCTTTCTACATTCCTTCCTTCTGTTCCTCACCTCTTTCTCATCTTATTCTCCCCCACACACACACACTTTCCCCTTCCTCCACCTCCTCTTCCACCTTCCCTTTCGTTTTCCTCCTCTCCTACCTCTCCCCTTACCCACCATGCTACTCCTTCTCCTCCTCCTCTTTCGTTTTCTTCCTTTCCTGCCTCTCCACTTACCCCCCTTGCTACTCCCCCCTCCTCCTCCTCCTCCTCCTCCTCCTCCTCCTCCTCCTCCTCCTCCTCCTCCTCCTCCTCCTCCTCTTCCTTCCCTCCCCCTCCAGACAGGCTGGTGTACTTTTAATTAACATCTCCCACTGATTAAGTTTCACACCAATCTTTATTTTCCCTTCACAGTCGCTTCGTCTCCCAGAAATAGACACTGCACCTTGGTAACAGGAAGCATGTATCTAGGGCCTGAGTTGGGTTTGGTTTGGTTTGGTTTGGTTTGGTTGGGTTGGGTTGGGTTAAGTTTGCTCAGCTGGGTTAGATTGGGTTGAGCTGGACGTGGTAGGAATGGGTAATTGGGTTGGGTTGAGATGGATATGGTTGGGCTGGGTTTGGTTGGATTATGTTGGGTTGGGTTTAATTTTGTTGGGCTGGGCTGGGCTGCGTAGGGTTGGGTTCAGTTAGCCGAGTTATGTTGGGAAGGGATAAACGGAGATAAGTTAGGCTGGTCTGTAGTGGGACAGACTAGTTTGCGTTATGCTGTTAGGTAGATTTTCGTGTACATCTTGGCCGGATTAGGTTAGGTAGAATAGGGTAAATGTGGGTTAGACAAGATTATCCTAAGGCTAATTTAGCGAGGTGTGAAGTTAGGATACGTCAGCGGTGGAAGAGGATAAGTTGAATAAGTGTGGGTTAGGTCATGTGCCGAATTGGATTAGCTTAATTTAGATCTGATTATTTACAAGAAAAAAGAGATATTATGTGAGATTAGGAAGCGATAAGGGTAAAATGAGAGGGTACACGGTAAGGGTAGGTTAGGTTAGGCTAGGGCATCTTAGGGCTGGATTTAAGTAGTGTTAGGTTAAGTTAGCATACATCAAGTTAGGGCAAACCTAGGATGTGCTGCGACCAGACTTATGTTAGAGCAGGACACTAGTTAGAAAAATGATGGTCGGGTGGATAGGATTAGCCTGTGCAAGAGGAAGGAAAAAGACAACAATGAAGTTAGGTTAAGTTAAACAAGGTAAATTAACTTAGATTACGTAAGGATATAAACTTAGACTAAGCTAGAGATTATTAGATTATGGACGAAAATAGTTTGCAATAAATAAGGAAGTGGGAAGGTTTATCTAGTTATATATTCTAGGAAAACAAATAAGCACAGGCATCTCTCTCTCTCTCTCTCTCTCTCTCTCTCTCTCTCTCTCTCTCTCTCTCTCTCTCTCTCTCTCTCTCTCTTCCTCATTTGACCTTTCATACTCTCCTGTTCTACTAGTTATACCCCATCCTTCCTTTTTCCTCTCTTAATTCTTCATGGTGTGTGTGTGTGTGTGTGTGTGTGTGTGTGTGTGTGTGTGTGTGTGTGTGTGTGTGTGTGTGTGTGTGTGTGTGTGTGTGTGTTTTGTGAGTGGTGTAGGCCGCCGTGGTGCCAGGCCGCCTGACATCCTGGCGCCGCTGCCACAATACTGCTCCTCCCCCCATCAGAGCGCCCCCACATCCGGAAGAGAGGGGAGGGGAGGGGAGGGGAGAGTAGAGGAAGGAGGGGAAGACAGAAAAGTGAAATACAAGAGGGGAAAAAAGAAAGGAAGGAACAAGGATGGAGAAGAGAGCAAAAAAGGAAATACAGAAGGTGAAAAGAAGAGGGGAAGGATCACGAAAGGAGAACAGAGGAGGGAACACAAAGATGAAAGGTAAAGATGGAGGATGGGGGCAAAGATGGGACGGTGATGGCTGGAAAAGGGGGAAGTGGGTGGACAGGGTGGATGGCTGTTCCTCCTCCCTCACTCTCACTCTACGTCAGGAGGAAAGAGTAGGGGAAACGAGAAGAGAAGATGAGGTAGAGCGGGGAAGCTAAGAAAGTAGGGCAAGGAACAGTGAAACAATAAAGGGAGGAAAAAGGAAGCAGAATTGGACAGGAAGGCGAAGAGAGGAAGAGAACGGAGAGGGGCGATGGGTAAGGAAGGGATGCATAGGAAGATAAGTAAAGGAGAATGGAGAAGGGAAATGGGTGTAGACGGAAAGCTAAGAAGGGGTGAGAGGGGCACGGAGGAGAAAGAAAGAGAGGGAAAAAAATGGCAGAGAGAGAAAGATAGGAGGGCAGAGTAGAATGAGAGCAGCGAGCGGGAGGAGTAGAACGAGAGGGAAAGAGAGAAGGGAGAATGAATACAGGCAGAGAGGAAACAGATATGTGAGGAACAGGGAAGAAAAAGATTTGCAAAGGAAGCACAGAAGGAGACAAAGAAAGCTGTGAATACGAGCGAAAAGGGAAGAGAATAGGAAGGAGCAGAGAAGATAAGGCAAAGAGAAGGCGCAGAGAGGACGGGGAAAAGGTAAGGAGAAGAGAAAGGAGAAGGCAGAGAATATGAGTAGAGAGGGAAGAGAACAGAGAGAATCCGAGAGGGGAGAACAAAGAAGAGGAGCAGAGTGAAGAAGGTAGAGAGACCCTGGAACAGAGAAGAGGAGAAGAGAGAGGAGAGGACAGAGTTACTAAGAAGAGAGGAGAGAAGGCATGCGAAAGGAGAACAGAGAGGAGACGGTGAGGACTACGGTAAGGGAGTGGTGAGGACAAAGATAATATAAAGAAAATCTGGAGATAAAATTGCGAAAAGATGCCAAGGGTGAGAGGAAAAACGTGGTTAGAGCAGAAAGGAAAGAAGTGATTAGGGCAGTGAAGGGGAACTGGTGATAGAGGTGTGTGTGTGTGAGAGAGAGAGAGAGAAGGGGAGAGAAAGCTTTGTGGGGGAGAAAACAGGGAGAGGGAAGGGTGGGGGAGAGAAAAGAGAAGACGTGGGCTAGAGAGAGATGAGAGAGAGGGGATAGGCAGAGAGAGAAGAGAATGCAACATGTACAGAAACCAGAAAAGGAAAGGCAGTGAAAGACGTGAAGGGAGGAGTAGGCAGGGAGAGGTGGACAGGAGAGAAAGAACAGAGGGAGGGGGTAAGGAGAGAGAAGAGAGGGAGGTGGTGGGATCAGAGAAGAGAGGGACGAGGTGTGGACAGAGAGGGGAGGGTGAGTGGACAGAATGGGGAGAGTGGGGTGAAGCGAGGACGATGATGGAGGCACAGAAGGGTCGAGACAACACTGTAGGCGTGAAGAAAGATGGAGACAAAAGTTTAGATAAATGATAAGAAAAAGTACGAGCAAGAGAAAATATGGGGGCAAGGGATGCACTATAAAAGTCAAGGAGGGTTCGTGAAATACAACTTCCCTCCTAAGTTGTGTACCATTACCAGTGCAATCTCTCTCTCTCTCTCTCTCTCTCTCTCTCTCTCTCTCTCTCTCTCTGAGGCTGGGAAACAAATAAATAATAAATACGTCATCACAGTAAAGGAATTAACAAGCTAATCGTCCATCTGGCCCACCAACATGCCATAAATATTACCCCAATTAATGAGAAGGCACCAAAATGTATTCAATATGGACGGTGGGTATTAAAGGGACCATGAGTGATGTGAGGTGGTGTGACGCCATCTGCTGCACGTACGAGGACAGCCGGACCATAGGGAACGAACTGTCTAGTCTATACCCAAAGTTATATACATTATTAAAAAGATGAAACTTCCTGGGGCTTTATTATATCTTAGTCTTTTTCCTCTAATAATTTTTCGTCTCGTGTGTGTGTGTGTGTGTGTGTGTGTATGTGTGTGTGTGGTTAAAAAGTGTGACTATATGAGACTGAGAACAGGAGGGTTATTGTCTGTGAAGAGAAGCCTGAGGGGTCTCTCTCTCTCTCTCTCTCTCTCTCTCTCTCTCTCTCTCTCTCTCTGCTCTTTATCTCGCCAACTCCCACTCCCT
This sequence comes from Coenobita brevimanus, assembly GCF_032717465.1. Lineage (NCBI taxonomy): Eukaryota > Metazoa > Arthropoda > Malacostraca > Decapoda > Coenobitidae > Coenobita > Coenobita brevimanus. The sequence continues at coordinate 6,099,079 of NC_137027.1, read as the reverse complement.
CTCTCTGCTCAAAACACTCTCCTTTACAACCCTTTTCCTCCTATTCCTTCCTTCCTTTACATCTCTCTCTCTCTCTCTCTCTCTCTCTCTCTCTCTCTCTCTCGTTTCATCTTTTCCTTATAAACCTCCTGCTCCCACTCCTCTCTCGCGTCCTCTTTCTCCCTCTCTCTGCCGCCCTCTCATCCATCTTCCGCCCCTCTCCACGGTCCTCTGCCCTCTCTCTCACTCTCTTTCTCAGGTAATTAATGAAGGGACACACACTCCACAAACCACACTACATACTACTCACACTAAATACTGTTCACTCTACACACTACTCACATAACACACTACTCATAATTATGCACCCTACTCATATTTCATCCATTTTACCCACGCTACTCACACTAAGTTCTACCCACATCACTTACACTACTCACACTATATATAGCACTATACATACTACACACACTCCTCTAAAAGCCCTACCAACACCACGCATTCTATTCATACTACCTACTCCATTCTGATCATAATCCAGCATTAACTACTCAGTCCACATCACTGTACACTATCCTCATTGCTCACACTGCTACTGCTACCACTACTACTACTATTACTACTACTGCTACTACTGCTACTACTACTACTACTACTGCGCACACGGCTCACACTATTCACACTACACTGATTAATTTCACTTACACTATTCACATTACCCACATTACCCTCACTCACACAACTCTCACTACCTACACACACACACACACACACACACACACACACACACACACACACACACACACACACACACACACACACACACACAAGATAACAACGGCCTACATACAGTATATCCAACTATAACATTAAAATACTACACTTCACCATTTTACCCTTCAAGTTAAGCCGATCTAACAAAATATTTTTCTCTTACATATCAATCAAAAGTCGCTTGTGCATTTTGTATTGGTGAAGCCTGTGAAGTCTCTCTTTAAAATGTGTGGTGATATTATTATCTTCAGGTGACTATATATATGTGTGTGTGACAGACAGATAGGTAGACAGACAGAAAAACAGACTGACTTATAGACAGACAGACAAACACTCTGATAGGTAGAAGACAGACAGACAAAAATACAGAGAGATTGACTGACCGAAAGACAGAGAGAGTACAGAGTGAGTGGTGAAGGGATAACGAATAAGGGATAAGAGAAGAACGTGGGTAAAGAATGGGAGGAAAGAGTTAATGATGACAGTTTAAAAGAACTCCATCTCACCTGTTTCACCTCCACTCCGTGTCAGGTACCAAGGACTCACCTGCAAACAGAGAGAAGCAAGAATTAAATCACACTATCAATATTAAGCGGTCCACGTTGTCATCATCAGCAAAATACACAGACCCATATATATCAAACCTCGATCGTTTTTGACGCGATTCTTACAACACG
>NC_137027.1:6072649-6095149 GCF_032717465.1 Coenobita brevimanus | reverse complement strand
CGCTCTCCCTGCTACATGCGTCAGGAACACAAGAAGCCGAACCACCCCCACACAGGACATCCTCATGCTTACCCCACGCCCCCATCTCTCTCTCTCTCTCTCTCTCTCTCTCTCTCTCTCACACACACACACACACACACACACACACACACACACACACATACTGTATATATACTGTGTGTGTGTATGTATATATATATATATATATATATATATATATATATATATATATATATATATATATATATATATATATATACAAAGTGCAATAAAACTAATTGATATTTTGCCTCAGCTGCCACGGTGTCCCCTTCCCTTGCTTCCCTCCCTTCATCACGTCCAGCTCCTCAAATCACACATAGGTCCAGTGCTGTGCATTGGCAGGGCACAGCGTTGCTCAGTCCACGCTGCCACGTTGACAAATTTCAGACTACAAGTGCCCTCCATTCACTCCAGGTGCTCGGCCAATCCCTCTCCTGATTGCCAAACAAGTGGCGTGCGATTTTTTTTTCTTTTCCCTTGATGGATGGACTAGTCGGAGTTCGACTCTTGAGGGTATGGATTGTAGTTTATTTCCTGATGCCGTGATTATTGAGGCAATGTTGTAAAGGGCATTGGAGGCTTCGTGGCACTGTTTTCTTGGCGATTTATTATGTACATTACACCATGATATTCTCATGTTACTAATACATTTTTAACACGGACAATGTTTGCCTCACCAAATGTAAGAGGATAGAAAGTGTATTATGAAAAAAAAACAAAAATCGCTGAGGAAATGGTGTTGCTGCATCGTCTACTAAGTCACACAGAATACCCCTATAAAACTCCCATCAGTTTCTCCCTTGTCTCAATCACAAGACGTCTTTTTCATTTTTTTTCTATTATTCTTGCTGTTGCCAGATTATTTTATTCATGCCAGAAGAGCCCTAAGTACTAAAGAAATTAATGACACCTTTATCTAACTCCCCAGGTAGAAAAGTCTCTCCTAAGCTAAATAAATCACCTGGACACATCAGGAATACAATGGAAAAACACATTGCAAGTCTGAGAAAGTTAAATATTTGCCTAAGCTAATGTACTGTTTTAAAAGTTCATGTTCACTCCTGGGCGAACAAAGAACGCCTGAGAAAGCATATATAACCTGAGTCAGCGTAGGATCACTGGGTGTAATGTTTCTTTTTCCCTTATATTCTCGCTGTTGTCCGCTTTTATCACTTCACACACACACACACACACACACACACACACACACACAATGGTACATGGAAGTTTTGATCCCCTTTCAAGACACAAAGCCGCATCCTGTACTTCGACCCCTAACACATGACCTTTGACTTCTATTTTTTTTTTCTCGATCTGCACCAAAACTCAATCACTTCTTCCCAGATCCACACACAACGAATATACAAATTTTTATCTAAATCGGATCAGGTATTCATGAGATAACGCCTCACCTGAACTTTAATCCATGACCCTTGACCTTTCATCTACCTGCAATGTCATTTAATTCTAGTCCTACTCACAATGTATTTTTGGCTAACACAGACACATACATACATACACACACACATACATACATACATACATACATAAATACACAGAGATACATACACAGAAATGCTCGATTTACAATTCCTACTCCTTCGGTATCGCTAAACAGATGTCCCCAAAGAAGAACTGAGGCAAGCTGAATAAAGTGTGTTCCTCATCCTACCCTAGTGTGGGAAAGGAGGTCCGGATGATGATGATGAAAATGATGGTGATGATGATGATGATGTTCTTTTCATTCATCAATATGTACAGTTATCATTAAAGTATTTCCCCTCATTTTTACTTTTTTCATCGGTGTAACGGAAGACAGGTAATCTCTTCACTACCATAGGCTTCCATCAATGTTAAGAAATATTTGGCAGTACAATAAAAACAAAATATCGTGCAAAAAAAAACAAAAAAAAGATAAAGTGTGCCTGAGAGAGACAGAAAGACAGACACACAGACAGACAGACAGTGAGAAAGAAAAAGAAGATAGAACAACAAATATGGGCATGAAACAGAAAAAAAAAATAACTAATTCATTCCACCCACAAGCATTCCCCAACCACACCATTTCTCCTCAATGTCCCTTTCATCATCCCTCGTTGGTGTCCGTGGGCTAATCCTCAGCTCAGACACCCCCATAACTCCCCCTCTGACAGCGGCCCTCCACCCACCGCAAAAAGAAAAAAAAAAGGAAAAAAAAACTGAAATCTTTTGACGGCCACTTCCTCTGGGGCTCCTGGTTCACAATCCCAATTTCCCTCCTTCCTCTGGCTCTCACGCATTTTCATTTCTCACGGACCTCTCTCTCTCTCTCTCTCTCTCTCTCTCTCTCTCTCTCTCTCTCTCTCCAAACAGTAGCTTGTGCCTCCAGCGCTTAAAACTCCTCTTTCCCCTTCTCTCCATCTCTCTCTCTCTCTCGACCCCTCCCTTTACGGAAAAAGTATGGGAAATAAAATACCAGTGCCGGAACGTTGCTGGGTTGCTTTGGGTTAGCCTGCCCTGCCTCACCTTCCCTGCCTAACCTTCCCTGCCTCACCTACCCTGCCTCACCTTCCCTGTCTCACCTTCCCTGCCTCACCTTCCCTGCCTCACCTACCCTCCCTCACCTACCCTGCCTCACCCCCCTTGCCTCACCTTCCCTGCCTCACCTCCCCTATTTACCTCCGTTGCGTTCCCTTCCCCGCTGTCATTCCTCAGCCTCCCCTTCCCTGGCTCCCATCTCAAACCCTCTGCCTCACCCTTCCAGCTTCCTCTTCCCTGCCTTCCTTCCTCCGCCTCACCTCCCCTGCCTCTTCTCCCCTACCTCCCCTTCACTGTCTTACCCTCCTTGCCTTTCTTTCCCTGTCTTCCCTCCCTTACTTCTCCTTCCCTGCCTGGCCTCCTCTACCTCCCTTTCCCTGCCTCTCCTTCCCTGCCTGGCCTCCTCTACTTCCCTTTCCCTGCTTCTCCTTCCCTGCCTCTCCTTCCCTGCCTCCTCTTCCTGCCTCTCAGACCTGGAGGGGTGAGGCAGGCGAAGCAGAAGTGGCAAGGCAGGAGCGGAGAGGCAAGGGGAGTGAAGTAGGAGAGAGAGAGAGAGGGTAAGAGATGTGAGAGGGAACGAAGGGTGGCAGGTGAAAGAGAGAGAGAGAGACACACACACACACACACACACACACACACACACACACACACACAGAAAGAGAGAGGAAAGAAAAGAGACAGAATTGGAAAAAGAAGGAAGAGAGGGAAGGAGGAAGGGAAGGGCCACTGGAAACAGGAAACGAAAGAAAGAACAGGATACAGAAGAAAGAAAGAGAGAGAGAGAGAGAGAGAGAGAGAGAGAGAGAGAAGGATGAGATAATGAATGAAGGGAGAGAGGTATATAAGATGAGAAGTGAGTGTGGAGAACACAGAGGATATAAAAGAGAGGTTGGTGCTCTCTCTCTCTCTCTCTCTCTCTCTCTCTCTCTCTCTCTCTCTCTCTCTCTCTCTTCCCTTCCTTCCGCGAAATAAACCCGCCTTCCCGGAATCCGCCCAGGGACATTTATATTAAAACATTTACACTGTGATTTTTGAAGGAAGATGCGCATTCATTTTTCCCTTCATTTTTCCCGTCTTTATTTGCCAGTTCCTCGTCATTACTTATTCAGATATTTAATGGGCCACTTTACTGCCTTTATTGGTATTATATTTTATTATCCTTACTATTTATGCAACTCATTTTTGGCTCGGTTTATTTCTTCACTTCCTTATTTGCCAGTCCCTCGTCATTACTTATTCAGACATCCACAGACAACTCTCTCTCTCTCTCTCTCTCCGTAATTATTTTTCCCTTCCTTCATTTCTCCTTTCTTTATTTGCCAGTCCTTCTCCATCGCTTATTCAGATATCTAACAGGCCACTTTACCTCCTTTATTAGTGTTCTGTTTATTGCCTTTATTTCAGATCTACTTTATTATTCTCACTTTTCACACTCATTTTTCCTCCCGTCTTTTTTCCCATCTTTATTTGCTAGTCCGTTTCCATTATTTATTCAGATACTTAACAGATCACTTTACTGACTTTATTAACATATGGTTCATCAGTTTTATTCAACAGGCACTCATCTTTTTGCATTCTTCATTTTTCTTTATTTCATTTCTTGTTTCTCTCTCTTCATAAACTGATATCCAGTGCGCAACTTTACTTCCTTTATTCGCATTTGATTTCATTACTATTTACGCGTTCTTTTTCCCCATCCTTCATTTTTCCTTTCTTTATCTGTCAGTCTCTTGCCATTACTTGTTCAGATACCCACCGTAATAAGCCACTTTACTATCTCTATTTTCACTCTATTTCATCTGTTTTACTACCTCAAGGTTACCTGTATAGTTTATATTTGAATATTTATTGCCCTACAATACTTTTACCTCAACCTAGCACAAATTATCGTCCCTTTATAGCCTATTTCAAGCTTAGTGGCAAAAACAGACATTGATACGGTCTTACAAGCCAAAGTACTTCTCTGTAACCAGCACCACTGTCTTATGTTAATGTACTGTTACAGCTCAGTATTCAAGCGGTAGAGATGGCAATTTTAGGCCAAGGCGAAAAAAAGAATATCAATAATTAACATTCTATCAGACTGGCTCGATCAGGTACCATAACGAAAAAGTAATTGATTCTTTCCACCGCCACATCATGTCCTATATCAGAGAAGAGGACAGTGGCGGCTAAACGAACCCCACCAGTTCAGAAAATCTCTCATAACCTTAATAAGACACTCCAGTAGAAACAAGAATAAAATATACTATACGTCGTCGTGGTGGTGAAGGGATTAAATCACTACCAAAAGACTGATTTCACTACTACTGTGTTTCACGCCATGTTTCCAAGACGCCCGTATTTATGACTGTATATTTTCTTGCCCAGTCGACATCTGGGGGTCGGAACTGTATCCCTTCCCCTAACCCCCTAAATGTACTTTCTGTGGAACTGGTTCATTACTTTCGGCTGCCTCTGTGACCACACAAAATTTTGATTTTTTTTTTTTTTATGATATTGAAAACCTGGTAAACGTCAGGGTCTGCACCTCCTCCTCCCAACTCCGTGAGCGAGGTGTCCATATGGTGTTGTAACCTTCCTCTTAGCCATATATACCTATACTCATGCAAATATTCCGCATCCTGACATGTAACTGTGCTGTACATAGCGATCAAACAGACAAACATTGTAAACCGTCATATATGCGTGCATTATAGATAGACAGATAGACAAATAGATGTAGATATATAAATATAATGTTACTACACCCATAGTAGAGCTTGGTGGTAAGGGTGAGGGTGACCGGTGGCAATCCTTATGGAGGAACGTGACAGTATGAAAGAGCAGAGCCATAAAGGAAGGCCGTGTATGAGTGTGGCCTTATGGGGAACACGGCCGTTAACGTGGTGGTATGGCAGGGCGTGACCGTGGCAGAGAGCAGGGCCATATTGAAGCGTGGCCGTATGGAAGAACACACAGCCGTACGGGAACATGGCCGTTATCGTGGCCGTACGAGAGCGTGGCCGTAAGCTGAGCGCCCCCCTGGAAGCACCTCATCACCCGAGATTGGACCTGCAGGCTCGGGAAATCGCGTCTCCATTCCAGCCAGCATTCTCTATTGGTTTATTCCCCGGTACCAGACACACGCCACTTGGGAACACAACCCCCGCTCCCTCTGCCCTTCTTCCCCCTTCCTCCTCCTCTCTCATCCCTGTCCCTCTATCCCTCTTCCCTCCCTCACCCACTACACGTCCTGCCCTCCCTCTTCCCCGCTCCTTCCCGTTACTGCTCTCTCCCTCTTCCTCCCCCTTTCCCTACCCAACCACCTCCTCCGTCTACGCTTTCCCTCGTTGCTTATGTACCCTTGTCACTTCTCCTTCCCCAGCTCCCCCAACCTCTCTCTCTCTCTCTCTCTCTCTCTCTCTCTCTCTCTCTCTCTCTCTCTCTCTCTCTCTCTCTCTCTCTCTCTCTCTCCTTCCCATGTTTCCTCCTTCCCTTACCCCCACCCCCTTCCACATCCGCCCCTTCCCTCTCCTCCCCCTCCTCATCCTGGTTATTCAATACTTGTTATTACTCTACTGCCTCCCCCCTTCCGTGTGCAGATCAGACTCCTGGATAAATTCTGTTTCCCTCCTGTTAATGTTCATTTAGCAGTATCTGTGGACCTGGATTATTTGTAACATCCATGGGTCGTATTCTATGGGAAGACTGGTACTTGACATCAATAAGTATTACTCTAAGTTTTATTATTATTATTATTATTATTATTATTATTATTTCTTCTTTATTTCTTCTTCTTTTTCTTTTTCTTCTTCATCTTCTTCGTCTTCTTCTTCTTCATTTTCCTTTCTTCTTGTTCCCAATATTTCCCTCATCTTTTGCCTCCAACCCTTCTCACCTTGTCACCAACCAATTCTTCCTCTAACTCCCACAACTTACGACTACCACATCCTTCTTTCAACTCCCTCCCTTGTCGTTAGTCCCTCCCCTCTCCCTCACTCCTTTAACCCCTTTCGAGCACCACCTCTCACCTCCTCTCCAACCTCCTTCACCTTTCTGTTAGTCAAACCTCCCCCTCCCACACTCCTTGAACCCAATCCCCACCCCACCCTGCTGTGGTATCTCCTTCCCTTTCAACCTCCCTCACACCTCCTGTCTCCCTCACCCCTCCTGTCTCCCTCACCTCACCAGCACTCCCTTCCCCCCTCCCCCCGCTCACACCAGCTGTAGTCTGTGTTATCACCACCACCACCACCTGTTTTCGACGCACCCACACACCACCACCAGTTGCCGCACCGCTGGTTTCTCTCAGGCGCAGTATCCCTCCACTCCCTCCTCACCGCAAACTCTTCCTCACTCTCTCACATCCCACCACAGTTCTCCCTCCCCCTCTCCCTTCACCTCTCCCCCGTCCCCGCCAATCTTTCCAGCTGTATTCTGTGATATCGACACCACCTCCTGTTTTCGGTACACCCACTCACCACCACAAGTTGTCGCCCCACTGGTTCCACACACTTCAACTCTGCTCCCACTTCCATTCCACTCCCCTTTACCCCTTCCACTTCACTTCACACACCAGTCACTCCTTCGTCCCTCTTCATACACCGGCATAATTGACCATCTGGGTATAAATTCGGCTGGTGAGGGTTGCGTATTGGAGAAAAATTTCGATTTGGCAAAAACTGACTGTTAGGCTAAAAACTTTCGTTACGGTGGATTTTTTATGTTGTATTCTTCTAATCATTAGCCCATTTTATTCAGCTGAGAGACTTCTCGAACCGACAGAGTTAAATACTGTACAGCTATCATTAGCCCCTTCCATACGAGAGATCTTTCATAAATCGAACTGAATCGTTTGAACGTAACATGAAACTTAAAAAAAAAAAAATAGCGAAGGGCTTAGGGTGTAATACTTATAATAAATCACAAAGGAAAACGGGCTTAGGAACCCACCAAATCCAAGAGAATATGTGTTTTTGTGTGCAAGTGACACACGCACACACACACACACACACACACACACACACACACACACACACACACACACACACACACACACACACACACACACTCGTCGTTGTGGCCTTAACACAGAAGAAGCTGGTGAGGAGGAGGTGAGATGCTGACACAGGAGGGAGGGAGGCTGGATGTGAGGATGGAGTGTGGGAGGTTTGGTTTGGTGAAGGTAGGGATGAGGCTGGGATCTGTGGAATGTGGGGGTTAAATTACTAGAGTGCAGATGATGTAGGAACAAGGCACAGAATGAAGACACGTGAAGCTGAGTTTCTATGGTCTTCATTTTTCAGAAACTCACAAAGACCTAAAAATACATAGAAAGTAATGTTAGTGGCCTCATTATACATACATATATATATATATATATATATATATATATATATATATATATATATATATATATATTCACTGAACTTTGTATTTACAAGCATACTTTCTGAATCGATCCGTCTATCGATGCTGTATTCAATTAAACATTTGAACTTCGACACTGAGTGTGCCAAGTACTACTCCAAACTTGGCGTAGCAGTGGTGTGAGTCAAGTGTAGCTGGTGGCAGTGTAGGCCAACTGCATTAGCGAGATGAGCAACATTGGTGTGCAATGACCCGTGGACCCTGCCGTCTGCCGCACCACGGGAAAAGTTGCCTGTGCAGGGTGAAGCTGGAGGGCGGAAGTTGGCAGGTCGAGGGAGGCAGGACAGGAAGAAGGCAGATCAGAGGCAGTAGGAGGAATGTGGCAAGCAGAAGGTGTCAGCTGAGGTGACAAGGCAGCAAACAACAGGCTGCAGGCGGCAAGAGGAAGGTGGCAGGCGACAGACAGCAGGTGGCAGGAGGTAGACAGCAAGACAGGCAGCACGCGGCAGGAGACAAGTGGCAAACAAGGTGGCAAAAGCAGCAGGAGGCAAGTGGCAAGTAGATGGTAACAGAGGCAGCAGGAGAATAGTAGCAGGTAGCAGAGAGCAAGCGAAAGGTGACAGACGGTAGGAGGTAGGGGCTGGCGGCAGGACAAAGGTAGCAAGCAGCAGCTGGTAACAAGAGGCAGACAGCAAAAGGCTGGCAGCAGGAAGGAGGCGGTAGGTAGCAGGTGGCAGGCAGTAGGCAGCAAACGACAGGCGGCAAGTGGCAGGCTGCGAGTGGCAGGCAGCAAAAGACAGGTGGCTGGCGGCAAAAGGCAAGTGGCAAGTGGCAGGAGGCAGGCAGAAGGCGACACGAGAAAGGTAGCAGGCAGCGGCCTGGATGTAGGTGGCAGGCGGTAGGAAGTAGGTAGCTGGTGCAGGCGGGAGGCGGCAGCTCGGCGATGCCACGTTCACACTGCCATCCACTTGGCCAGATTGCTAGCCAAGATCCCGCGCTCACCTGGAAACTTTTCTCTGATGCTTCGCCTGTCAGTTATTGAGAGTTTGAGCCACCCGAGTTCGACTTGTGATCGCCCCGCGCCAGAGATTTAATGGGTTTTAGTTCCTCGCACACCCTGACAGAATACTTTATGCTGCTGTGAAATACACATTCCAATCAGTATCTCTGAAATATTTTGCTACGAACCCATAAAAGTGAGTAAAACTGCATCCAGACTGGGAAAAGTGAATCTGGCTGGTACACTTTCTGGCATCTGCATCCTGCTTTTATTTCTTTCACTCTGCCAAACGCCAGACGATTTTATTCAGCTTAACAGAGGCGCCCTCGCGCTATAGTGACTTAAAATTGATAATTCATAATTGTGCTGGTACGATCTAGTACCCTCACACACACAGCGTCCTAAAGCAGGGGTAAAGTTACAGTTCTGATCCATTTTGATGCATTATACGACTCTGGATGATCTGTTTAAAGAACTTTTCCTTCTAGCGCTTCCGTCGCAAATCAGTAATAACCGAGATAGTTTATGTCTCAACAATTATGGGCTGAAACTTAAATTTACCGAGTTTAGTGCCAACAGAAAGTAAAGTTTATCACACAGGCAAGCGGTGAGAGGAGTGAGTTTAGTCAGGTCACAGAGGCACTACAGAATAAAGTGTTTCTGGAACTGGTCAACTTCACAGCCACACAGAATTTCCGGCTTGGCAACGCTTTGATGTGGTTTTTTAGGGCATTTCAGAAGACACCACAACTCGGGTCTTATACTATTTTTCCTTTTGTTATGCCATCAGTCTCATGGTCAAACGTCCTCCCGTGTTTTTACAATACTTTCTTACCCATTTGCTGCTCAGGGATTCATTAAGCTGGATAATGTAGTGTGGCATTGGCGCGAATACAATACTTACGCCCTACTGTCGCTGTGTGGGGGGGTTAAAAGAAAGTGTGTGTGTATGTGTGTGTGTGAAGGGGGTTTTGTGTCTGACTCTAGGCTTAAACTATCAGTCCGTTCCCACAGCCCCAGCAGCCTTCCTTCACACACCTTCAAACGTCAAGATTGCACCAGTATTAATCACTGTTCTGTAAGTACTAAATACACCCCTAGATCGTTCATTCAGGACTGGTATTAATAAGGATAGCTTATATGACATTTTGGAGGTATTTGCAGATCAGTAAAGTCTGTTCTAACAAAATTCAAACTCTGAAACTGGTATTAACGAGGGTAATTTTTTTCCCGACTGATTTTGTGGGGGATCAGTACAGTCTGTGTCAGTAAATTTCAAACTCTCAACCTGGTATTAGCAGGGAGAGTTTTTATGATATTGCGGTGGAATTTGTGAGAGATCAATAGAGTCTGTTCTTACAAAATTCAAAGTCACAAAATTTCTGTGTGCGTGAAGGAGGAAGGGAGGGCTTGGACTTAAGTACGACCACGTATTGAACGCTTATTTCCTAACGCTATTCCCAAACATGAAAACTCCTTAATACGTTCGACTCATATATATCCCTTGAGTTCGTTGACGTCACTTGTAGTACTGTAATTTCTTGCTACCCGCAGATAATTTTATTCCCAGGAGACACTTGGAACTGGAGAGGTTAGATATAGACTTAATCACCTCAAATTATCTCTATACCTGTTCCAGACGCCTTAATCCCGTAAAGGGTGGCCACAAACAAATCGCCTCCATGTCGCCCTGTCCCCCGCCATTTCACGGCCCCGCTCCCAACTCACACACCCCCTTCACACAAATTATCAGAGTTTAATGTACTGGCTGAATGAAATCGTCCGACTGTGACGTTTAAAATCAACAAGGCTTTCAGACGATTTTATTAAGCACAGGGAAAACTTTGAACAGCAGGGATTAGATGCTACTTTTAATTACTCCTTTATTATTACAGCTGAATAAAATCGTCTGGTGGCGGTGTTTAAAATGAAAAATGTCAGCGTAGTGAAGGTGTTAAAAATGGCGGCATCAGTAAGCCAGACTCATGCACGACTTTTACTGCGGAAAAAAAAAAAAAAAAAAAACGAAGCTCTTCCTCGTTCAACATGAAAGTCTCTCTCTCTCTCTCTCTCTCTCTCTCTCTCTCTCTCTCTCTCTCTCACACACACACACACACACACACACACACACACACACACACACACACACACACACACACACACACACACACACACACACACACACACACACACACACACACACACACACACACACACACACACACACACACACACACACACACACACACACACACACACACACACACACACACACACACACACACACACACACACACACACACACACACACACACACCCACACACACACACCCACACACACACACACACACACACACACACACACACACACACACACACACACACACACACACACACACACACACACACACACACACACACACACACACACACACACACACACACACACACACACACACACACACACACACACACACACACACACACACACACACACACACACACAAACACACACACACTCACACACACACACACACACACACACACACACACACACACACACACACACACACACACACACACACACACACACACACACACACACACACACACAGGCCGGATGTGACCTGCATTAGCGTGCTCTCGTCGGAATAAAAGGGGGAGGCTTGGCAGCGACGGTGGGAGGCACTGGATGGTTCATGGCAGTCTTCATTAAAATATACCTAGAGAACTTTCACCACATTTAACCCTTTCAACCGTGTGGCGCTTTATTTCAGTTTATTCTTGCTATTCCCAGACGATTTCATTCAACTTAGGAGAATTTCAAGGCAGAGGGGTTAGGTGAGGCCTTGATTAACCCCTTCACTACCAGACGTCGTTCTTAAATCGTCTGGAGATGCTAAGAAATAATAAATACGCTGCTGGACCGAAGGGTTAAGGAGGAAGAGACAGAATAATACAGAGGAAAATACGAGGTAGGCTATCCTAGAAAAAATCGTGGCTGTCTCACTTAAACTATGCAACGAGAAACTTCACCAGTTTAAGCAGAAAAGAGAATGATAAAAGATTAAACTATATCATTCTCAAGAGTTCAAGAGAATAAAAATACCAATTCATAAAGAAAAGCATATTAAACAGAAAAAAAGACGAGAAAACTTTACACTGCGACTTTCCATTTTGTAATCTACGACGTGAGAGTTTACCAGTTTAAGGAGGAAAACAGAAAAAAGGGGAAAACATGAGGTTGCTTTACACTGGCGGGTCCATAGTAGTCTTCCCTTAAAAAGCTACTATAAGGAAGTATACATGAATTGAGGAGAAAAATAGTTTAAGTAAAATTACGAGTCCAATCCTGGCTAATCAATGGTTGTCTCGCTTAAGAAATAAAGCAGAGTAAGGAGACTAAACTTAAAGAAGACGAGTCTGTGATAAACAATAATACGAAATTTTCTAAGAGATGATGAGCACCAATAAAAGAAATAGGAACTTTCTGAAAACGGGTGATATTTTCTTGGCGAGGGTAACACTGGCTGCATGTTAAGTAGACCCAGCCCTCCCTCTCTTTCTCACCCTCTCTCCCCTCTCCTGTGCCTCCTTCTCACCTCTACTCCTGGCCGTTCTCTCTCCTCCACTCCTAACCCTCCCTCTCCCCACTCTTATCCCTCGCACGACCTCACACGCTCCTTCACTCTGTCGCCCTGTGCACTCACCCGCTCACTTTCCCGCCGCTTCCCTTTCTCCCCAGCTCCACTCCATCCTACGCCAACCCATCCACTCCGTTCTACTCCGTTTCACCCCACCCCGCCTAGCTCAGTCTCATCTTACTCCATCCCATCGCACTCTCTCCCATCTCGTTCCGTTCCATCTCGTCCAGCCAACTCAGCCCTGTCTCATTCTGTCCCGCCTCATTCTGTTCCACCTCAACCCCTCCAACCCGCTCCATCCAACGCCACCCCAACCCACCACATCCGTTCCGACCTACCAAACCCCACCCAAGCCATTCCGTCCCATCCCATTCCAGTCCACCCCACCCAATCCAAACCATTCCATCCCACCCCTTTCCAGTCCACCCCACCCAACCCAAACCATTTCATCCCACCCCTTTCCAGTCCACCCCACCCAACCCAAACCATTCTATCCCACCCCTTTCCAGTCCATCCCACAACAACCCAAACCATTCTATCCTAACCCTTTCTAGTCCACCCCACCCCACCACAGCCCCTTCCCGCCTGTCACACTGTCAGTCCTTTTGAAAGTCGTATATCTCAGCTCTTCAATAAGATGACAGTATTCCTTTTATACCTGTACACGCTAAGCTACTACATTTACCTGACGAAAGGCCCTCTCGTACTCAGCGAACCAATGCTATTTTCTTTAACCCGAACACAAGGATGGTGCTTTTCCTATATCCCTGTGCTACTCAAGACGATCATGTTTACTTTAGGAAGGACCCCCTCACTCTTGCAGGGTTAAAATTGAGATGGTCAAGGTATACACACACTTTGAAAGAACTTGTACTCTGTAGGTTAAGCAAGACATTTTATCATTTATTCATTGATTTATTTATTCATTTATTTATGTTTATTTTATTTTATTTATTTTATTAGTTGTTTATCTAATTTATCTATTTACTGATGTTTATAGTTTTAATTGCCGGCACCACAGGACGCCACTGGACACATAGTTTTTTTTTTTTTCACGTCTATTTACTTTTAAATATTACGAAATCTTAAATAATTTTCTTCATTAATCATCATCATCAGCAGCAGCAGCAGCATCTTATGGCTGGCTATCGTAAAACTTCACCCAGCGTAGAATCCTGCTTGATCCCAAGCCCGACTCCTCAATATTCCTTGATCCTATGCTCCACTCCGCCTCAGCATTTTATCATGCGCTCCACCTCTTCTCACTCCTCCCCAGTACTCCTCAATCCCAAGCCCGACTCCTCCTCAATATTCTTCGATCCCAGACCCCACGTCCCCAAATATTACATCACCTTACGCTACTACACCCCACTCCTCCTCAATATTCCTCGATCCCATGCCCCACTGCCCCCACCAATATTCCCTCACCCACTCCACCCCGCCCCACCCCGCCCCAATACTCCGTCACCTCGGCCCCGCAGCGTCCCGTTCCGCCACCTTCACGCCTGGCCGACCCCGTTGCCACAGCCGCAGAGAGGCAGACTTCTTCACGGGCCCCCAGGACACGGGGTTTTAAAGGGGCAAGGCTCTTCTCTTACGATCATTTTCTCTCTTACGATCATTTTTCTCTCTTACGATCATTTTTCTCTTAAGATCATTTTCTCTCTTAAGATCATTTTCTCTCTTACGATCATTTTTTTCTTTTACGATCATTTCTCTCTTACGATCATTTTTCTCTCTTACGATCATTTTTCTCTTACGATCACTTTTCTCTCTTACGATCATTTTTCTCTCGTCACTAAGGATTGTGATCATTCCTTATACATCTTATGAGCATTCTTTTTTTTCCCTTACTAACATTTATTTCCTGTCGCTAAGGGGTACGATTTAGATGCAATAAACAACTTACGGGTATTCTTCTCTCTTACGATGATTTTCCTCTCGTTACTAAAGGGTATGATTAAAGACCCTTACGAGTATTTTTCCTTCGTCACTACGTTCAGGTTCACTAAACACCTTACGTGCATTTTTCATTCGTGGCTAAAGCGTACGATTCAAATTCATTAAAAGATCTTACGAACATTCTCTCTCTCTCTCTCTCTCTCTCTCTCTCTCTCTCTCTCTCTCTCTCTCTCTCGCTCGCTCGCTCGCTCTCTCGCTCTCTCGTCATTAAAGAGAAAAATCTGGATTCACATAAGCATCAAAAGAGCACTGTTCTCTCGTTTTAAGAGTACAATTCTGATTCACTAAACAGGTTAGGTGTCTTTTTCTCTCGTCAGTAAGAAATACGGCTCAAGTTCGCTAAACATTTTTCAAGCAACTCTCTCTCTCTCTCTCTCTCTGTTAGGGGATGGGGAAAATAAGAGACAAGGGTAAATTTTGCACTCCCCTTCCTTTAAAGAGCAGATGGAACAAAAGACACACAAAAAATCTATACATTCCTCTCCTCGTCTGTCCTGGAAATGAACACACAATAACACAAGAACAAAACACCAGAAGACACTGTACTCTTCATTCCTATACCCCTTTTACACTAACCTGGTCTAAAATCGCCATCTCTCGAATTTAGATGCTGAGATGTAACACTAGCCAAACACTACGGTAAAGCACTAGTCTTGAGGATGTGCTATTGAAGGGATGCAGGGTCTTAATATTGTCTTTTTCTGCCATTGAGCTACAAGAAAAATTAAATAAAATAAACTATAAAAAGAACGAAAATCTGGACCAAGGAGAAAAACTATCCTCCTTTCCTATTAAAATAAAACTAAAAAAATCTGAGCTACGACAGACAGGGAATATGAAGGTAAGTCTGTCTGCTGAAGGTAGGAGGGGAGGTTGGTGCGCCCCGACACACTAATACCAGCCTGATGAGCGGCTTAGCGTTAACAGATGCTCCCCTCCGCAACACCTCTCTAGGGACTTACCGCCTTTAGCAAAATATATTCCCTTCCTGCTTGGCGAACTAGGGAGGGGGGAGGGAGGAAGAGCGGGAGTAGGTGGGGCGAGGGGACAGAGGAGGTGTAGGTGGGTAAAAGGGGGGAGGAAAAGGAAAGTGTGTGGAAGAAGAGGGAGTAGCGGAAGAGGGGAGAAGATGGATGTAGGGGTGGGCAAAGAGGGAGGAACAGGGGGTACAAATGGAGGAAATGAGGGGCATACTGGGGATACAGATGGAGGAAGAAGGAGGTAGAGGATGTGTAGAGAATATGGGGACGTAAGTGACGGGAGAAGAATGGGATGGAGAACTATGAGAGGGAGAGATGGGGTGTAAGAGGAGGGACTTACCGCCCTTATCAAAATATACTGTGTACCCTTCATGCTGGGCAAAGTGAGAGGAGACGAGGGGAGAGGGGGAGCGAAAGAGGATTTAGGAGACGAGGAGGTGCAGAAGGGGATAGGGAGGTGTAAAGAAGGGGAGAGGTAGGGAAAAATGGATGTACCAAGGTGTTAGAGGACGAGGGGGAAGCAGAGAAAATAGAGAGGGGATAGGAGGAAAAGTATATGAAAGAGCTAATAAGAGGGAAAAAAGAAGCGAGGGCGTAGATGGGGAAAGGGGAAGAGGATACAGAGGAAGGAGAGAGAGGTGCAGGAAAGGGAAAGGAGGGACTGAATGGGAGGTGAATGAAGGAAGTAAGGGAGAGAGTGGGATGTAGGAGTGAGAACACACAGGATTTACGGTAAGGAAAGAGGTGTGTAGAAGTACAAATGAGTCGAATCTATAAAGGACTACAAAGGAAAGCAAGCTACAAAAGATCTATTGGTCCTATCGGGGTCTTTTGTTTGAGAGAGAGAGAGAGAGAGAGAGAGAGAGGTGGCACACGTGAAGCGTTCTGAAATCCTGGCGAAAAATGGTCCCCGGAAATCTCTATATGAAACGCCTGGAGGTGGGTTTGTAAATTATGAGCCGAGGGACACAGGACCGGATGGGGACGCGGGCTTCACCACACACACACAGCTCATCACCATCATCATCATCATCGTCACATCATCTGTTACTCTATCACCACATCACCACTTTTCATCATCATCATCATCATCATCATCTGTTACTATCTTATTACATCACCATCACCATCATCTGTCTTTATCACGACATCATCATCATCATCATCATCATCACCAATTTTTATCACTTCATCATCATCATCTGACACTATCTATTATCACCACATCCTCATCATCATCTGTTATCTTTATCACTACATCACCAGTTTTCATCATCATCATCATCATCATCATCACAGGAAAGTAACAAGAGCAAAGCAAAAAGACCTCATCATAATAAATGGATAAACATCATCATCTTCATCATCATCATCATCATCATCATCATCATCATCATCATCAATCATTTTCATCCTTATATGTAGACAGCAAAGAAAGGTTAAAGGTCAGACTATTAGCATTAAGTCCTAGGCAAGGCATCTCCAGGGAACAAGAATATAAAGACCTCATCGTACTGAAGGGGTAGAATAATAGAATGAAATACTAAAAATTAATAAGAATAAACCCCAAGAAATCTAATCCAACTGAAGGGACAAAACACTTAAATACCTGAATAACACATTTTCCTCTGCCATGAAAGGATTGCATTGAATAAAATCTTCTAGAGGAGGAAAGAATAAAAAAAAAATCCCTCATTGATCTGAAGAGGTTAGCTAGCAGGCCAACGCAAAAATATGAAAACTACGAGAACTATCAGGAAAGCGGCTTACAGGAAGACGCAAATATATGAGATTTATTAGGAAGGAAACTAATAGGCCAACGTAAAAATATGAAGACAATGAGAACTATCAGGAGAACGGCTTACAGGAAAATGCAAAAATACGAGAACTATGAGGAGAGTGGCGGGCTATCCTTGGGTGTTGGTGCGAGGAGAGCTTATCACTTCTGTTACCGCCTTCCATGCATATGTTATCAGGCCTCACTCAGGGACGGCCCCGCTCCTCCTGATGGCCCGGGAGGTGTCTAGCATAGTCTACACCCCCTACCCACGTTGGTGCAGGTGCGGTAAAATGTATTCTTCATCTTTATCGTCGTCTTCCTCGTTGACACTTTAATCGTTTTTGTCATCGTCACCGTCATCGCATTTCTTATCGTTATCGTCATCATCATCGTCGTCGTCGTCGCCTTCCTCGTCGTCGACAGTTTACCCGTTGTTGTCATCGTCACCGTCATCGTATTTGTTACCATCATCATCATCATCACCATCTTCGCCGTCACCTTCATCGTCAACCACAGTTTTATCGTTGTCGTAATCGCCTCCGTCAACGTATTTATCATCTTCTTCTTCCTATTATTATTATTATTATTATTATTCTCATCATCATCATTATTTTATTTGTCACCTGTCACACAATCAAGGGACAATACTTCGACAGGCTATTCACGGTAAAACCACTTCCATCCCTAAACCATTTCACTCCCTCTCTCTCTCCCAACTAGTGACAAAAAGATATCTTGATAAATCTTTGCAGACTCGCACCCATCCTGAAAAATGATATTACTGTACATGGAAAGATGTGCGATCAGGTTATTTTTCTACTCAGAGGAAGGTATGACAGAGAATAATATGGAATAATTTCGAGTAGGTACACTATCACCCAGCTATGAAAAATTACGTGTGTTGTGCTGTAAAGTTTATGTTGATAATTTGTGGTCCATAAAATCTATCTTTCTACCTCTCTATTTATCTGTTTCTCTTTTTTTCTTTCTTTCTTTCCTTCCCTGTATTGTAACTAACGTCCCCCATCTCCAACGTCTTACTCTAATTTCCCCAACTTCCCTTTTCATCTTCAAAACACCACCCCTCTCTCTCTCTTCCTCTTCCCCTTCCCCTTCCTTCGTCCCTTGTCCTTTCCCCTTCCTCCATTCCCCCTCCCCCTCCCCTCTTCCCTGGTGCTGCAGATGTAATTTTAAGACCACTGGAAGGGCAGCGTGGCGTCTTGCTCAAATCTCTGAAGTTAAATTGGAGTTGTGAGAGAGAGTGTGAAGAGTTGGTCTGAACTGGGACGTACTTGAGCAGCTCCCCACCACCGCCCTCATCACTGCAGGCATCTCTTCTCTTCTATTCTCTCCTTTTCTCTTCTCAGTCCTCTTCCTCCTTTCCTTTCTCGCTGCTCTCCTCTCCTCTCCTCTTCCCCCCGCTCTAGCTTTCCTCGCCTCATTCTCTCCCTAGTTTTCCTCTCCTCACGGCTTTTCCTCCTCCCCCTCCTCCTCCTTCTCCTCCTCCTCCTTCTCCTCCTCTTCCTCTCGTGCTTTCCTATCCCTTTCTTTGACAGATAGAATAGTTAGGTTAGTTATAACCTGTAACGGCCCCGAATGGACCAGTACGTCTGTTGCTGTTTGCTCTCCTCCTCCTCCTCCTCCTCCTCCTCCTCCTCCTCCTCCTCCTCCTCCTCCTCCTCCTCCTCCTCTTCCTCCTCCTCCTCTCCTCTTCCTCCTCCTCCTCCTCCTCCTTCTTCTCCATCCTCGAGTTTATATTGCTACTTTTTAGAACTCTGCAGAGATATAAAATTATGACACTTTTCACAGCAGGTCCTTCGCTCTCTGTTTTTATTTAAGTTCCGTCCCCTTCTGCTCTAAACCTGTCCACTCCCTCTCTTTCTCTTCCTCCTTCCCTTCCCCCCGATCTGCATCTCTCTCTCTCCCTCCCTTCCTTCCTTCATGAATTTCTCTCTCCCTCCCCTCTATCCCTGCATCTCTCTTTCCTTTCCTCCCTCACTCACTCACTCCCTTTCCACCTCATATCATGTCCCTCATCCTCTTTGCCACAGCTTCCCTCATCCTTTATCTCCTTTCCCACACCTTTCCTTATCCCATATCTTCTTGCCACACTTTCCCTCATCCCTTATCTCTTTCCTCACACCTTTCCTTATCCCATATCTACTTGCTGCACTTTTTTTTTTTTTTTATCTCCTATTACTTACCACACCTTCCCTCATCTCTTACCATCTCGCCACATCTTTCCTCGTTGCCTTAACTTTTCTGGAATACAGGTCATCTTTCCTGATCCCCACAGCCCTACCATGCTGCCCCTCATCCCTCTCCACCCCACACAACCCCACGCACCTTGACCCCATTTCAGCTAGTCTTGTTCCTCTTCGATGCCACCCTTCCCCCAGTCCCACCCCATCCCCCTCTTCTTTGACCCACCAAAATACCGTTCCGTCCAGCCCCGCCCCACCTCATCCCGCCCCTCCCAACTCCACATCACTACCAAACCGCCCCGTCCCGCCTCGCCCCGCTGCACCCTACCCGATCCCACCCTACCTCGCCCCGTCTCTCCCCGACCCGTTCATCTCCGTCCCACTACCAGCCCCCGCCCCTCTCTTCTCAGCCCCATTCTTAATCCCACCCCGCCCTACCTTACCCTCTCTCTTCCCTGCCCCATTCCCACCCAACCCTTCTCTTCCCCATCCCACTAACTTCCATCTCGCCCAGACCCGTCCCACCCCACCCCGTCCCAGCATGTAGGCGCCAACACACAGCTCAGCCGGTGTCCACGCTCCACCAGTTCGACACGGACGGAAATCGTGGCACAAACTAACTTCTCAAACTTGGGAGTCAAGTTGTCTCAGGGCCAGGCAGGTTAGTGTAGATCTCTCTCTCTCTCTCTCTCTCTCTCTCTCGTTTCCTTTTCATTTTAATTCTCGCTCTTCCAGTCTTGCCTTCATCCGCAGGCCCTCATCTCTCTCTCTCTCTCTCTCTCTCTCTCTCTCTCTCTCTCTCTCTCTCTCTCTCTCTCTCTCTCTCTCTCTCTCTCTCTCTCTCTCTCTCTCTCTCTCTCTTCCTTTTAACTCTCATTCATGATTCCATTCTTGGTCTGACACACTCTCACAGTCGCTTTCACCCATTCTTACCTTCTCTCACTCTTACCCACAAAGTCTTACTCACACTCTTTCACTCGGTAGCTCTCACACATCCATAGTCTCATTCTGCAATATTTACCCTTTCGCTTCCCCTGGTTCTCCATTTCTTGTTTCCTCTCCCTCTCCCTCTCCCTCTTCCTCTCCATCCCTCCCCGTCTCCCATTCCATCCTCTCCCTCTTCCACTTCTCTCCACCCTCTCCCTCCTCCACTCCCTCTCCATCCCCTTCCTCTTCCACCTCCTCTCCATCCACTCCCTCTTCCACTCACTCTCCATCCCCTCCCTTTCCTACTCCCTCTCCATCCTCTCTCTTTTCCACATCCTCTCCATCCTCTCCCTCTCCTTCCTCACCCTCTCCCACTTCCTCTCCAACCTTTCCCTCTTCCACTCCCGCTCCATCCTCCCCCTCTTGCACTTCCTCTCCATCCTCTCCCTCTTCCACTTCCTCTTCATCCTCTCCCTCTTCCAATCTTCTCCTTCTTCCACTTCCTCTCCATCTTCTCCCTCTTCCACTCCCTCTTCCACTCTTCTCCCTTTTTCACTTTGCTCCCTCTTCCTCTTCCTCTCCATCTTCTCTCTCTTCCACTCCCTCTCCATCCTGTCTCTCTCCCTTTCACACATTTTAACTTCTCCTCCTCCCCTCACCTTTTAATTCAATACCACTTTATAATAGCTCCCCTCTTCCCCTTCCTCTTATCTTTATCTCCTACTTCCCTTCCTAGATTTTAATTGCTCTCTCCTCTTTCCCTCACCCTCATCTTTACCTCTTGTGCTACTCTCTCTCTCTCTCTTTCTCTCTCTCTCTCTCTCTCTCTCTCTCTCTCTCTCTCTCTCTCTCTCTCTCTCTCTCTCTCTCTCTCCTGCCACTACTTCCATTTCTACGCTTGTCTCTCTTCCTGAATACACTCCTTTCTCTCCCTCTCAGTTCATATAAATCCCTTTCTTTCAAGTCTCCCCCTCTCTCCCTCTCCCTCTACTGCACTCAATCATACATTTTCTTTACTCTCTCTCTCTCTCTCTCTCTCTCTCTCTCTCTCTCTCTCTTTCTCTGTTCATTTAAATCCCTTTCTTTCAACTCTCCCCTCCTCTCTCTCTCTTTCCTAAATCATAAATTTTCTTTACTTTCTCCATTTTCTCTTCTCTCTCTCTCTCTCTCTCTCTCTCTCTCTCTCTCTCTCTCTCTCTCTCTCTCTCTCTCTCTCTCTCTCTCTCTCTCTCTTACTGATTCCATTTTTACCCCTGTTTCCCATACCAAATAAACTCCCTTCTCTCTCTCTCTCTCTCTCTCTCTCTCTCTCTCTCTCTCTCTCTCTCTCTCTCTCTCTCTCTCTCTCTCTCTCTCTCTCTCTCTCTCTCTCTCTCTCTCTCTCTCTCTCTCTCTCTCTTCATTTAAACCCCTTTCTCTCTCTCTCTCTCTCTCTCTCTCTCTCTCTCTCTCTCTCTCTCTCTCTCTCTCTCTCTCTCTCTCTCTCTCTTCTTCCCTTCCTTCCTAGCCTCCATCCTTGCAGCTTTACACATCCAGCCTTATCTCTATCTCTACACCCATAACTAACCCCTGATATTTCTCCCATGAGCCCTATCTTCTCTCTCTCATCTCTCCTCCTCCTCCTCCTCTTTCCTTCTCCCTCTCCTGACACTCTTCCCTCCTCTCACCCTTCTCTCCTCTTCCTTCTCTCTCCTGACACTCGGCCAATCTATCCCTTCTTTGTTGTCATTCTCTCAAACATACTGCCACTGACAAAAATTAAGACAATAATATAATTTCAAAACTATTATTATTATTATTATTATTATTATTATCATTATTATTATTATTATTATTATTTATTATTATTATTATTATTATTATTATTATTATTATTATTATTATTATTATTGCTACTACTCTTATCATCATCATCGCTGCAGCTGTTGTTGTTCCATCATCATCATCATCATCATCATTAGTATTAGTATTAGTATTTGTATTAACAGTATTACCATTATTACTTTACTAAAGCTCTCCATGGTTTCTCAGAAAGTGCGTACACGGCATGTGATGGAATGATATCTTAAGACGGACACAATCATTGGTCAAA
>NC_137027.1:5882649-6067649 GCF_032717465.1 Coenobita brevimanus | reverse complement strand
ACTGACCCTTTGAACTTAATGAAATCATCTGTAGGTACCAAGAAAACAGAGTATTTGTCACCGGATTGAACGGGTTAAACTTCGAGGCACGACCTACCTGTATCTCTTTTACACTAACTTCAGACGATGTTCTTCACCGCGGGGACACACATCGAAATATGAGGGTTAGGCAGAATATAACTTCCTTGTAATAGCCTTAGGTCTGTTTATGTATTCACTGCTTGACGCCGCATCCTGTGAGAGGGTGGCCCTGACAAAAGCACCTCCGAGCGTTTCCATCCCTACTCGGGAATGACTCCGCTTCCAAAATACAAAATCTATGAATCTATCTACAACCACATGCCTTAATATGGGAGGGGATGACCACAAAACCACTCAATGTCACCCTGTCCTCAATCATCAGGCTGCTCTCCCTCCAGTTCACACCATCCTCATTCACATGTCTTTCCCCTTCATCTCTCCACCTCATCCTCAGTCTCCCTCTCCCCTTCCACCACACCCGCATACACAATTCAGTCTCTCATTCTCCAGTCTCCCCACATAACTAATACAAACACAAGCTGCCATACAGAACGGGGTAATGTGAAGGGTACGTCAGGCAAATCCCAAGTGGCACAGAAAAAAAACACACAACTACTTTTATATCGCAAAGCTGGTAGGGCGACGAGGCTTGCATCTGGTACTAGCCTACTACATAAAACAGCAGCTTTGAAAAATGTACTACGCGCTCACTTGACCAGCCCTGATATCCCCGAACGCGTTGCAGAGGTGCTACGGGGAAGACTGAAAGAGTTAGTGAGGAGAGAGATTGGCATACGGTCAGGGGATGATAATAATAATAATTATTAAGAACTCCACATTCTGTGTCCTTACTGATATTGTGATTTTTCTTTTTTCTTTTTTTTGAGGGGGGATGGGGGGGAAACTCTAAAATGCTGGCATTCCAAGACCGCTCGAGACTGACACTTGAAATTTTCAGGAGTGATGTATCTTGGCTGCAGGCTCCTTTTGGCACAAAGTTTTTTTGTCCCAGCATTAGCGCCGCACACTAGCGCCTTCTGTTATTTGTTCAATTTTTGTTCTGAGCAGAAAAAAAAAAAAATGAATCAATTACTTTGCAAAGGTTCCAGCATGCAGTCGTCAACATACACTAGTGCACCTGGGTAATGATACTGAGATTCAATGAATACTTTTTGAGATATTGAGGAAAATCAAAATGGCCGTCTCAGGCCTAAAAGTGCTAAATCGGAAAGTATTTGGCCAATTTTGACCAAACTCGGTGAAAATGTAGTGGGTTATGAATGGACATGATCTGCATGGTATGAATGACCTTGAGCTTGATCTCATGGTCACTGGTCAAAATCCGTAAAAAAAATTTGAGCCATAAGTCCCTTAACATTAGAACTACAATGACAAAAATATTTTCATTTGGAATATGGAGTTCTTTGAATACTGCTTCAGCAATTAAAGAATTTTAGTTTTTATCATTATTATTATTATTATTATTATTATTATTATTATTATTATACTGTTATTATTATTATTATTATTATTATTATTATTATTATTATTATTATTTTTATTATCATTATATTACTATTACTATAATTACTATTATTTTTATTATTAAATGAGTTATTTAAGATGAGCCTGTGGAGTCACATGGAGAGACAGGCTGACGAATGAGGATATAAAGGAGCGTTGTGGTGTGGATGTGGATGTGATAGGAAGCGTTATGAGGAACACACTGAGGTGGTTTGGCCATGTGGAGAGGATGGAGGGTGAAAGACTGACGAAGAGAGTGTATGTGAGTGAGGTGGAGGGGGGAAGAGGGAGGGGGAGGCCGAGGATGAGATGAAGGGATGGGGTGAAGAGGTATATGAGAGAGGGGTGTGTGAGTTGGGAACAGGGCAGTGAAATGGCGGGGGACAGGGCGACGTGGAGGCGATTTGTTTGTGGCCACCCCAAACGGGATTGAGGCGTCTGGCAATAGATAGATAGATAGATCATTATTATCGTTAATATAATAATCATCATCATCATCATCATCATCATTATTATTATTATTATTATTATTATTATTATTATTATTATTATTAAAGGTGTTAGGCTAAGCGTAGAGCTGGAAGAGTGCAAGTACTGGTCACAGTTACGTAACCCCGACACATCCATATCACCGAGAAAAAAGAAAAACAGGGTTAAAAATAAAGCAAGAGAAATATGAAAATGTAAATTTAAAAAAATAAGTTGGAAATGTAAATACAAACAGATCAGGCGAATAGAGAACAATGCCTCTTTTGTCACAGATCACGATTTTCTCCCATGACAAAAGTGCACTTGTTTTGGTCTGTATGATGAGGCAAGTTTCTGTATGTTGTTAATTTTATGAGTGACATGAGAAAAGAGATTTGTTGTTGTGGCTGACGTTGTTGTAGATGACGATGATGATGATGATGATGGTGATAACAATGACGATGATGATGACGATGACGATGGTGATGATGATGGCGATGATGAACGAGGTGACACTCTCTGCATAGGTCATTTGTTATTCTTAGACGGAAAACTGTAAACAAGGGAACTCTGATCGCATACCGGTGAAAGTATTACATTTAGCACAGTGAAAAAATAATGTACACTGTATTCTGTAGACCAAACACCCGGGCAAAAGTTCCAGTCTATTAAATACATGTACACCAGTATTAATCGTGGCTATTTTTCCTATTTTATAAGTGAGTTCCTTGGCAATATATTAGTTATAGCTCAAGAATAGCTATCCACTAGACTCTCACTTGGCATTATGTTATGTATTGCGGAGATGGCTCAGTAGGCTCGTGTGGGCGTGGTTGTGGCAGTGGGAGTAGAACATGAATGAATGATACGAGACAGACCCCGAAAACGCTGACCGCACCGTCCCCGCAACACACGATAAACAGCCCTAAGGAGTGGAGGAGAAGAGCTATAGAGAGACCATCATGAATTTATTCCAGTAACAGACCAGCGATTTTTTTCCAGTACCTACAGTGTGTTCCCTTGCAATATATCAGTAATAGTCTGAACAGTTTTTTTTTTCCCAGTATCTAAAATCAGTTCTCCCGCAATACCACAGATATAATTCATAGCCCATGCTTTTTTTTCCCCAGTATTATAGTGCGTTCCGTGGCAATATAAGAGGCAACTTCTCACGCACTTATCTAGGTGACTCCCGTGGCAGTATATACAGTGACTCGTCTGGCGGTATATACAGTGCCTTTTCTCACGCCTAACGACCACACTTTTCTCGCACTACATAAAGCGAGTCCCCTTCTTCTCCCCGCCTCCCAGACATACCCTTGGCAGTTGTGGGTGGGGGGAGTGGGGGTGAGAGTGGGAGGAGGGAGAGGGAGGGGAGGAGTGAGGGTGAGAGAACGGTGAGGGTGGCGTTCCCAAAGGAAGGTGTTCTCGAGGAGTGAGAGGGTCTACAGTACAGGGGGGGAAGAAGGAGAGGGGAGGGAGTCTTCAGGGGGAGGAAGGAGAGGGGAGGGGGTCTTTAGGGGGAGGAAGGAGAAGGGAGGGGGTCTTCAGGGGGAGGAATGGGGTCTCAGGAAGGGGTAGGGGTCTTGAGGAGGAGGGAGAGTGTTCAAGAGGGGGGTGGGGAAATGGGGTTCAGGAGAAAAGATGGGGGTGCGGAGGAATGTAGTGGGGTTCAGCAGGGGAAATAAGGGTCTGGGGTTCAAGAGGGTTGAAGGGGGAGTTTCAGTAGGGGAGGAAGAGGGTTCAGGAAGAGGGAAGGGGTTCAGGAGAGGGGAAAAAGGATCAGGAGGGGGGAAGAAAGGGGATTAGAAGGGGGGGAAGCAAGGGGATCAAGAGGGGTGGGGGAAGCAAGAGAATTCAAGAAAGGGAAGAGAGGTTCAGGAGGGGGACGGGGGATTCTCGAGGGGGAAAGAGGAGTTCGCTAGGGAGGGAAGGAGGTTGAAGAGGGGAGAAGAGGGGTTCAGCAGGAGAGTAGGGGGTAAAAGAGTAAGGGAAGAGGGATCAAGGAGAGGGAGGGGGGGATTGCACGAGGGGGAAGGGGGGTTCAAGAGGGGAAAAGTGGGTGCTAAGGAGGGTTATCTTTACAGTGGGTGGATTCATAAAGAGAGGTTATGGAGGTGCCGCTTTGTGACCAGGGTTGTGTGTGACGGTGGTAATGGGTGTCTGGCTCTGTGCTCCCACCTACTTCTCCCTCAAGCACGCACACGCACCTTAACTCAGATACAACACACACACACACACACACACACACACACACACACACACACACACACACACACACACACACATACACACAAATTCACACTCATCCCCATCCACACACAAGCACATAAACACAAACTCAGCACACAATCTCTTCGGTCTGATGACGTACTTTTCTTTACATACTGCCTCCAGACGGTTTTACGCAACTTTAGAGGGTTTTTCGGGTTGAGGGGTTATGCCATTTAGCTTATCGATACTGAATGGGTTAAACACATACACACACATAGGCCTATTCGTGCACACTCTCTCATGCCTCAGTGCAATCACAAACCGCTAAATGCATACCTTTTTACGCACGACCGGGGAACCTAAAGCAAAAACTGTTGGCTGCCTTACAAACAAATTCAGAGCAAGATATAAAAGAGCATCTATTAATTTGATATACAGAGGTTTAGATGTTCTGGTTTTTTAAAAAGGAGGTCGTAAGAAGGGAGAAAAACTAGAGAAAACAGGTCCCGCGCGAACTATCTGTGTGGATGGATAACTGAAACTACCGACTGTCCCAACTCTTATAGGAGAATGTTCGTCGTGAAAGGGATGGCAGACGGGTGTTGTGTGTCCTCCTTAATGGGGAATACAAGCACGTAGAGAGGAATGGCAGTGTCACCAGTAATGGCGAAATGTGTGTGTGCGTGTGTGTGTGTGTGTGTGTGTGTGTGTGTGTGTGTGTGTGTGTGTGTGTGTGTGTGTGTGTGTGTGTGTGTGTGTGTGTGTGTGTGTGTGTGAGAGAGAGAGAGAGAGAGAGAGAGAGAGAGAGAGAGAGAGAGAGAGAGAGGGACGCAATATTACAACGCAGAGACCGAAGCCAATAGGGAAAATCTATGACAAGATCTTTAATTTCGCCATTAAATGAAGCATATACAAAACATGTGCATACACAACCACTTTGTTTGCGCACACACACACACACACACACACACACACACACACACACACACACACACACACACACACACACACACACACACACACACAGCATATGCATACATACACGGTCATCTCCGTCTATGCCATTGTATCCCTGTCATAACTCATGGGTGCACACACGCACAGGCTCACACACGCACATTGCCATACACATACATCTACAAAGCAAACACAAACCAACACAGCTCGACACATTCACGCATATAAATACACGTACATACACATGTATAAACTTGCACACACAAGGAAGCGCACACACATACACACACACACACACTATATATATATATATATATATATATATATATATATATATATATATACACCCCACCCACAAACTTGACAGACGCACAGCGACACAATCAAGAACAAGAATTCATATACATACATACATATGCATGCAGAGGCCATGATACAATCACACACACACACACACACACACACACACACACACACACACACACACACACACACACACACACACACATATACACACACACACACACACAAAATAAAGCTCCTCTTCAAACAAACCACGTACATAGACAATAAA
The DNA here is from genome assembly GCF_032717465.1 of Coenobita brevimanus. Lineage (NCBI taxonomy): Eukaryota > Metazoa > Arthropoda > Malacostraca > Decapoda > Coenobitidae > Coenobita > Coenobita brevimanus. The sequence continues at coordinate 6,061,891 of NC_137027.1, read as the reverse complement.
ACTTCTTGGCACACATACACACACATACTCTTAAAAATACTTACATGTGAGAGAGAGAGAGAGAGAGAGAGAGAGAGAGAGAGACAGAGACAGAGAGAGGAGGGCTGTTCGTATATATGAACACTATATATGTATGCATTATGCATGTACTGTATGTATGTAAGCATGTATATATGTGTAAAAATGGGCAGACAGATATACAAATAAGTACACAGGCAGATAGTGTGTGTGTGTGTGTGTGTGTGTGTGTGTGTGTGTGTGTGTGTGTGTGTGTGTGTGTGTGTGTGTGTGTGTGTGTGTGTGTGTGTGTGTGTGTGTGTGTGTGTGTGATGAATATTATGTATGCCTGTATGTACGTATGCATCTGTGTGTTAGGAGTGTGTTACCTTTGTTTGAGGAATTTATTTTGCGTGCGTGTGTGCAAGTGCGTGCGTTGAGCCTGTAACTTGATTCGGACTGGGGTCAAAGGCAGTCCTGAGCGGCTTTAATTTGCAGCAAGTTAATTAGTAAACAGGAACCAGTCGCTACACCTCGCCTTTTTGTCCTCTGTGTCATTGATCCCTCCTACCAGCACATCCTGGTGGTAGATTGTGGCGGGCATCATCCACTCACTTGATATAGTGGTGCCTCTATCAAGGTGTCTCTGTGTCTGCTCTTCCCTCTTCCTAGTTCTCCCATTCTTCTTGTCACTTTTTGATACCCTTCTTTCCATTTCAGGTGGCTCTACACTGACTATCAAGCCTTAGGGTGTCCTGTATTCCAGGAAGCCATTTCCAACGCTGGGTGGTAACCATATAAATAAATAATGAGGTGATATAGAGCTTACTCTGGCGCCCCTGTCAACTTCGTGAGAAGCAAATGCGGCATCCCTCCAGGACCCAAATTTTCACATTCTTCCCCACGTTTCGCTGTGGCATGCCGCTGCCTGCTGCAGGGGAACGTCGGCTCACTGCACTGGTCAGCCATGTCTGTTGGGGCAGTTGCTTGCCTACGGTTGACGGGTATGCTTGGCCAGACAGACCAGGGTTACCCAACAACAACCACGACATCCAGTCCAGCCAACTAGTACGGATCACCAGTATGGTTTTACAGTTAGGAGTCCGGTTCATCTCACCAACTCGTCCTCTAGTTCAGCTTCCCGGTTCACCCCACCAATACATCTTCCAGTTCTGTTTCCCCGGTTTATCTCACCAGTACACCTCACCAGCACGTCTTTTCAGTTCTGTTTCCCCTTTCATCTCACCAGCGTACCATTTAAATATAGTCTGTTAGTTCATGTATACTTGGTTTGTTTTCACCAGATAGAACTAGGCCAGTCACATACCTTGAATAATCAGTCGATGCTGCATAAAATTCGATGAGTTTTAGTTATGAGATACGAAGGAGTCTCCTTGGTTACTAGACAAATCTACCTCAAATCTAACTATACCTGATCATCAACCAAGCTGAAAGGGGTTAAGGATCTTTGTCAAGTTGAAATAAACGCACAATAATATTAGTCCACTTCACAAATATATCTAAGAAGTCCACTTTCCCAACTGTGTGTGTGTGTGTGTGTGTGTGTGTGTGTGTGTGTGTGTGTGTGTGTGTGTGTGTGTGTGTGTGTGTGTGTGTGTGTGTGTGTGTGTGTGTGTTTGCCCGCGCGCGCGCGTGCGTTTTAACATGATGGATGTAACCATAGGCTGGAGTCAGAAAAAGATTCCCTTTCCAGGAAATGAGACAGACAGACAGACAGAGTTCGTTTCGAGATGCCTGGATATACATTGCGTTTAAAAGACCGGAGGCCAGAGGCAGAAGGACATACAGAGTAAGGAAGGCAGACCCAGCATTGACCTCTTGCATACACATAGGTTTAAGTATATCGGAAAAAATTTACTTTGGAGAGTTAGGCAGAAACGGAGTGAGAAAAATATGCCAGACATGTGTTGTGCGAACGACGTAATAGGGAAGAAGGGCAAGTAGGCAGTTTAGCTGAGCAGTGATAATCTCCAGCACACGCTATACCCACTCGCCTACATTACACTATACACAACATATTCATTCTTCTTCCTTCCTGTCATCTAAGCAAACACACTCTTCCCCTCTCTACCAACACACGCATCATCCTCCCTGACAACTTAATACACTCATCCCTCTCTATGCTAACACACTTAACACACACATATCTCTCTTTATGCCGACACACAGATTCTCCTCCTCGGTGAGCTAAAACACACACATCCTTCACCTTGTTGACTTCACACACTCATCGCCCTCACTTCCAAATTGTAACACTATTCTCTCTCTCTCTCTCTCTCTCTCTCTCTCTCTCTCTCTCTCTCTCTCTCTCTCTCTCTCTCTCTCTCTCTCTCTCTCTCTCTCAGGTGGAGGCCATTTAACCCTTTCGTCACTATATGCAAACCTTTTTTCTTTGATTTCCGTGATTCTACCGATTATAGTGGTATCAGTAGTTACAACCTCAGGCTCATCTGAATGTCAAGCCAGTTAACTGCAGATTGAAGAAACTCCGCTGCTGATGTCCACTATCCTCTTTCAAGGGAGATAGGGAGGGAGCTGAGGGATGTTTGGATAACTGGATAAATCCACACCCAGTTATATCAGTGCCACCACATGAAGGCGCCCCTCTCCAGCACCTGTATCTTACCCTAAGCTCCATAAACTTATAAATTAGCGAGATAAATATGAAAATTATCTAATACAGCTAGTATGATCTGACATACTAACCTCACCTGTCCTCACATCACCTCACCACCCGATCAAAACAACGATATGACCTCACCTAGAACGACCTAGCATTCCATGACGCTGTATATATTTGACATGACACATCTGATTACCTCATTTATAACTCAAGCAGCTCTAATACAAACAGCCGAGAGAAAAAAAAACACACACCAAAAAAACTCCTTGCTTATTATTATCAAACACGTAATGCCTTTTTTTTTTAGAATCGCGCTTTGGATGCTGAATATAAACACAAAAAACACACACATAATATTTCTAAATTCCCGGTTCACAAGCAACATTATATCATTACTCCTAATTGCAGAAAAGTTCAATGGATAAAAGGGCTGTTAATAATGGCGAGTGTGAGGGAGCTTCAAATATATTCCGGAGATAATGCTTCACCCCTGATTGATTGTTCACTAATTAGCAGAGGAACAGAGACGCGATTGTCGCATTTTTATCTCCTGGATCCGTCACCTCGACTCACTTCACCTCAACTAATCTCACCTCATTTCACTTCACCTCAACTAATCTCATCTCATTTCACTTCACCTCAAATAATCTCACCTCATTTCGCTTCACCTCATCTCACCTCACCTCACCTCACGTCATCTTACTTCACCATACCGCCCTACCTTCCCTCACCTTACCTTACCTCGCCTCACATCACCTTATGTCTCTTATAACAACTTGATTTTTCCTTCCCTTACACGTGAAGATAGTGCTGAACATAATTTCCAATGCATTCTTTCCTATTAATTCTCCATCACAGGTTTTCGATGCTACATGATGGTTCTTACATTTTCTTGACTGTTTCGGCTGAAGAGATTGGTGGAGACGCATTCCTGGTTTTCTCGCCTTGTTTTAGTTACACAACAGATACCATATAATAAATCTACCCTATAACAAACAACCTTGATAGAAGTTATGTATTCATCTCATCTCTCCTCTCATCTCATCTTATCTCACCTTACCTCGCCTTACTTTATCCCTCTTCTCACCTCACCTCGGCTTTGTTGTCGCTTGTTAAATCCTTCATCTCTCAAGTCTGTTATATGATCCTCTTCTGTCAAACTCTCTCTCTCTCTCTCTCTCTCTCTCTCTCTCTCTCTCTCTCTCTCTCTCTCTCTCTCTCATCTATCATTGTTGCGTTCACACCTTGTCTTCATTACCTAAGCCTCCTCTTATCTCCGTCTCCACCCATGCTATCTCCGTCCCGCTCTTCCTCCAACCCATCATCCCTCACATCTCTCCCCCACAACACTTCTCAGTCAGTCACTCCTCCTCCTCCTCCTCCTCCTCTGTTGTCATTAAACATACACGTGAACACAAACAGTAAATAAAATAAATAATCTAACCCTCATGCGCTGGGGATGGTTACATATCTTCTTGCCTCTAAGCGCTGTTGATGGCCAGATTTAGACTGAAGGGTGGATTTGATTAGTAACCAAGGAGACTCTTACCTCAGACATAAACCTCATCAAATTTAACGCAACCACGACTTAATATTAAGGCTGCGGGAGTGGTCCAGTTCCGTCAGGTGAAAAAAATTGACCATACCTTTAATCTTTGCTATAAAATGTCCCATCCAACGCTTCCCATCCTGTTGGGGATTTTTGTCTTGTTTCTATTTTACCGGCAGAGGCTTCTCCGGATGAGAGAGAGAGAGAGAGAGAGAGAGAGAGAGAGAGAATCCTGTTTTCCAATCTCTTACTCCTTATCGTGTCAGTAAGAAGCCTAACAAACACTGCCCATCCCTCTCTATTACAGCTTTAAATGTATTCTTTCTATCCTCAAACAACTATATTCAGATCTGGAGACAATTTTCTAGGTGGTGGGGTTACACAGCGCCTTCCTTAACTCCTCCAGTAAGAGAAGCCATTAATTAGCTGAAGAAAATCGTCTGGAAATAGTAGAAATAAACTAATCAAATGCGTTAACTGATGCACGAGGTTCGTAATGAAAGTGTGTCGCATTGCCAAGACCCTGTGACGTCTGTGTGATTTGTGTATCTTAGTGTAACAAGAGCATAACAGTGGCCTCCAATCAGCGATATAATAATAAATAATCCAGCCCCGTAAATCCTTATGGTCGTATGCTTAAACATTAAACTGCCAAGCGGAATTCAAACGCCTTATTTTTGACGATAATTTTTTAAGCAAGCGAGTCAGTTGGAGCGTGTTTAGCCTTCCTATTTTCTCATTGCACTGGGATGCAGGAAGACCTTACCAAACAACCACAGGCGTTCCATAAATGACTATAAGAAATTAGGATTTTGCACTCCACTTTAACATATACGACCTTTGGCTTCACTCATCGTCACCATATCCTTAAACGTGAGGATACTCACAAACAGGAAAACATAAGAAAAGCAAGAATACTGCTGTAGTGAAAATGGGCCATGCTTCATCCACTCGTCACTGTCATACCCTCAGATTTCTGTTCACACACACGAACAGCACTAATACTATACATCCCCCCCACAATCTTCCCTACAAATCGTTCAGTTTTCATAGCCTAAAAATTCAATATACGAATTAACAGGACCAGTCTATCATCAGAGTGCCAGGAGAAAATATGTCTCGCTTAAATTCATTCATCCCTTCCAAAATCTCATAATTCGACTCACATCCAAACATGACCAGTATTGATAACCGGTGTCTCTCACTGCCAAAATCCTCAAAATAAACAGCACATCTCAAAAGGTCTAATAATTACCTTGATCATCAGTGGTAAATGAAATGGGTCACCTTTAAATTTATTCACCATCGCCATACCCTCAAAATTCGGTGCACACACATATAGGATTAATATTTATACTCCTTCCCTGGCGTTCCTTATATTCACTCATCACTGCTATACACTCAAAGTACAATGCATATCCAAAAAAGAATTATATCAGAGTGGTAGGGGAATATGAGTCAATTTTAAATTCACTCGTCATTACCATACCCTCAAAATTCGATGGCCACTGAAACACGATCACTTATTACAACCTTTCCCTGGCGTCCTTTCAATTCCCTCTTCACTGCATTGTCTTAAAAATATATAAACACATATACAAACACACACACAAAAAAAGAAGCAGATTAAAAGCAAGTCAACCACTGTAGCGAAAATGCGAACCCTTAAATTCCCTTATCATTACCATTACCTCAAAACTCCAAAAAATAACTGAACCCCCCTCAAAACGAAAGAAAAAATAGGAAAGGGGAAGCACAGTAAAGCAGGCTCATCACTGTAACGATAATATGATACCCTTCAATTTCCTCATCATTACCGTAACCTCAAAACTCCAAAAAATAAATAACCCCACAAAAAAAAAAAGAAGAAGCACAGTAAAGGAGGTCCATCATTGTAACGAAAATACGGCACACTTAAAATCCCTCATCATTACCATAGCCCCAGATATTCGCCGGGAACCCCAAAAGGACAAATAATTATATCCATTCTCAGCCATCCCTAAAATTCACTCACCATTCCCGTATCTTCAAAACTCGCTAAGCACAAAGATGGACCAACAAAATTATTTATGAAGACGACGCTAAACTACAGTATGCAACACTTAAATTTACTCATCCTTTTAACACACTAATAATATTCGATGAACATTCAAACACGACCAATATTTACATTTATCATCAGTGTTGAGGAAAATATGACACACTTAATTTCCCTCATCATTATCATAACCTCGAATATTCGCTGGGCACCCAAACAGCACCAATAATTATAACCCTTCCCCGGCGCCCCCATGTCAGTCAGCCCCGCCATTATGCAAATTGGAGCCCACACGATAACTCCATCCGGATATACGGGGAGAGAGGGGAAACACGGGACACAGCTTAAGTGCTCTATTTCTCTAATGTTTCCGAGGACACAGATCCAGGGCTCTTTGTCGTCGAATATGATACAGAATAACAGAATATAATCCTCTGAATATAATGCTTTTTTCGTGTTTTATTCTGTTAATTCTGGATACTATAGGATTATTTTTCTTTATGATGGATGATTTATCTAATGTTTCCGACTATACACAGACTGGGCTCTTAGTCTCCGAAAATGATAGAGAATAATAGAATCTAACCTTTGATTATCATGCCTTTATTCTATTTTATCATAATTACTTTATATATTCTAATTATATTTCTTTTCAGTATATAAATTGGGAACGGGTGAGACGAAGGAAATATCTGAAGTGCATTACCTAATACTTCCTCTTGCACAAAACGCTTCCTCCGGGAGACTGAGTTATAGGTATCCGGAAAAGAAGAAAACGTAATACCTTAAAATAAAAACAAACTTGACCGCCTAAAATTACCATTATTATTATTTTTTAACGCAAGAAAGAAAGCACCAAAGGCCAGAAGCCCGCAAGACCGTTCCCTCCAAGAAAAAGCAAAAACAAGATCAAAGAAAACCCAATTCAAGCCCCGTTCATGACATTAGCTGTATATCTGACGTGGCGCATCGGAAGACCTCAGTTTGATAGCATATTTCAGTTTTGTTTCTCGACAGCTTAGGAAAGGCATAGGTGTGAATCCCTCAGAGGAGACTGGAATACTCTCGTTTAGATTACGCGTATACTATCAAGACCGTAGGACGATCATCTATGCTAACCTTCACAACAAGGGTCATTTGTTAAGTCACCCGGGAGATTTCGTAACACCTATTCCTTAGCGATTTATTTTGCACATTATACCTTCATATTGTCCTGTATGCTACTGGTTCAATATCGATACTAAAACGATATAAATGCCACACGAGACAATGTTAAAGTGTTATCTGTAGGCAAAATAAATCGCTACAGAAAAGGTGCAACGAAGCCTCCTGTGCCACGTAATATATGTCCCTATATGTCATGGACTCCGGCGGCCTAGCACTGTGCCCGTAGGAGTCAGGAAAATAAGATGGAATTGGGTGTTGCTGTTTTCATACTTTTTCGCTGCCATTCTTTCAACTCTCTCTCTCTCTCTCTCTCTCTCTCTCTCTCTCTCTCTCTCTCTCTCTCTCTCTCTCTCACATGTATACACTGGCTCCGACATTCTGGCCCATTCATTCTCTTTGATCGACTTGCAACGCTTCTGGTATTGGCCGTGTGTGTTTTCCTTCTACTTCTCCATTTTCCTTTTTTCATCACTTTTCCTTGGGTTTTTCCTGTCAGCCATTCTACTTCTTTTCCTTTTTTCCTTCCTATTTTTTTTTTCTCTCCCCTTTTTCTTCTCCAGTATCCTAAATCTCCATAACTTTACTTTCGTTTAGCACTATTCCATTTTCCTCTCCTTTCGTACCATCCTTTTATATTCTCTCTCTCTCTCTCTCTCTCTCTCTCTCTCTCTCTCTCTCTCTCTCTCTCTCTCCCAAACCATTCATTATTTAACATTTTAACTACGCTATCCTTTCGATCTTCTCTGTTCCCTTTCAATTTTCGTTTCTCTTTCTGTGTCACTTCCATTCTTCTTCCTTTCCTATTTCTCTTTCTCTTTCCAAATTCAATCACTCCTTCTCATCCTTTTCCCGTCTCTTCCTTCATGCTTCCCTTGTGTCCCCTTCTCCTCTTTTTTCACCAGCTTCTTCCTCTCACTCTTTTCCCTTCTCACTCCTCCCCTCCTACATTCTCTCCCTCCACTTCCCCTTCTCCAGTTCCTACCTTTTATTCCTCCGCCTTTCGTTTCCATTCTCCGTTCTGTCTCTTTTCACTTTCTTTACGATTCAACCTTTCATTCTCTTTCTTGCTCTTCCTCTCTTTTTTTCACTCTTTTCTTCCATGCTCTACTATTTCGCTATATTCCTGTTTGTCTAGTCTCTCTCTCTCTCTCTCTCTCTCTCTCTCTCTCTCTCTCTCTCTCTCTCTCTCTCTCTCTCTCTCTCTCTCTCTTTCCTCTCTTTCACCAAATTGCCTTGCCAGGTCATCTTCCTTTAAATCTCTTGACACTATATTCTATATTCTTAAATTTCTTTATCCCCAAATCGTCATTTTCCCTTAGTAATCTAATTTTCCCACCAATAATTTTTCCTTCATTTCTACTATGCTGCCCTTTAGAGATCTTCGACAAACGAGTAATTTTATCTTTCATTTCCTCATTTTTCACCCCTAGTCATTTTCCCTAATTTTCTCATTGTTCCATAAGTGCTATTTTTTCCTCAATTTTCCTAGCTTCCCACGAGTCATTTCTCCTACATTTTCCTAAAAGAATCATTTTCCTTAATTTTCTTTTTTCCCACGTCATTTTTCCTTCATTACTTCTATGTCGTCCATAAGAGATTTTCCTGATAGGAGTACTTTTTCCTTAAATTTTTTCGTTTCCTACACAAGTCACTTTCCTTTATTTTTTCCAGTGCAGCCATTAAGAGATTTCGATTTATTTTTTTCCTCATCTTCCTATTTTCCAAGTCATTTTTCCCTCAGTATATTAATTTTCCTAGAAGTAATTTTCCTTTATTTCTCCTCTCCCATCCATGAGAGATTTTTACTTTCCTTACTTTTCTCATTTCCTTCACGAGCCATTTTTTTCTTTTTTCGCTTCTTCTCCCGTAACATCTTTTCCCCAGACAAGTCATTTTTCCTTTATCATCCCACTTCCCTCGAGCCATTTACTTAATTTTCTCATTTTTAGTGAGTCATTTTCCCTCATTTTCTCCTTTTCCCACGAGTCACTTCTTCCTCAATACTTCTACTTTAAAAAATTTTCCTCAAGTAATTTTCCCTTATCCCATTATTTGTCACAAGTCATATTTCTTTATCTCATTTTCCAAAACAAGTTATTTTCCTCAGTGGCCTCATTTTCCCTCAAGCCATTTTTTTTCTTCATGATCACATCTTTATACGAGTCATTTTTCCTTCATTTCTCATTTTACCCTATGTCACTTTTTCCCTCATGGTCGTCGTTCTTCCATGAGTCATTTTCATTATTCATTTTCCCACGTCATTGTCCTTCATGGTCTCATTTTTCCGCCAGTCATTTTTCCTTCATTTCTTCCTTTGCAGTTCTTAGATACCAGGCAACGAGGAGGACTTACTGTGTGGCATGACGTCGAGGATAACGAGAGAAAGTTTTAACGAGCAGGGATGTGTAAGTCGGGGTTATTAATACACCAATAAGACTCTCCCTCTCTCTCTCTCTCTACATATCCTCCATTCCTTTTTCCAGAACTTCCCCAACCCTTTTTTTTTTTTTTTTTTCCACTTCCCATCATTATTTCTTCTCTCTATTCCTATCTCCCACTTCCCCCTATATCTCCTGTCTCCATCCGTCTTCCCCACACCTCCATCTCATCTCTCAGTCTCTCTTCGGTCCCCACACCTCTCATCTCTCAATCCCTCTTCCCCACATCTCTAACATCACCATTCTTTCCCCTCACTTCTCACCTCTCAATACCTCTTCCCCACGTCTCCCATCTTCCCATCCCTCATCCCCACACCTCTCCTCTCTCTCTTCCCTTCACATTCCCCTCGTCTGCCCCTTCTCTCCCTATACCTCTCTTTTCTCCCTAGTCATTGCCCCCTCTTATGCAAACAAAAGTAATTAAGTAATCAAAGGCTGAAAGTGCAAACAAAAATCGTGGTCTAAAAAAAAAAAAGAAAGAAAGACGAGAACTAAAAATCAAGACCCATTCAGTCAGGGATCCCTGTACACATTGCGCTTGACAGACTGAAGGTCACAGACAGGGAGAAAGGCAAACAGACGAATGCTGATCCAGGTTTGCCCAGTTGTGTATATGAAAGACTGAGGAAACCAGGCAAGTTCTGCATAAGTTAGCTGGACAGAGAGGGGTGACAGCGTGTGGATATGGGGGTTATTCTGTGCTCGCCCTAACCCTCTTCCCCACACATGCTTTTTATTCTACTCTCGTTACTTCCAGACAGTTTTATACAGCTATTAGAGACTTTCCGCATCGAAGGAATTAGATATAGCCTTCACTGTCCCATTCACTAATAAAAATCTGTCCGTAAGTTGAATGAAATCGCCTGGTGGTAATAATAATAAAATCTAAAGACTGGAAGCGATAAAAAGCACACAGCCTACAAGTGCCCTGCCTAAAAGCAAAGTATAATGAGGAAGTGACGCAACAGTGCTGTGAAGAAGAGCATGAGGGGAATAACGTGAAGGGAACTGATGAGACGAAAAACCTTTGACTCCACCCATCTCAGCAGAACTGTATATGGCGAGAACGTCTCCCACTCCAACGCACATATTCATACATGAGCTGTTTTTCATGTAAAGGCAAATAAAGACCCTCGCACAAAATCAGCAACTGCACAATAACAAGACAACACGAATTGCTTCAGTACACATAACCTCTGGGAAGATGATTTGCGATATGTTGCGTAATTTCCTCAAGAGATGTCACAAAACAAGGAAACACAGAGGCACCTGAGCGATGATGAGTCCTGAGTTGTGCACAGCATTGCCGCATGAAGACTGCGACAGGTAATGTGGTGAAAAGAAGTAGATGATCAACAGAAAGCTTCAGGTTCATATTTTTTGTTTTCTTATATTTCTTTTTTTTTCTACTTACTCAGGACAGAAAAGTGCTAATTATACTTATGACTGTTGTAATGGACGCTACAAGAAGAGGGAATAAATGTGAAGGGTGGAATCATCAGCATATGAGTGGATGGAACCCAGGTTGTAGTCTTAGCTGCTTCAGAGATTTCGTAACACCTCTTCTTTGGCGATTTGTTCAGCAGATTACACCTCACTGTCCACTTTTACGTCACCGATGCACTCTACGTCGATACTAAAACCGCATAAAGTACAGACAACGGTTTAGGTGTACTATGTAAAATAAATCGCTAAGGAAGAGGTGCTAAAAAAGTCTCCTCCGCCATCCCCTATCGCCTCCCCACGTTTTACCCTCTCTTCCTCCCAACTCCTCACCGCTCCTCGCCGCAGCACAACTCTTATACTGTCTCTTTTCGTTCCCAGTCTCTACCCTTCACCGCCTTGCCACATTTTTCAATCTTTTCTTCCCCACGCCTCAACCTTACCCTATTTTCCTCGCCTCCCCATCTTACTCCTCCCCACTCCCCTTCCCTTACTTTTCCCTCCTTACCATCTGTCTTCCAATCTTCCTCCTACTTCCTCTCCTCTCTTCCTCCCTTCCCCTTCACTCCCTCTACTCCTCTCTTCCTCCCCCTCCCACTCCAAGAACTTTCCACCCCTCTTTCCTCCCCTTCCTCTCTACTGACTTTCCACTCTTCCTCCCCTTCCCCTCTACTATAACTTTCACCCGTCTCTTCCTCCCCTCCCTCTTTACTTTCCCTCTTCTCTTCTTCCCCATTCCCTTCCTTCCCCTCTCCCCTTCCTTCTCCCCTTCTCTCCCTCTCCTCCTCTGAGCTTCCTTTCACCCAAGGTCCCTTGTCGTCTCTCTCCCCTCTGTTCACCCTTACTTCCCCCTTTCCCCTGCTATTTCCCTTCCTTTCTACCTCTCTTCCCTCCTCCCTTCACATCCTCTCGTCGGTTCATCTCACTCCCTACCCCACTCCTCCTGCTTTCCTTTCCTCCCCTTCCCTACCGTCTCGACCCCTCACCCTCTTCCCTAACTCTTCCTCCCTCTCCTTTCTTCTCACACATACCTCCCCTCTCCCCTCCTGCTCTTTCCCCTCCACTCTAATTTATCTTCCCCCTTCGTCCACTGGGCCCCTCCTCCCCTCCTCTATATTCCTACCCCTCACTTCACCCTAACCACCTGTCACCCCTCCAGTCCTGTCCCCTCCCTGCTGTCCCGCCTCACCCTTCCCTCTCCCCTTTCTCTCCTGCCCTCAGCCTCCCCTCCTCCTCTACCCTCTCTCTCCCCCCCGCCTCCGTGGTCAGGCCTGGCGCAATGTTTACAGGTCAAGAGGAAATACTGAAAAATGTGTCCCGCTCAAAAGTTGCTCCAGACAAGGTATTTGCACGTCCAACTCCCACCCCCATCCCCCTCCCTCAACCCCCTTCTACCCCCCTCGCCCTTGCTTCCACCCTCCTTCCCTGCCTCCACCCTCCTCCCTCCCCTCTTTCCCGTCTGCCTCCTTGTCTCCCTCCCTCCCCCTCCCTCGCAACTTTACCAATTTCCCAGGTGTTGCAAAGCCCAGGATTTGTGTTGCTGGCAGATAGAACACTCGAAACCCACCAAGAAATATAAAGAGACCGAGGCGTAATATCTGAACTCTGAAATAAAACTTAAGGACCAGAGACTATTATTTGAGATCGGGAGCTTGAAAAGACCAATGGGTAATATTTTGTACTCAGGAATAAACCAAGGAGTAATACTTGAAGCAATGGAAAAATAAAAAAAATAAAAAGGCAATAGTCGAACCTAGAAATAAACTTGACCTAATACACTTACATGCGAGGGCAATATCTGAATTTACGAATAACCTTTAAATAAATACGAATATTCTACCCAAAGAATATACTTCAGTACCACGAATCAAGTTTAAACGTATGAGTAAAATGACAAACCTGCGCAAATGAAATATCTGAACCCATGAACTGAAGAAAAAAAAGTTATATCTGCATATTCAAACAAATTTAAAATCCCTGTTGTAAGATCTGAACCTCAAATTAACTTAAAAATCACAAGTGTTTTTAAAACCGAGCATCATCTGAGCTCAAAAATAAAGTTTAATGCCAAAGAGAGTTTATATGGTGTCAGAGAAATACTAATGACTCCCTAACAAGCCTAACAACATTTTAATACTATCCTCATTTACAAATAAACTTACCTTGCAGCAATTAAAGCAAAGAATATAATTAATACGATATCATATGTATATCATAGTTATTCGGTATCATATAAAGACACTTCATGAACTTGGACAAAATCGCTATTAAACCACTTTGGATATACATACATATCCTTAGGGTACAGTAAGTATGGAGACAGGTAGGCAGGTAAACATATAAGCACACCCACCCACCCACTCAAAACCCACCCACCCACCCACACACCCACACCCACACCCACACACCCACACCCACACCCACACACCCACCCACCCACACACACACACACACACACACACATTTTAACCTGTCTAGAATCAACTCAGCATCTTCAGCACAGAAAAACAAAACACAGAGACAAACCCCTAAAGCCCCACAAACTCACTCCACCACCAAGAACCCACACCACAACAGACTCCCCCTACACTCACCCCCCACACACAAACCCACCCTCTTTCTTACTCCTCCCCGCAAAGTCGCCCACGGAGAAAATCTGAAATCCATGAAGGAGTGTTGGCAGGGAGAAATGTGGTTTGCTGCCTGGGAGAAAATACAGCACCGGGCTTAGGCGAAAGTGCGATTTTTACATTACTTTTGGAGCACTGAGGTTGGTGAATTTTTGGTGCGAATTTGGAGCGTTCTTTGGCCTTTAGGAAGATGACCATTTTGCTGTGTGTGTGTGTGTGTGTGTGTGTGTGTGTGTGTGTGTGTGTGTGTGTGTGTGTGTGTGTGTGTGTGTGTGTGTGTGTGTGTGTGTGTGTGTGTGTGTGTGTGTGTGTGTGTGTGTGTGTGTGTGTGTGTGTGTGTGATCTCTGACTCCCAACTGACAATTCTATTTCATTTTCATCAAGAAATTAAATTCATCCTTTTCGCTCTGTGCTAAGTACGATCGGATCATTGGTGGTCCGGTGGAAACGTATTCATCTCGCCATCCGTATTTCCCTCGCGTCTAAGGTTGGAAAATTAGGTCACAGTGGATATTTTATAAGGGTGTTGGTAGTATGTCTTCTCATGTGCTAGTATTATGATTATCCTCTGTTTGTTCACACACACACACACACACACACACACACACACACACACACACACACACACACACACACAGCCATTACACCACTACTTTCACAAACATCACACTCAGTACAGGCCCCCCCCCCCGCCTCATTCGTACTTCACCAGCATGGGAATAGTTAACTCTAGCTAACACTCTCACTTTACGGAGGAGATCCAGGCTTGCAGTGATCTGCATAATGATCTGCTAGTTACATGTTAAAATCTGATCCTATCATCTCTTCTTTCTCTCATTCTTCTCATCTCTCCTTTCTGGCCAGCTCCATGCTGCCCTTATTGTAAGTGGAGTTTTCTTTTTTTCTTTCTTTCTTTCTTTCTTCTTTGAATTCTTTCTTGTTTAACTGCGGCAGGCACTTCTACCCTTAATTAACCGATTCTGACCAAACCTGGACACAATGACCAGCCTATGACCTAGCTGTGTCCGCAAAATTTTGGTTGCTAGGCAACTACTTGTTTCCTACCAACGGCCCGCTTAGAGCTGGCCATCGTTGTCTACCAGCTTGTTCTCATTCTTCTCATCTCTTCTTTTTCTCTTTGTTTTCATCTCTTCTTTTTCTCATTCATCTCACATCTTTTTCTCATTTTTCTCATCTCTCCTTCTTCTCATTCTTCTCTCGCACCGCCTTACCCCATCACCAGCTGTCATTTTTACCCTAGCGATTCAAAGATATATTTCCTAATAAAACTGTAGCAACCTCCAGGCGATCTTACTCTGCTTGAGAAAAATCTCTTGTACTGTAGGACTCTCTCTCTCTCTCTCTCTCTCTCTCTCTCTCTCTCTCCAGTGCACAAATTTATTGCTATGTGGGCAAAATCGCATTAAAACAGCAAGAAAAATAAAAATATATATCTTTTATTTTATGTGTTCGATTCTGAGCTTAAATTCAATAGTTCGGTCCCAAGGGCCCAGCCTTCCTCATACGTGCTACACTTCTTTACAAGTCACCATATCCGCGCTAATACCCACCGTCCATATTAAATACATGCTTTGAGAGGACTCGCTCATTAGTTCCACACCACCCGGCCCTCTTCTCTCTCTCTCTCCCCCTCTACCTATTTCTCCATTTTTTACTCGTATTTATTATCCATTTCTCTCATTCTCACTGCCTTTCATCTTTCCCTCTAGTTCTCGCTGCATATATACTTCTTTCTCCCTTCAGGCTCTTTTACTTCGTAAATCACAACTGGACTAGCACAAAATTGTTTCTATTTTTACTTATTATCATTATTATTATTATTATTATTATTATTATTATTATTATTATTATTACTATTGGACTATTCACACGTGCGTCACTGTTTATCATTTCTTCTATCTTCTACTTCCTCTTCCTCTTTCATTCTTACTGGGCTGAATATTATAAATTACCTGTCATCATTATTATTATAATTATTATTCTCAGTATTATTATTACTAGGCCTATTTTTATTATTATTATTGTTATTATTATTATTATTATCATCATTATTATTATTATTATTATTGTCGTTGTTGTTTTCATTACTATTATTATTATATTATTATTATTATTGTTATTGTTATTATTAGTAGTATTAATATCATTATTTAAATTATTACTGTCATCATTATCATTATCATTTTTATGATTATTTACTCCAAGGAACATTATTAGTCTTACCCTTACATGACTCTCATTTTTTGTCATTTCTTCTAATCAATTTCTCTTGCAATATTATTATCATTTTCCTTTTTTTATTCTATTTACCTTTGCATTATTACCAGACTGACTCTCATTTACCTCTCATACCCTTTCAATTTTCCCTCTCCACCGCTCTCCCTTCAGCCTAACATATCCCCTTCCTCTCCCCTCAGCATTTCCTCACTTAGGTTATCAGATCTTCATCCCTACCGCTTTTCATTCACTCGTTCACACTTTTCTCTCTCTCTCACTCACTCTCTCTCTCTCTCTCTCTCTCTCTCTCTCTCTCTCTCTCTCTCTCTCTTTCTGCCTCAATTCCCCACCTTGTATAATTATTCATCCATCCCTTCTTTCCATTCCATTTTCTTCACTATTCCCCTCAAGCTTTACCGTGTGCGCAAATAAATACAGAAATACGTATAATACCTTTTGTGGAGAGGAAATTAGGGAATCATAAAATACGGAGAAAGACAGAAATACCAAGCCGGAAATACCAAGCAAGATATACCAAGTCGGAAATACCAACCCAGAAATACCAAGCCGGAAATACCAACCCGGAAATACCAACCCGGAAATACCAACCCAGAAATACCAACCCAGAAATACCAACCCGGAAATACCAAGC
Source organism: Coenobita brevimanus (assembly GCF_032717465.1). Classification (NCBI taxonomy): domain Eukaryota; kingdom Metazoa; phylum Arthropoda; class Malacostraca; order Decapoda; family Coenobitidae; genus Coenobita; species Coenobita brevimanus. The sequence goes on along the minus strand of NC_137027.1, from coordinate 6,045,095 downwards.
CGGAAATACCAACCCAGAAATACCAAGCCGGAAGTACCAACCCAGAAATACCAAGCCGGAAGTACCAACCCAGAAATACCAAGCAAAAAAATACCAGGCCAAAAATTCCCTTCTAATTTCTTTATATCTGTGACGTTAGGAATGCCAGGCCAAAAATACCTTTCCAATTTCTTTATATCTGTGACGTGAGATTTCTTGACAAGGGGAAAACAACATCACCAGTGAAGGTAGGACTAAGTAAAAGAAGAGGAAGCAAGTTGACCCTTTCTATAGTCGGCTTTGTTTTCACGTAATGGAACTGGATCACTTTCACAACTTTAATGTTTAGTCCTGGTTGCAAGATTTCCGATGAGGTTTAGCCATCAGGTTGTAATGTGTCTGTTTGGTTACTATAGTCGATGTATTTTCCCCCCGTCAGAACCAGATCACTCCCATAACTAGTGCTAAGTCGTGGTTGCATGGGAATTAGTTATGAAGCAGGAATTAATCTTCTTGGTTGGCCATCAACTGAGCTCCGTCAGGTTATATACGAGTACCCGTTACTAAGCAAAAGCACTTGATCGATGCAGGAGCTTCAGGGTCCTAATATGGGGCTTTGCTATAGGTGCTTAAGTACAAGACTGAAGCACCTCGTTTTCGAAAAATGTAGGTGAGTGACAGATGGACAGGGCCGTTCGCAGAGATGCTTCCGCATCCAAAAATACATTACTGTCAGTTCCTTCCTCTGACCACATCGGGTCACTGCAGTATGTGAAATACAAGATGTTAATAACTACCAAGCAAAACATACAGAGAAATGGCATACATATTCTCTCCATTAGTACCGCTTCAGTCCACAGATATATTATATATTCATTTTTCTTGCTCTTTCCAGACTATTTTACTCGCCATTGAAGAAACCTTCCAAACTGCAGGAGCAACACATAGACTTCGTTTACCTTTTACTGCAAAATGTTACCCTCTTTCTCTCACCGTAGAAGTGACGCACCTCTCCCCTACACATCACGCAGGAGTAATGGTGTGGAAGGTTTGGGGGTGTACGGTGAAAAGACGGTAAGGGAGGCAATGTTAAGAGGCTGTATTTGTGAGTTCACATGAAAAGACATACTACTTCATCTTCTAAAATGTCCGTCCCAGAGTTGGAATGAACCCACTTCAGGAGGACTGGTAGACGCAGGCACTACATACCCGGCCACCTGAAGTTCCCATATCGACATAGCCTAGATATCATATCGGTAAAAAAAATAAAAAAAATATATTAACGCACATATACATAAATAGCCTAAACTGATAACGAAAAAATATTAAACAGTCTCCTTTGCTGACTAGACTCTTCTTTTACTTCTCTCTCTCTCTCTCTCTCTCTCTCTCTCTCTCTCTCTCTCTCTCTCTCTCTCTCTCTCTCTCTCTCTCTCTCTCTCTCTCTTTCTCTTTCGCCTCCCAAAGCCCACTTCCTCCTTCTTCTTTCCTGCGTCTCCACTCCCAATCCCTCCTGGCTTCCCTCTTCCTCTTCTTTCCTGCCCCCCCCTCTCTCTCTCTCTCTCTCTCTCTCTCTCTCTCTCTCTCTCTCTCTCTCTCTCTCTCTCTCTCTCTCTCTCTCTCTCTCTCTCTCCTTCTTGGTTTTCTTCTTCCTCTTTCTCTCTCTTCTTTCCTGCCTCCCTCCCTCTCCCTCCCTCCCCCTGCTCATTACAATTCCCACCAGCCCTCAGCGTGGCTCCCTGGCGGCCTCCCTGCCCTCTCAAACTGTGGAAGTATTAATTGGTCTGCCCTCGCCTCCTGCCCACACCCTGCCTCTCCATCACCGCCCACACGCCCACCCTGCCACGCCATCTTTACCCTGCCACCTTCACCCTTTCCCTGCCACTCCCAAGTTTCCCCTGCCATACCACCATCTCTGTCTTACCCTGTATCCTGCCACTCTCACCCTTCCCCTGTCACTCCCAGATTCACCCTGCCTTGCTCTCATTTCTGTCTTAAACCCCGTACCCTGCCACGCTCACCCATCCTTTGCCAAGTTTCCCCTGCCCTGCTACCATCCCTGTCTTACCCCGTCCAACTTGCTAATGCAGTTGACCGGTACTCCTTCATTTATGCAACTGGTCAACATCAGGTCTGTCCTCCTCACTTTGCCATTCCTGCTTCCTACGGCCGCCAGTATTACGAAACCAATGTGTCCTGGAATCTCGAAACAAAAGGATACTACGGACATCGATTTTGGCTTGCATTTTGTTCAACTTTCTTTGGGTGGGACATTAGTCGAAGCATCTCAGCCTTAAGCTCTTTCTAACACACACACACACACACACACACACACACACACACACACACACACACACACACACACACACACACACACACACACACACACACACACACACACACACACACACTACCCCTGCCATTCACGCCCCTCCCCAAACACTTCATCCACCTCTTTTCTAGCTCACTCAACTCTCCCCTACCACCCCTTCCTCTCCCCTACCCTTCTTCCACTGTCTCCTTTCCCCTGCCCCTTCATCTCTTCCTCCATTTCTATTCTGCCCTTCTCAGTCTCCAAAGTTCTTAATACCCTCACTTTTCTACTTCTTACACAAGCCTCTCAGCATTTCTCTCCCTGACCTCCCTTCCTCTGTTACCTCTCAATCATGCCCTCTACCTCTCCTACCTCTCAGTCTTACTCTGTTCTGCTTATCCACTACTGCCCCTTCGCCATCTCTACCTCTGTCTCTAATCTCTCAACCTCTCTCTTCTCTGGCCTCTTCACTGTCTCTCCTAACTAAAGAGAAGAGAATCCTCCAATCAGGGCCACCCAGTACCCCTTACTAACCACTGAATGTTATCCCAGTCATGGCTGCATTTTCTCTAGACGATTTTCTTCAGCTCCTACTCTTCTCTACTGCTCCTTTCTTAACATGCTTGCTTCCTCCTCCACTTCCCTACCTCTCCTCTCCTCTTAGGCTCCTCTTCTCTCCCACCCTTCTCTACTCCTGCCCTTTTTCATCACGCTGCCTTCCTCTTTAACCTCCAAACCTCTCCTCTCCATCTGCCTTAAACTCTCTCTCCTCTCTCCAACTCTTCTCCATCTCCCCTACCTCTCCTCTCCTCTCTTCTTTCCTACTCTTTTCTACTCCTCTTCTGAACTCCCTGCCCTCCTCCTCCACCTTCCTACCTCTCCTCTCCTCCACTCCTTGCATCGCCTGCTCCCTACTGTCTTCACTCCCTCTCTGTACCATGTCGCTCCCAGGTATCAATTAGGAGGCTCCCTACCCACTCCTCCATCCCTCCCCTTAATGTCTCCGTAGAGTTATGGGTATCTCTCTCTCTCTCTCTCTCTCTCTCTCTCTCTCTCTCTCTCTCTCTCTCTCTCTCTCTCTCTCTCTCTCTCTCTCTCTCCTCAAAGAATCTTACGCCCAGTCCTCTCTCCTTTAACCCGTCTCCTCGCTTCCTTAACACTTTTCCACTTTCGCTTCAACCCCTTCAGAACGAGAACGTCGGCCATATTTAATTTTTTATATGGTCCGAGGATTTTAACCACCTATGAAGAGCCCAAGAGAGGCGAAGGGGTTAAATGAGGACAATATATAACCTCCCCAATCATTTAAAAAAAAATCATGGTTGAAGAGAAACGTTTAGCTAAGACAAAATCTAAAAGCAATAATAATAATAATAATAATAATAATAATAATAATAATAAATAAAATATAAATTCATCTTTAAAATATTTTGTTTCCCTTCTAAAGCGGTTCCTTTTCTTCACCCTTTTCTCTGCCCACATTGTTTTAATCCTTCTTGCTGCCTTTTTACTCTGTTAGTACTTCTGTTTGCTCCTTTCTCGCCTCCTCCCAGCTCATTTTGTCCTTCACTTACGTCATTCTTCCATTCTTTCCCACACTCTCTTCTTTCCCTTCACTCCTTCATTTCCCTCTCTCGTGTTCCTTTTCCTCTTTCACGTTCAGTACCCCTCACCCTTCTCTCCCACACTCCCCCCCTCTTCCTCTCTGCGTATTTCTTCCTGTTTTATTGTCTTTTTGCCTTTTCTCTCCCACTTCGTTTCGTTCCCCTCTTCCTCAGCCCACCTCCGTTTATTCTTTCCTCCATATTATCCTCCTCCTCCTCCTCAATCATCTCTCCTTCTCTCCCTCACCCTCATTACCTCCTTCATCTCCCCCTCATATCATATTCCATCACCCACCCGACTCTCACTTACCTTCCCCTCCCTCCTGCATATCTCCTTACCTCTCTCTCTCTCTCTCTCTCTCTCTCTCTCTCTCTCTCTCTCTCTCATTTTCTCCACCCTGCTTCTTTCCATTTAAACGTATTTAGATAAGTTAATGGAAAGGGGGGCGAAAATGGCAGAACAAATTTAACGTAGATAATATGCAGCAACAAAAACCCCCTCTCAGCCGAGGTAAGTCTAATATTTTCTTTACCTGCGGTGAAGTCGACAGGTCTATAAGTGGTACACCTGAGTGATCTTTTTTTTTTTTTCCTTCAAGGAAAGTTCTAACATCTGCTCTTGGAGGGCTCTGAGCTGTTTTCTTAAGAAATATTGCTCAGCTTGAATTTATGAGCTGATATGTCCGCTGATGCATCAGCTGATTATTTAGCAATTTTCAATTTTAGCCATAAGGAGGCATTTTAATAACAGTTTCACATATTCTGTGAGTTTCAAAGACAAACTTTTAAAAACCGGCTGCAATAGTTTCGCCAAAGATATATGAAGATAGTTTCTTCTTGTTTCCAGCTTGTGCCGGACAATTTTATTCTGTCGAGAGTGAGTCCTGGGATGCCGAGTGTTTATACTAGTACTATGTACGTCTTCACCGCTCACACAACTCTAGTACAGTATCTAATTACAATTAACGCCCGAAGATTCTGTTCATGTGAAAGTGCATAACAGGAGACAGAAAAGTTTGGATGTGAGTACCCGAATTTTTTAATGAGCCATGACGGAAATGTAATGATGATGGTGATGATCACGATCATGATCATGATCATGATCATGGTGAACGGGGGACAGCACACAGCACTGAGAAATAAGGCCAAAAGGATGATAAAGGCCCCCTTTTAAGAGGCTTCAGTAATCCCTTATAAACATCTCTTTCTCAGCGATGTAATCTGCATAATAAACCCACAGTAAATATCCTCTTGTACGTTACCAATGCAGACTAAAGTATATCAGTATTATAACAATAGTAATAACACACAAAAGAAAGATTAAAGCCTACTATGAACACAAATCGCTATGCAAGAGGCATTACGAATCCTCACTGCAGGGGAAATTTGATCGAAAAACACCAAATAAAACAGCATATCCGAAACGTATACGTCACTAGTTAGGCTGCATCCGGAATACTGTGCTCAGTTTTGGTCCCCTCACCTAATTAGAATGAAGAGAAACTCGAGGGGTGCAGAGAAGAGCTGCTACAATAATCTCATCACTGTAACATATATCCTGAGAAGAACAGCTTGAGAAATTGAATGAGAGAGAGAGAGAGAGAGAGAGAGAGAGAGAGAGGAGAGATTTACACTATTTTATTTTAAAAAAGGGAAATTAGTTGACAGCACTAAAAATAATAATGATAATAATAATAATAATAATAATGATATAATAATAATAACTGATTAGATACCCATTTCGACACCACGGTATTCATCTTATAATACTTCCATTATTTTTTTAAGGTTCGCGTTTACCCAGAGTAGCTAAGGTTATAGGTCATATTTAAACTGGCATAGGAGCCTTTGTAGCAACTCTTACTGAGCGATTTATTTTGCATATTACACCTTACTATTCGTCCCTGTGTTATTCATGAAGCTTTAAAATCAACATAGTTTAGACCAGTATCATGTAAATTTGTAATGAGGAGTAAAGTACAGAATAAATCACTAAGGATGTGATGTTACGAATATAAACCCATTTAGAGGTACAACCCTACTGTAGGTGTTTTTTTTTTTTTCAGTATTACAGATAAGACATAATAGTATTTCCCTCTTCTGTCCTAGAATAACAGTTTCCACGTTATTCTCTCCACCATTTCTGTTTTTCTTTTTCTTTTTTCCTGTTTCATAATGACGGAGGAGGTGGTACAAGTAGGCTAAAAAAAAATAAATAAATAAATAAATAAAACTTACTCTCCTCTTTAATTTCCATCCAAATGAAACTTAAATTTACAGCATATTAACCCCCCGAATATCGTCCTTACAGCTTACTCCTCCCGCTTCCAGACGATTTTATGAATCTCAGAAAAGACTCTCGCATTCTAATTCTTTTTTTTTTAATGGTGTGTCTCTTCATTCTCGTTCCAAAAGTCTACGTTAAAATACAAAAAAAAAAAACAAAAAAAAACATTTGTCAAGGAATTGCTAGATTAGGCTATGTGAAAAAAAAATATTGCTGATTAGGTCTTACCTCAACAAATACTCTGCTAACACCCCAGGTTATCTGTTTTTCAGTGAACTTCCTTGTACTCTCTCTCTCTCTCTCTCTCTCTCTCTCTCTCTCTCATTTCTGTTATGAGAGACGACGTATTTCCACCACAATTAAGGCCTGAACACTTACAAAGAATCTTCAGTTTCACGCATCTGTATAACTCACTCTCTCTCTCTCTCTCTCTCTCTCTCTCTCTCTCTCTCTCTCTCCTTATCTTCGCTACCATCCTCTCTCTCTCCCTTTCTCTCCCCTGCCAGCACTCCCCTACCTAATGCCCGTATTCACTCCTGCCCTTTTAATAATGTGCAGCCCTTCACTTCCCTGTTAAAGCCAGCTCCCTTCTCTCTCTCTCTCTCTCTCTCTCTCTCTCTCTCTCTCTCTCTCTCTCTCTCTCTCTCTCTCTCTCTCACTTCTGTTATAAGAGACGAAGTATTTCCACCAAAATTAAGGCCTGACTACTCACGAAGAATCTTGAGTTTCATGTATCTTTATAACTCTCTCTCTCTCTCTCTCTCTCTCTCTCTCTCTCTCTCTCTCTCTCTCTCGTTTTCCTTCTTCCTCTTTTTCATTACCCTTCCTCTCACCATATTCTGTCTCCTAACTATTCCTCCTTTCCTCCCTTACCTCCCTTCCCTTCCTCCCCATATCCCCTGTCACACAACTCTTCCTTTCTTTCTTCCCTCCCTCCTTCCCTCCTTCTCTTTCTCTTTTGGTTGTTTCTCTTGTTTTCCTCACTTTCTTAGTCTTTTCCTTCCTTGCCCTTTTACCCCTTTTTCCTTCCTTCCTTCCACCTTTCCTTGAAATCTCTACCCTCCCCTTCATTCCTTCATGTTCCCTCCCTTCCTCGCCTCTCTATTCTTTCCTCCCTTCGTCCCTCCCTACCTCCCTTGCTTTCCTTTCAACCTTCCCCCTTCCTTCCTTCCCTTGCTTCTCTATCCTTCCCTCGTTCCCTCCCTCCCTCATTTCTTCATCTATCCCTCCCTGGCCCTCCTTCCTCTAACCTTTCCTCCCTCCTCCTCTTCCTTACTGGTCTACTCGTTTCTCCCCTCCTCCCTTGCCTCACAATTCTTCTCCCTTGCACTCCTACGTCTTTCTGCCCTCCCCCCTCCCTCTCTCTCTCTCTCTCATTTCTAGTCGCTGTTCTATAAATGAGATACTGAAAGTTAGAGAGAGTACAGCTACAGGTACAAAAATATTACCTAGTCTGAGAAACGAACCATAGATTAAGCGTTTAGGAGATGAGAGTAGAAATACTGTATATGGAAGAAAAAAGCCTGGTAACTTTTAACATTTCCTTGCACGATGGCCATTTCAAAAACCTAATATGCACTGTTTTTTCTCAGACCTAGATTACAAAAAGTATGATACAGAAGCACTTAGCATAACATGATACTGATTTTACTTACAGGTGAAGGCAATGAAGGCTAAAGTATGTTTTCCACGTATCATATCCTCTGAAACACAACGACAACTTTTCTGCGTTACATGGTACTCATCTCACTTTCTTCTGATGCCTTAGGTTGTAGAGATTAAGGTGGTGGTTATGGTGGTGGTGGTGGTGGTGGTGATGGTAGTGGTGGTGAGAGAGGTGGGGATCATTTCTGCTTTGCTATCCTCACGCAGACTCTTTGCGTAGATACCACAGATTAAGCCTCCATTACATGCATTCGAAAAGACGTCTGCTTGCTAGTGCTGTCTGTCTATGGAATATCTCTCTCTCTCTCTCTCTCTCTCTCTCTCTCTCTCTCTCTCTCTCTCTCTCTCTCTCTCTCTCTCTCTATCTATCTATCTATCTATCTATCTATCTATCTCTATCTCCACCCTTCCCTTCCTCTCCTTCTCCCTTTCGCTTTCCTTGTCCACCCTTCCATTCCCTTCATCTCTATCCCACACCACTTAACCACCCTCTCTCCCTCTCCATTCTTTTTTTGCCACTATCCCTCTCCACCCTTCCTTTCCTTCCACTCCTTCACCATCCTTCTTTTCCTCCTGTCCCTCCAAATCATTCCTTTCCTTCTTTTCCCACTCCACCCTTACTTTCCACCCTCTCCATCTTTATTCTTCCATTCAACTCTCTCCCTCTCCGTCCTTTCCTTTCCTTCCTCTTCCTCCTCATCCTTTCTTTACTCCCTTACCTTCTCCACCCTAACTTACCCCCCTTTCAGCCTTCTCTTCCTCCCAGTCCCACTCTACCTTTCCCTTCCTCTCAACCCCTCTCCACCCTTCCTTTCCTCCCCTCCCTCCCCATCCTTTTCTTCCATTCTCTCCCTCTTACCCTTCTCTTCCCTTCCTCCCTCTCCCTCTCCATCCTTCCTTCCTCCCTCCCCCTTTCCATCCTTCCCTTCCTCTCTTTCTCCCTCTCTCTCCCTAGCTCTCTCATGCACCCTTCATCTCTCTTTGCTACACCGTCCTCTTTCTTTCTCCCCCTCTCCACCGTATAACTCCTAGCTATTATCTCTCTCTCTCTCTCTCTCTCTCTCTCTCTCTCTCTCTCTCTCTCTCTCTCTCTCTCTCTCTCAAATTTACGTACCCCATCTGCAGGCTTCTTCAATGAAAATCGCACACCCACTTTACTTTAAACGGCTACTATCGTTCTTCCCTTGCCCCGTTATTTGCAACACGTGGGCAGCAGAAGGAGAGGAAGACCAAGAGCGATACAGAGTGAGGAGGGAGAGGATGTGAGGCAGTGTCGCTTGGACTAGCAGAAGATGTGGTGATGATGATGATGATGATGATGATGGCTGATGGTGGAGTTTGGGGTTAAGTATAGATCTGACTGATGGATATTTAGACTGACTGATTGATTGATTGATTGAGTGACTGACTGATTGATAGCCAGACAGAAAGACATACAGATAGGCAGACAGACAAAGGCAGACTGACAGCTGAACACACTGACATAGGGAGAGAGAGAGAGAGAGAGAGGAGGTGGGGGCAAGAAAGGAGGACATGAAGGGGGAAACATGAGGTGTAAGGGTGGAGGAGGGGAAGTCGAGCTGTCCGTCCCCCCCTTACCCACTCCTCCCCCCCTCTCTCTCTCTCTCTCTCTCTCTCTCTCTCTCTCTCTCTCTCTCTCTCTCTCTCTCTCTATCTATCTATCTATCTATCTATCTATCTCTCTCACCATGCAGACACAAGGTAAGCTCATCAGTATTTCCGAAGCGTCAATTTCCGCGGCAGCAAGTTGTTAGCAGGCGGACTAATGGTGATCTCCGGGTGAATATTCATGTATGCAACGAGTATGTAAATTGGTGGAGCGAGGGGAGCCAGGCGGTGCTCACTCGGTCATGAGAGGCCATTGGCTCACTGCACACCTGACCGCTTCACTGATCGATCCACTCACTGACCTATCGACTGACCAACTGACTGATTAATTGCCTGACTGAGTGTCCGATCATTTGCCTGAATGACTGAATGATTGTCTCGTTGACTAACTGACTATTCCACTCATCGATCCACTCATAGATCCACTGACGGACCAATTGACTGACTGACCATTGACTGACTAACTGAATATCTGACAGATCAACTACCCTAGTGTCCAGTTAAATGATTGACCAAATGACCTATTAATTTCCTGGCTCAATGACCAATAAACTGACTGACCAACTGACTGATCAACTGCCTGACTCAGTGCTCAGTTAACTGATTGACCATCTGACCGATCAACTGTTTGATTAACTGAACGCTTCACTGATCGATTGACTAGCTGACCAATCGATCAACTAACTGACCATCTGACTTATTAACTGCCTGGCTGAGTCACTGACCATTACCCTTACTGACTGATCGTCTGACTGGCTAATTAACTGATACCTGCACCCATGGACTGATTGATCCACTGACTGTGTATCTGACTGATCAACTGCCGGACCACTGACGCTTGCACCCAGTGATTGACTGATTGACTGACTGATCACTGCCTACCCACTGACCGAGGCACTCACTGATTCATCGACTGACTGAACGACCGATCAGGTTCTTGACCACTGACCGCTGCCCATACTGACAAACAGGCCATCTAACCAATCAACCAATCTGCTGATTGGCAAATTGGCTAAATGACTGGCTGGCAGATTTCTTGCCCAAATATTCGACCAACTGACAAACTGGAACCAATTACAAGACTAACTTAATGACTGACCAAGGAACAAGCCAAACTACTGCTTATCAAATCACACGTTTGATCGACCAAATGACTAACCAACCAAATCGATCAGTTGACTGTCTAACTATAATCTCTTTATTTAACTTGGCCCAAAACAGCCATCTCTTTATATTGAGCTTTAAGTTATGAAAACAGTTTAACAATAGAATATGATGATACCCAAGAAAATGTGTTATGGAATGGATGTAGAGCCATAGTATTGCCTTATTCTGCCACTGAGCTACGAGAAATAAGTTGCAAGAAGACGAAAATCTGGGCCAATTTAAAGTGGAAAAAACTATAACTGACTGTCTGACCAAGTGAAAAAAAAAAATGAAACCGGGCAATTATCTCAAACTCTTCACTCACATAAGGTATTTTGGATTTGGCTATGAGCAGACAATTTTCTTCAGCTTAGGAGACCTTTTTAGAACTAAAGAAATTAGATATAGCCTTCATTAACCCCTTCACTATTTGAGATACGTCTAAAGCTGAGTAAAATCGTCTATGTTTGTGAAAATAAAACAAATATATAATCGGACTGAAGGGGTTTCATGAGACTTCTTACTGACACGAATCACAAGTAATTTTTCTTCTCGACACCATATTACTTAAACTGGGATTCAAACCGACAGTCTCTAGTATTGGACCTTTAATTTGACTCTCAGCTCCACCAGTCTTGGGAGATAATCAGATAAATGTATTAGGTTCCTCCTGTCTCCGGTAGATCAGAGTCCCTTCCCTGGCAGTTCCTTCTTTTTCTCTTGCCTTTGCCCTCCTCTCCAAACCATCCCCTCTCTACCCTTCCCTTAACCTCACAAGCCCTTCATTTCCTTTCCTTCCTTTCTATCCCCGTCCCTCCCCTCTCCTCTCCTCTCCTCCCTTCCCTTTCCTTTTCTTCTTTTCCTTTCCCTTTACGTCTCTCCCCTCCCCTCCCGGCCGTTGTCTTCCCTCTCATCCCTTTCCTTTCCTTCCTTTGTCTTTTCGTCCCTCCGATCATTTCCATTCTCTCCCTCTTCCTTTCCCTTCCCTTCCTTTTCCTTTCTTTCCTTTCCCTTCCCTTCCCATACCTTCCCATCCCTTCCCTTTTCGCTCCTCTTTCTCTCTTACTTTCCTTTCCCTCCCTTGTTTAGTTAACTTCCTTCTCTCTCTCTTTCCTCCATTCTTTACCACCTTCTCATCCTTATTTTTAGTGCCTCTTTTCACTTTCCTCCCACTCCCCTGCTTTATCTCTCTCTCTCTCTCTCTCTCTCTCTCTCTCTCTCTCTCTCTCTCTCTCTCTCTCTCTCTCTCTCTCTCTCTCAAATTTTTCCTCTTTTCTCCTTGCTTCAGCACGATGTCCTCTTAGTTCTCTGTCTTCGTCTCTCTCCTTCCTTCCCATTTTCTTTCCCTTGTTTCAGAGATCTTTCTTTTCTTCACGCTTTTTTCTTCCCCCTCTTCTTTCCTTTTTTAACAACTATTTCTTCTTTATCTATCTCTTCTGTCTATTTTTAAACCTTCTGTCTCCCATTTTCACCACTCTCTTCTCTCCGTCTCTCATCCCACGCTGTTCCTTCCCCTTTCTCTCCACTATTTCATTCTCTCCACTCTCTCTTTTTTCTCTCCCTCTCGTGCCTCAATTCTTTCCTCTCATCTTTCCCCTGCTGCAGTCACTCCTCTCTCTCTCTCTCTCTCTCTCTCTCTCTCTCTCTCTCTCTCTCTCTCTCTCTCGTGCCACATACCGAGTGACCTGACCCCAACCACTCCCAAACGGCCTTGACCTAATTGTACAACTTCCGGCGCAACAAAAGTGCTTGGCGACAGGTACCGTGTAGTTCCGGGTGACCAATGCTTTACGCTGCTAACGCTGTATACTGTTTGACTCTTCTTCATTATACTCCTTTTACTTCAACTTGATCTAAAATTGCCATCTTTCCAGTGTGCATGAGAAGTTGTAACGCGATTAACACTAGAATGTGATGCTAGTAAGGAAGAAGTGATATGGAATGGATGTAGAGCCGTGGCATTGTCTTTTTTCTGCCACTGAGCTACGTGAAATAAGCTGCCAAAGGACGAAAACCTGGGCCAAGGTAAGTGAAAAAACTATTGCTTGCCAACACAACAAAGGCCAACATCCATATTCTAGTCAGTTAAGGAAGCTCCCTAACACCTCTTCCTACACGATTTATTTTGTTTATTACACCTTCTCGTCCTCTTCTGTGTTAGTTAAATCATTCCGATATCACTATACTCTGCATAAATAACATTCAAGGGGATATCAGCCAGCCGTATCCAGAAATAAATCGGTAAGGAAGAGGTGTTAGGGAGCTTCTTTAACAGACGAGAATAGAGGCCCAAGAACACAAAAGACCTGACATTTCTACGTTGAGCAATGAATACGTGGTGTTTTATATCATTCCATTAAGAAATTCTGCGGACACAACTCTCCGCATTTCATCACGACCTAAAACAACCGTACTTTCACCTGAACTTATTTCCTTTATCGTCGGGTCAGCAGGAATAATAATAATAATAATAATAATAATAATAATTTTCTGTGACTCAGTGTAAAGGAGGACAGACAGGCAGATGGGAATGAAAACAAACACCTTCGGCAATTTTACTATCTACACTGTGCTTTCTCAGATTTTCGCCTCTTTTCTTATCAGTTCTCTTTCTCCTACTGAGGGTGTCGGTGGTGCAGTGGACAGCATGCTCGACTGGCGACTGTGAGATCCTAGATTAGATTTCCGTGCCGGCCAGACCTTTGGATAAACTCATTTTCCTAAGTTAGTCTATGTACGTAACTATGTACGTGGATATAAAGGCAACTCTTGGGGACGTATTGTGGAGAAAAGTTTGTGTGCTTCCCTTGTCAGCAGTCCTCGCCCTCTCCTATGCTTTTATGCTCTCTCTCTCTCTCTCTCTCTCTCTCTCTCTCTCTCTCTCTCTCTCTCTCTCTCTCTCTCTCTCTCTCTCTCTCTCTCTCTCTCTCTCTCGTTTCCTCTTTCTTTATCATCCCTGTGTGTGACCCCTCCATCTTTACTGTCCCTCTTTGTGTCCTCTCGCTTTCTTTCCCCTCTTTTTCTTTAATTCCTCTCCCCTCTTTCTGTATCATCCCTGCATTCCCCTTTCATTTATCATCTCTGTGTCTGTCCCTTCTTCCTTTATTCCCATGTCCCATCTTCATCATCCTTGATCCCTCTTCCCTTTTCATTCAAGCAAATCTTCCTCCTTATCATCTCGTGTCCCCTCCTCCTTTATCATCCCTACATCACGGCGTCCTTTATGCTCTCTCTCTCTCTCTCTCTCTCTCTCTCTCTCTCTCTCTTCCCTGCACGGTGGTGAGCGAAGTGGTGAGAGGGGAAGAGAGGGGAAAATTTAACCTACCCCTCTCACCCCCCACCCCCCACTCTCAACTTCACGGCTCAGTGTGCCCATCGGAAACGCCACCCAGACCACCCCACCCACCCACGACGGGAGGGGGAGTAGGGTGGATGTGTGGGAGGGGGTTTTATGGGGGAAGCAGGGAGGGTGAATGATGATATAAAGATGGGGGAAGCAGGGAGGTTTGGAGTGGGAGGGGGCTAAATGGGGAAGAGGAGCAGGGAAGCAGAGTGGGAAGGCTTAATGAGGAGAAGAGAGGCAAGATGGTTGAGTGGGAGTGAGTTGAATAGAGAAGGAGTGAGTGGGAGGGTGGGAAAGTGGGAATGGTAGACTAAGTACGAAAAGCTGAAGGTGTCAAAAATGGGAAGAGGGAAAACAGAGGGGCGCTAATGAGAAGAAAGTAGAGTGGCTGAGTAGGAGGGGGACTGAATGCGACAGGCGTGAGTGGTGGGGTGGAAAAGCGAAAATGACAGATCAGGTGGGACAGAGTTGGGGTGGCAAAGGAAGGGAAGAGAGAAATCAGTAGCTCGATAAGGGAGGGAGAAAGCAGGGTGGTTGAGTAGGAAAGGACTGAATGTGAAAGGGAAGAGTAGGTGGAAAAGTGGGAATGGCAAACTGGGTGGGAGAAAGTGGGGATGGCAGAGAGGGGGAGAGGAAAAACGGGGTGGGGCACAAAAAGGGGAAGCGGGAAGCAGGATGGTTGAGTGGGTGGGGACTGAACGGGAAAGGACAGAGTGAGGGTAGCTACGGGGGGTTACAGAGGGTGGTGGTGGTGGTGGTGGTGGTGGTGGTGACAAAACTGCAATGGCCGAGTGTTGGCAAATGAATAGTAAGGACTGAGTGTATGCAACTCAGTAGGAGTGTTAAGTGACATGAAGTGAACAGAATGTAGGTACGAATGACAAAAATGAGTCAGGATGTCAACAGTCAAGAAAGGAGAGTAAGAGAGGAAAGTAGGATGCATTCGGTAGGTAGGGAAAGAAAGAAATCATGGAGAAACTAAGAAGAGTCCCAGGGGAACGTAGGAAGGTGTCGGTAAATAAGTAAGAGAGTTAATTGGAGAGACTGTTTGGGTGGAGGAGAGACGATGTTAAATATGTAAATTAAGATCACTATTTGATAAAACTTTCCAACAGACTCTTCTTCATCCTGTTTTCTATATTTCTCGAATCATTTTTATACAAGTGTTTTTCATTTTTGTTTTCCAGCTTCTTTATACAAGTACTTTCCTTTTTGTTTTCCGGATTATTTTCCAGTTTCCTCTTCTCTCAGCTTTCTTGCTCGTTATAACTGCTAATATAGTCCTAACACCCGCCCGACAGCCTATGACCAAGTAATTGTTAAAAGTACTGCTAAAACTATACACAAGTTAGATCAAACTATGCCCCCACGTTAGGTTCAGCTTTGGATAGATTAGGTCTGGGCGGGTTTCAGGATTCCTTTGCCATCAAGCATGACAGAGGACGTATGCAACGGGAGTGGGAACAATCAAGAGGGAAAGGAGAAAGAGATGTAATTTCGAGAGCGTGGATGAGTGGGGCGACTGAGTGGGGGTGCCGGGCAGTAAGAAGAGAGGGTGGGGTAGGAGATAAACTAAGGAGGGGTGGGAGAATGGGTTCAACGGAGATAGCCAAAACAGCAACTTGGACCACGGTATGGTCAGGTAAGTAGGGTAAGAGAGGGATTTTGGAGTAAGCAGACGAGGGGATGAGAAGGCTGAGCAGAGAAATAATGGCGGGAGAGGGGCAAGGATGATACATAACAGAGAGATGAGTGGAGAGTGCGAGAGGGTGAGTAAGGCAGAATGGAGAAGTAAATGCGACAGAGGAGCAAGTGAAATGCTTACAGGGAGGGCATGAGTGAAGAGTGGGAGGGGGTGAGAGAGCAGCGTGGAGAAATAATGGTGGGGGAAGGGGAAGTGAGATGCTTGACAGAGAGGAGAAGAGGTGAGAGTGACCGACTGAGGGATGCAGGATATATCTATGTGATGAAAGAATGAATAGGTGTTGGGAGTGCGACGCTTGACTAGGGGAGGGGAGAGTATGTGAGATGCCTAAGTCAGACGATTGAGTGGAGTGCCTGGTTGGGGGCTTACTAGTGTGAGTATTATGTATGCATGTACGTGTGTATATGTGTGGGGAGGATGGACACGAGGATGGAAGAGGGTAGGGGGATGGGAGAGAGGGGATGCGATCGGGTCCGTAAAATTAGGTGGCATTGGGGAGAGAGGGGGAAAATATAAATAGATGGATAGATAAACAGATATGAGAGAGAGAGAGAGAGAGAGAGAGAGAGAGAGAGAGAGAGAGAGAGAGAGAGAGAGAGAGAAAGCGGGGTTGGCACTTAATTAGCCGCCGCCAAGGTGATGGATGGAGCCACCGCCGCTACCACCATGAAAAATGACTGACTCCCGCAAAAGAACCACGGGAGGGAGGGGGGAGAGATGGAGGAGTGGGGAGGGAGATGGTGGAAAAGGGAGGTAGGAGGGGGAGGAAGTGCGGGAGAGGGGAGGAGGAGAAAATGGGGTAGGGAGATGCAAAGGGGATGCAGATAAGGAAGGAAATGGGAAGGAGGTTGAGGACAGAAAAGACATGGGGACGGGAGATAAGAAGGGGAGAGAGATGAGGGAAGGGGTGGGAGAGAGATGAGGGTGGAAAAGCAGGGTAGAGAGGGGGCAGTGTGGGGAGGAATGAAGATTTATGGGAGATATAGGGTAGTAAAGGGATGAGACATTAAAGAATGGGAGAATGGGGAGAAGAGATGAGGAAGGGGGAGGAGAGAGATGAGGAAGGGGGAGGAGAGAGATGAGGAAGGGGGAGGAGAGAGATGAGGAAAGGGGAGGAGAGTGATGAAGAGGGGGAGGAGAAAGACGAAAAGAGGCAAAACAAAGATGACGTGTGTGGGAGGGGGGATAGGATGAAGAGGAGAGGTGTGAGGATGAGGGAAAAATGGAAGAGACATTAAGGTACAGGTGCCCAAGTAGGAAAGGAGACCGGACATGAACTGCCACCAATTTATATCCAACTCCAGTCATACATCAAGCAAACGTACTGTATTATTTATATTATTTTCAACACAGCAGAATCCAACATTTAGTTAATCATGTATAGTGTTAGCCAATGAATCCAGGATAAGATTTAAATACCAGTGAACAAACAAGCTAGCAATATAACACCGTGAGTTACGTATGTACAGTCGTGGTCAAGTGGTTAAGGGCGCAGGCTGTCGACCACGAAGTTCAGCGTTCAATCCCACCCAAAGGCCACTGGTTGACGTAAGGAGGGTATTTGGCCGTACAGTGATACACTCTCTTGCAGAAGTCCTCTAAACTGGGTCAACACCTTAGCCCCTCAAAGATAACAGGGTATGATGTAAAACTGAATCATCAATACACAGATAGGTCTCATCATTCTAACATTTGCATTTCAAATTATAAGAGAAAACAAGCCACTATAAACAGTGTTCGTTAATTCTCCGCCTCATCTCACTTTATCAATATCATAATAAAGCCGCCAATTCTTGCGCAGAATAAAGTTCCACTCTTCTTTAGATAGGCTGATTATCCCTGGTTTATAAAGCGGAAGATGGAGAGAGGTAGGGGAAAGATGAGGGGAGTGGAAAGATGAAGGAAAAGGAAATAACGTGAGGGGGAAGAAAGAATTGAAGGTAGAAGGAAAGGTTAAGAGAGAAGAGAGAGAAGTGCGAGGTACAAAAAAGAGTGATATGAACTGTCAGGGAGAGACGATGAAGAATGAGAGGCGTGGGAGAGACGGAGGAGAGGGAGAACAGGAGAGTCAAGACTGTGTGGTGATGGGTGAGAGAGAAGGGTTAAAACTGAGAATGAGAGGAGGGAGAGGTGAGAGGGGAATGAAGGATATGGGGGAGGGGGGACAGAGAGGTGGTGGAGAAGGGGAGGGGGGAAGTAGGAGAGGTGAAAGGAGAAAGAGGGAAGAGGTAAAAGATGTGATGGAAGGGGTAAGTAGGAAAGGGGAGAGGTAAGAGGTGAAGGTGTGGGCTATGAAATACGCGTGAAGTACGTAGCGAGATGGAAAGTAGGGTGAGAGGCATTGAAATGATGTTAAGCCAGGGCCAATGACGTGAAGTGAAGAAAAGAACAGGACAAGAGAGAAAAGGCGTACAAAGATAAGCACACAGCAACAGATAATTATATTGGTCCTTTCAAAGCTGCTTGTTACAGGATAAGTAGATCATGAATAAGCATGTCATGGAAAGTGAGGAGAGACAGAGAATACAGGAGAAGCGTTAAGAATTGGAAGAAATAGAGATAAACTGCCAAACAGATATTGAGATAGACTGATAGAGACTGAGAGAATGACAGATAGATACAGACTGATAGCTACAGACAGAGAAAGAGAGAGGGAAAAGCTATCACCCTTTCACCCCTAAATCGCTCCCCTGATTGATACACAGCCACAGGGTTAAGGCAGAAGTGTTTAGAGGGGAGGTGGGGTGGAGAGGAGGCGTCCATATTTCCCTCACATCAACCCTCTCACTTCCACGGTCAAACTTTGGTATTTTCTTCAGCTAACAAGAGACGATTTTCCTCAGGCTAGTTGAGAGAAATCCCTGAAGCCTATAGTGTAAAGAAAAATACCTTCCTTAACTCTGTCTTCTTCAGCTTAACAAAAGATCGTTTTTACTAATTCTCATTCTCAATTCTGATTATTTTCCCCCCTATATCCTTTTCACCTTAACTTGGCCCAGATTTTGGTCATTTTGTATCTAATTTCACGGAGCTCAGTGGCAAAATAAGATAATCCCAAGACTCTACATCCTTTCCGTAACACTTCTTCGTGACTATAGTTCTTTCACCTTAACTTGGCCCTGATTCTGGTCATTTTGCAGCTCATTTCAAGTAGCTCAGCAGCCTTACATCCTCATCATAGCACTTCTTCGTGACCTGCATCATATTCTAGTGTTACTCTAGTGCAGGGGTTCTCAACCTGGGGTACGCGTACCCCCAGGGGTACGTGAAAGGAATTTTGGGGGTACGTGACAGGTTTCTCAAAATACTTCGGTTTTGAATAACTGCAAACCTGTTTGTAGAAAGTGGCCTACATGTGCTAGGCTAGATGTGTCCTCCACTAGAACCATGACACTAAGTGACAACGTTAACAAGGAAACTCTTGGAACTATGTCATTTGAGAGAAAGCTCTCTTGGACTACACTTGCCACACAACCTTGCAAACCCATAATACAGTAGTCACCCTTGCTCGTTTTCCTATGATCACGTCTCTCCTCACGCGTACCGAACAGGTACCAAAGTGAGACGTACTGTTCGCCTCTCACTGTCATCCACTCACCACTCTTCCCTCACTACCCTCACCCTCAGGTACGTTGAGATCTACTTCATGGTTTCCAGTGTATTTGTAGTCTGATTTTTTTTCATCGTTTAAGTTGTCATGGATTTTGCTTGCGGCTATGAAGTCATGTGCCTACATTGCAGCCATAATAACTTGTAATGGTTTCCTTCTACATACCGCTGTGAGCAGGGATTCTCAGCACTGTGCTTGATTAAAAACAAGTTACGTTCACGTCTTGCAGTCAAAGACGACATAAGAGTGACTCTTTCAAAGACTGTGCCGAGGATTGACTTGTTGGTAGCAAAGAAACAGGCCCAACCATCTCACTGAATTAGTATATACTTGTATTTTAATGCAGTCACACACACTGACTTCCCTATGAGTAAGTAACTAGTTACTAATAACTAGTTGCGAGGCTTAACAATCAGCATTAGTTCGCAGCCAGTGGAACACAATGCCTTCTTAATTCTATTTTGTTAATTTTTTTTCATGCTAGTGACTCTAGTCACGCACACAGTAATTTCCCCATGAGTAACTAGTTATAAGCTGTATATAGCACCACCACCTCACAGTCACAGTTATTGGAAAAATGTGTCTGATTTAGTTCTGTTTTATTATTTTTTTTATGCTATTCACACACACAGTGACTTACCTATCACTGTTACTAGTTACAAGTTGCAACTAGCTGCAAGCAGCACTAGTTCAGTCACAATGATCGAGAACTGTCTGCTATAGTTCTGTTTTAGTAAATGTATTGCATGCTAGCAGCCAGTCACATAGTGTTTCCCTATGACAGTAACTAGTTCCTATCAACACTAACTCATAGTGACATACTCACATTAATTGAAAAGTTTGTCTGCTCCACATATATAACACAATTTAAACTTAACAAACTAAGTCAATAAGCCATGCATTTCATTTTACCCTTCCTGATGCTGCATTGTGGGTAAGGGGTACGTGACCAATACTGAAAGACTTCAAGGGGTACATAAGACTAAAAAGGTTGAGAACCCCTGCTCTAGTGCTACACCTCGTCATTTAAGATAGAGGTGGCATTTATCGGTCATGGTAAAGTGAAAAGTGTATAAACGTCTCTCTCTCTCTCTCTCTCTCTCTCTCTCTCTCTCTCTCTCTCTCTCTCTCTCTCTCTCTCTCTCTCTCTCTCTCTCTCGTCTCCATATAAAATTCTGTTGTGCGAGTATAATAAATATCAACTCACTTCCAACTAATCCAGCCTTTCACAATTATTCATTCCTTTTCATAACAAAAGATAATTCACTTTCATCTTTATCCACCATTACATTTTTCTTTTAATTCCTAATGCTTGATTAATCTCTCGTCATGCAAATCATCACAGGCTTTACCGATTAGCTCATTGGCCCTGCAGATGCCTTTTAAATTATTCTTACCACCTCCTATCGATTTTTTCAGCTTTAAAACAGACGATTCGAAATGAAGGGGTTAGACGTAGCACTGATAAGCCCATTCTTGAATAAAATCGTCTGGAAGTAGAAGGAATAAAATATAATAAAACGTCAATTGGACTGAAGGGGTAAATCAAGACGCATTTAACTTGTTTCATATTTTTGTATATTCCTGATCTATGAATATTCTCTTTTTATGCAAATCATCGCAAGGTCTTCTAATTAAAGTGAGTCATGCAGAAGGCTATAGTGCGTCGCTTGTATACTCTTTGTGGAACTCCTTCACGTGGTGGCACTTATATAACTGGTCGGCTCCACTACCAAGATAAAAAGAAATGTCCCTTAACCCCCTCCGTATCCCCTAAAAAGAAGATGGTGGCCTGTAGGAGAAGAACAGTTTCAGCCTGCAGTCCACCGTGCTCTTTATTCTTTATTTTCCCCCTTGCTACCCCTATAGAATTTTCTTAAACTTGGGAAAAGACCCCTCATACCGAAGGGATTAATCTAGGCTATATCTTACACCTTTATACCACTTCACTCATGGCGGATTATTATTGTTGTTATTATTATTATTATTATTATTACGTTATTTTTATGTTTATTATTATTATTATTATTATTATTATTATTATCATCATCATCATCATCATCATCATTTTGCTACCTGACAAAATCTTCTTCAAATTACTAAAAGATCCCTCGTATTGAAAGAGATAATCTAGGTTACATCTAAATTCTCCAGATCTCTCTCCCGAAGCCCATAAAATAGTATAGTGATAGCAACAGACGCACAAAAATTAAGGCATGGGATTGAAGGGGTAAAGGAAAAAACAAAATACAGTATATAATAATCTAGAAGACGGAGAAAATAGAGTGTGTGAGGGAGGTGGTGTCGTGGGAGGAGGGATCGTTACTGAGGAGGGACAGAGCGGTACCTTCATCCCTTATTTCCAGGTAATACTGATTGGATTTAACATTATGAGTCCTAAGATATTTAAAGAACAATTCAGTACAAATAAAAATGTATGAGCTGGACCTCTGCCATTTTCAGACATCATCACAATCACCACCACGTTCAGAATCACCACCACATTCAAAATCATCACCACAATCACCACCACGTTCAGAATCATCACTACATTCACCACCACATTCAGAATAATCACCACTAACACCACCACATTCAGATTCACCACCACATCACCATCACATTCAGAATCACCACCACAATCACCACCATCATCATCATCACCATAACAGCAAAATCGCCACCACAACCACCACCACATTCACAAAACTATCACCATCAACAACCACAATTACTGCCAACCCATCACAATCTCCCTCATAGCCTACAATCACCACCACTATCACGACAATCTACTGCCGCTATCACCACAATCAACACTCAGCCTATAACCATCGCTACCACTTTCACCCTCACAGTCATCACCAGCACCAACTTTATCACACTCACAAGCATCACCATAATCACCATCACAATCAGTCATCACCACTCACCACATTCACTTCGGTACCAGAATCATCAATCATCACTAGAACCACCACAATCACAATCATAATCACAGCCACGGTCATTACCACAACCAACAGCATTACCAGTCGCCATAATCACCATTACCAAAGCCACTGTCACTACCACAACCACATTCATTACCACACCCATCACACCCATAACCCCTACCACAATCATTACCATCACAGCTACACTCAGTCACAATCACACCACCAGAGTCACACCACAACCCTCCTCACAATCACCACCACACCCACCATCACCTACCACCCTCACCACCACACGCACAATCACCTACCCCCTCACCACCACAATCACCACCACTATTCACAGACGCCGATGAAGGGTTGGGAGGAGGGGAGGGGGTAGGGGACGGTCAATAATCCAGACAGACCAATAATTTGCTGCCAGTGCATCTGTCAGGCAAGAAGCTGGTACGAGGGGGGGGGCTAGCCCGCATCCACATAGTCCCTCCATATAGTCCCGGGGCTACTTGGGGCTACCTGGGAATATTAAGGGCTACGAGACTATCAGATGCTACCAAGGACTACCAGACAGGAGGAAGTAGTCCGGGCTAACACACACTTGACTCACCCTCCATATAGTCTCGGAGCTACGGGACTAACGGGGCTTCCTGGGACTACTTATGGCTATCACTGACGATGGGGGTATACACAGGAGGCAGCAGGAGGGAGCAGCCTGGACCGAGACATAATTTGGTCATCCTCCGTAATAACCTTGAGACTCGGGGGAACTAAGGGACTATCGCACACTACGGGGCTACATACATCAGGGGCTATCAGACACGAGGTAAGGGGTATAGCCTATTCAGAACTAACACCTAATATGTCTACCCCTCATAGAGCCACGAGACTACCAAGGAATACGGGGCTACCTG
The DNA here is from genome assembly GCF_032717465.1 of Coenobita brevimanus. Classification (NCBI taxonomy): domain Eukaryota; kingdom Metazoa; phylum Arthropoda; class Malacostraca; order Decapoda; family Coenobitidae; genus Coenobita; species Coenobita brevimanus. Next base: position 6,021,966 of record NC_137027.1, on the reverse strand, counting down.
AGGCTACGGGGCTACTGCGGGACTACCATGGACTGCAGGACTAATAAACCAATAAACTGACACCTCTAATTGCTGTCAGTACGTCCGTCACACAAGAGGCAGGCGGGGTAGCCACAAACCACACCTAATTCGTCCACCCTCCACTTCGTTACATGATTCTTCTGATCTGCTTACCAGTGTTACAATAGGCGCGTTTTAGAGACAGAACAGGTCTTCATATTTCTCACATCTTCTAATCATCATGGTTTAACAAGTAACTCCAACTTAACAAACTATATGAACATGAAAACTTATTAGAGTGCATAATCAATCAGAATTACCCCAACGACCCTATCTTATGATATACTTCCAACAAAGTTCGATCAAATAATCACTGAGAACATCGCCATATTTTTTTCATCATGAACCTCCCATTCTTTAATCCGGTGGACTGACTGAGAGGGGGAGAAAGGTTAATTTCCCTACGATATGTCACGGAGGAATTAATGAAAGATAATTGCAATACGAAACCAATGAGAACATCATGGGCTAAAGACGAAAAGGAAAGACCTGCGATTAATTACTGAATCCATGTCATTAAATAAATGGGAATTCTCCACATTACAAAGTACATCACACACACACACACTGTCGCCCCCTTTGTAAGCGAGGGAAAAACGAGTTAAACGAGAGAGAATCAGTACAGACAGACAAAATAAATGGAGCACATTACATCCAGACTTCAAACATCAATGCAGAAACGCAGGGAATGAACAAATATCTGAGGAACAACAATAACATTAACCTGAGATAAAAGCAGCAGTGGAAAAGATGAGTAGTAAAAAAAAGAAAAGAAAAAAAAGGAAATGAGCTACGAGGCAAAAGGGAAAAACTCTGTATGACAACTGGGAGCTTCATGCAACCGCTGGCGCCGAGTTGGTCAATACTTAAGCAGACGCGTATCCCTTGTCATAGAAAACAACGTGGCCTGTTATCAGGAGATGGCTTTTACTGAATAAGAGATATGGAAGAGACTGGGCGAGACATGAACATCTTGATACGCAGGTCAGAGTCGGATGCGGGTGGGAGCAGGATCAGTGAGGATATATACTTTGATGTTTTTTTTTTCCTCCAACAAAGGGAGTTCGATGCAGACTTCATATCCTCCCTCACTACCACATATCCTTCCAAGTTTAACAAAATCGTTTGGAGACAGCATGAACAAAACAAAATAAATCGTAGGATTAAAGAGGCCAAATCGACAGTGTACAACAGAAATCTAACTAAAAAATAATGTTCCACTACTACCTGTACCTGTCAAGCTGATTTACCATTATCTCCTACTTTATACTACCAGTTGTATGGAAAAAGCGAAGATACTCGTATATTGGAACACAGTCTGTAAGTCCTCTTTTTAATTCTCCTCTTTTTACTATCTTTTCTTTCTGCACTTTAAGGTTACAGTATCTTACAGAAAGACTGATCATTTAAGTCCCACTGAAAATTAGAGAGCTGATTGGCAGTTTTCCTAAATTTACAGTAACAAGTTATATGGAAAAAGTTATGATATTTTGGAAAACATCACAAAATATATCAAGGACCGTCTTATGTTGCTGATCCAATATTTATATCCTGAAGCAAATCTGATCTATTCAACCCTGAGTAGGAGCCTGGGTAAGCCTGGATAACTGGTTCTAATACTATAAATAGCCCCCAATCCAGGCAAAGCGGATTTCAACATGGAACTAAATGCTGCCAATAAACTGACACATTCCCTCCGCAACCACAAATTAATTCCGTCAATAGAGCGCCTCTCAGGAAGGTATTGGACATCAGGCGAGAATAACAGTGTCCACGTGACGCATGTTCTGCCCTGGACATTACCAACTGTATTCTCGTCAATTAATACGATAGAAAAAAAAATATCGTCAAAGTGGAGAGATCAACGACACACTGCAACTGGCTTAGGTACTTGACGGCTATTCGTAGTACCCTATGCATGATACATTTTGAATAATATATGTTGTGAGATACTTGATAAAACTAGAAGAATAAGCAGGAAAAAAAGTAGCGAAATAGGGAACTGCAATTTCACTTACGGTATCATTTCCGTCAAAGAGTTCACTTACAAGAGTGTGTGTGTGTGTGTGTGTGTGTGTGTGTGTGTGTGTGTGTGTGTGTGTGTGTGTGTGTGTGTGTGTGTGTGTGTGTGTGTGTGTGTGTGTGTGTGTGTGTGTGTGTGTGTGTGTGTGTGTGTGTGTGTGTGTGTGTGTGTGTGTGTGTGTGTGTGTGTGTGTGTGTGTGTGTGTGTGTGTGTGTGTGTGTGTGTGTGTGTGTGTGTGTGTGTGTGTGTGTGTGTAGGTACGCTAGGTATGCTGCAAATATCTAAACCCTGACAAACATTTCTAACGAAACTTTGCACATGTAACTATTGGGAGTCCTGTAAATGACATACCGAATTTGGTTTATACTGATGTCTACTGATGGGGAGATCTGGCCACTACTTGAGACAGCAAAGCAATCACGTCTTCTGCGGGTAAGCACAAGCGAGAATGGCGCAGGAAAGAGCTTGTTACCATCTACATTTTCCTTTTCTTGTATCCTTAACCACCTTCCCATATTCCTTCTCCTCAATAAATCTATAATCCTTATTCCTCTTATCACCATCCTTGTAACCGTAGCCCCTTTCTGCCTTTTACTGTATATTTTATTATAATTTTTTGTCCTTTTTCCAGTTTCTATTCTAATCCTTATATCCCTAACCTTCAACCTTACCTCATACCCTTTTTTCCTAATCCTATCTGATCCTTATATCGCCCACCATTACCCTTATCATCATCTTTATATTCTTCATCTCCTTCTCAGTCCCTGGTGCCTCTCGTCCCTAGTAAATATATCCCATTTATTTTAAAGTACCTCTCGAACTGATCTCTCCCATAGTCTTTCAGTGCGATCCCTATTTCTGAGTACACGTATTGCCTTTTATAACCGAGCTAATGTATGGCCCGGCCTCCACTATAGGTGAAGGAAATCTTAAAACGAACGAACGCCTTTTATACACACACACCACAAAGCCAGTCAGGAGACAGGACGTGTGTGCTGGGTAATCCCCAGGTCCTGTCCTCCCCACTTACTGTTTTTTAATCAGCCCATACCCCACTGACCGGGCTAATGTATGGCCCGGCCTGCACTATATGTGCAGGGAATCTTTCAACGAACGAACGAACGCCTTTTATAGCGTACTTTCTTATACCACGGTCTACAGATCTTTACAACATCGCTTCATCATAATGAGGTACCAGCATACTTTTTTTCCTCTTACTTCCACCCTTTCCCTCTCACATCACCGCCTTTCACCACCATTCTCCCTCTCATTCCACCACCTTTCACCACCAGTCTCCCTCTCACGCTACCTCCTTTCACCACCATTCTACCTCTCGCCCCACCACCTTTCAATTCCACTCTCCCTCTCACACCATCACCTTTCACCATCAGTTTCCCCCATCCTACCACCTCTCACCACCATTCTATCTCTCACACCACCTCCCTTGCACACCACCACACTCTCGCACCACCTCCTTTGCACACCACCACCCACTCACACCACCCTCTCACACCACCTCCCTCTCACACCACCAGCCTCTCACACCACCACAAGAGTTACCGACACCATATATCGTGGTGTGGGGGGGGTGAATGCTGTCCTACTGTCCTCGTATATTTTGCCGTGTACCTGAAGATGGTGGTTTTTCCCTGTGTATAGTGGGAGGGGAAATGTTCTACACGTCCATGGTTCTGAGCTGAGGCAGAATTTCTATTGTTTTCTTGCTATCTCCGGACGATTTTACTCAGCTTTAGACAGATTTTTCGAGCTGGAGGAGAGAGATATAGATGTAAAGGGGTATTTGTTCAAGCTCTGATCGCTGGAATACTGGACATCATACCAGACATATGGACATCACACTACGCACATGGATATAGAAACCACACCCTTGGACATCACACCACATACACTGACATTACCCCAGCCACACTGACATCACACCACACACAAATGGACACCACACCAGCGTCACACCACACACATGGACGCCACAATAGTTAACTTCATCTCAAACACCATCGTCATCCGCTTGTTTTCTCCCAGTGTATGCGCTCTGTAAATTGGTAAAGAGAGAGAGAGAGAGAGAGAGAGAGAGAGAGAGAGAGAGAGAGAAACAAGTAGCGCAACAGAGAATAACAAGCTATAATATACCAAACAAATCACAATGCAAGAGGTCCCAGAATATCTCCTCGTCCCTTGAAATATAACCCGCAGACATAGAGCAACTTACCTTAACGTGCCTAAATCAATGGGATAATTGAATCAGCTTGTAGTCAAAGTCACCACACATACCTGCAAAAAAAGAATGTCAGTTTTAGTTTCATTATTTTATTTTGAAGGTTTCCAGACACTTAATATAAGCGTTCATCAGATAAATTTATAACCGCGAACATTAAGCTGTAGGGGTTTTTTTTTTTTTTTTTTTTTTTTTGAGAGAGAGAGAGAGAAAGAGACGGGTGAGGAGGGGGAATCGTCCATCACACTATTAAGCGTTATGCAGAGGGTGGATCGTAAATAGCGCTTCACTAGACTCTCACTTGGTGATATCTTATGCCTTACGTGGACGGCTCAGTCTGCTGATGTGGGCGTGGGTGTGGCAGTAGGAGTAGAATGCGAATAAACGATGCAGGATGGACATTGATAAAGGTGGCTGGGCAGTCCTCGCAACAAGGAAAATATCGCCCTGCAGATTGGAAGACGGGGGTTATGTATGGACCACGCTCTATACTAAGAAGGAGGTGTATACTAAGAAGAAGATGTATACTAAGAAGCTGTATACTAAGAAAAAGATTAATAAAATCGTGTGGAGGTAAACACGTGCATTCGTCGTCCGCGTCACCTGTGCTACTCCGTAAACCGCCAGAGAAGAGGTAAAGAAAAGGGAACGGTGAGCAAAGGAATGAGCGGGATTGACTGGAAATGTAATGGGCTGTAGGAGTGGTGAAGGGTAGTATAGCCTGTGAGTATAAGTATTGTGGATTAATGATTGGAGTGTGGTGGAAGTGTATTTCGAAATATCCTCTGAAAATGACAGGGGGTAAAGAAATGGGCGTGAGGGACCAAGAAACGGGTGGGGTGATCCATAACTGTGACAGACGGTGAGGAGGGTCCATGAGAATACCCTGTGGAAGAAGACAGTATATCATTAGCGGATTAATTAGCAGTTTATTTCCAAATAATCTACAATGAGGAAAAAAAAAAACATAGGCGCTCACTGTTCTCATTGTGCTTTGCGGCGCAGACAATAACATAGTATTACTGATCAAGAGTCTCATGGGCATTGTTATGGTCAGTGTTTGTCAGTCTGGCTGTCAGTATCCTAGCAGAACAGTTGATACTTTAGCAGAACAACTGATAGCTTAGTCTGGCTGAAAAACTAAAATTACTTGTTGTGAGGTCATCGTTGTTTTTTCATCAATTAAAAGAGCCGACATTTGAACCTTTGTATTTCGTGTGTTTCCTCCATCCCCCCCCCCCCCGTGAACACAGCCCTTTATCCCATCCTGGAACACATCAGATGCTTTTAATCTTGGGTAAAGCGGCTCATGATTGAGTAGGATCATGAAGAATTAGCGGACTGAATACCCGGAAAATGAAGTTGGGCAGAATCATGAACGGAAAGGGAATGCTCAATGGACACTGCTTTTATTTCATTTACTCCTTTATTGCGACAGGCCTCCCCTAAGCTGAATAAAACAATCCGGCAATAACAAAAATAAAATAAAACTGAGGTTAGGCAGAATCATAAATGGAAATGGTATTCGTATGTTTTAACAGGCATTTAATGGGCAGGGTGAGGGAGGTATAGGGCAGGGTGAGGGAGGTATAGGGCAGGGTGAGGGAGGTATAGGGCAAGGTGAGGGAGGTATAGGGTAGAGTGGGGGAGACAGAGTGAAGCGTGAGGGAGGTAGAAGGCTGGATACGTGGTGTGAGTGTGTTATGGTCGGAGTGGTAATGAACACTGGTGCTGCTGATAGCTAGTGGGCAAGGACAGGAAGAGGGCACAGACAGGCAAGGTGAGACACGGATAGGGCAGGAAGAGGGCACAGACAGGCAAGGTGAGGCAGGGATAGGGCAGAGAGAGGCACAGTGAGGTTTGAGGGGGTTAAGAGAGATAGGGTGAGACAAGGAGAGGGCAATGTGGATGGGTGAGGTTGGGAGAGGCCAAAGAGAGGCAGAGGGAGAGCAAAGAGAGGCAGGATGGAGGGGTCAAAGAGACCAAAGGATGGTAATGAGACAGGAGACAGGAGAGGATGCAGAGATAGGCAGAATGAGACAGGGTGAGGCAGAAAGAGAAAAGAGAGGCGAGATGAGGAAGGAAGAGGGTAATGAGGCAGGGAAAGGGAGGAGAGGGACAGGGAAAGGCAGCCTAAGGAAAAAACAAGACAGGGTGAAGGCAAGGAGGGTTTGGATGAGGCAGGGAGGCAAGGAGAGCTCAGGGGGAGACCCGTGTGAGGTGGTATGCGTGTGGTGTGGTGGTGGTAATGAACACTGGAGCTTCCAATACTGAGGGTAGCTGGGGGAGAGGACAAGAGAGGAAGGGAGAGAGAGCAGGGTACGACAGGGTAAGGCAGAGAGAGGGCAGAGAGAGGACAGGAAGAGGCAGGGTCAGGACAGAGAGAGGACAGAAAGAGACAAGGTGAGGAAGGGTGAGGGTAGAGAGAGAAGACAAGAAGAGGAAGAGACAGGGCTGTATGAGATAATATGCTTATAGTGTGGTCGGTGTATAATGAACAATGGTGCTGCCAATCAAGACAGCGAGGCATGGTGAGACAGGGAAAAGGCAGGGAGAGGGCAGGATGAGGGCAGGGTGAGGCAGGGAGGAACGTGTGCGATGTGGTATGCACGTGGTGTGGTCGGTGTGGTAATGAACACAGATGCTGCTAATTCTGAGGATGAGGAGTGTGAGACAGGGAGAAGGCAGGGAGAGAGGAAGGGTGAGTCAGGGACAGGGCAAGAAGGGACAGAGTTAGAAAGGGCGAGACAGGGAGAGGGCCGTGTGAAGTGGTATGCGAAGCAGGGAGGAGGCAGGGTGAGGCGAGATAGGGCAGGGGGAGGAAGAAATAGGCAGGGTGAGGCAGGAGGAGGCCGTGTGAGGTGGTATGCATGTAGTGTGGTCAGCGTGGTAATGAACACTGGTGCTGCTAATAGCCAGAGACGCGACCACACTCACAACACCACCCGCCCTCTCCTACCACACCCCGCTTCACTGTCTGTGGTGGTCATGACTGTAAATTGCTATGACTGTGACTGTGGGCACGGCTGTTCTTATGGCTGTGGCAGTGGGTATGGCTGTTCTTATGACTGTGGCTGTGGGTATGGCTGCTCTAATGGCTGTGACTGTGGGAATGGCTGCTTTGGGGGTTTTACTCATTAATGTTTTATGGCTGATACGATTGCTTCTCACGCAATTAAGGCGTAACTAGACTGAAACCCTTAAGGAGAGAAGAATGATCTCCCCCAATCCCTTCTTTACAAAATGTCTCACCTAGCCTAAGCAGAATATAACTGTCTGGCAATGGCAAAAATAAAACATAGAAGACATCAGTATAAAGAGAACCCCAGAACGATCACGCCATATTTATTCTTTCCACCACCAGACGATTTTGTTCAGCCTCGGAAAGACCTCTCGTAGTGAGGATGGTCGAGATTTTTTCTACTATCACCAGTCCCAGATGACTTCCCTATCAATGAATAATATAAAATAATGGAATCGTCACTGTGTGAGGTTACTGTAGCCGATTCCTCTAATACACAAACTCTACGGGCGAATTTACCCGGGGTTCACTGTAAAGGCCCTCTCTTGTTTCCTAGAATGGATGCGCAACTACTGTACAGTATATGTATTCATTGTAGTAGCCAGTTTACACAACCTTGATACAAACATACATATATTCATACATACGGAACTTACAAATATAAACACACCACACCACCACCACCACCACCACATCGTCACCTTCAACACCACAGAAGCAAAACATCCACTATACACTCAACCATCACTACATCACACCACATCAATGTGGAAAAACTTTGCTTCGTTACATCATTACAACTTTTTAAAGCTACACCCTCACATAATCTTTAATTTCTCACACCATCACCACTGCGTCAGATCACCATTTTCGTTTCACACAGTCCAGTTAAGACCTCACCACACCACACCATACAATACCAGCAAACAACCTTACCCCAAACAACACCATCACAACACACCACCAATAATCTTTGAAGGAAACAACCGAAAAATACACTAACATACCACCTGCCACACCACATCACACTACATCACCACACCACATCACCACACCACATCACACCACTACACCACATCACACCATCACATTATATCACTCCACCACACCACATCACACCACCACACCGCACCACACCACATCACTCCACCGCACCACATCACACCACACAGCCTGGCACTGGACCTACTCTGACATTCTCAAAGGGATGATTACCGAGCTAAATTGCCATGACAAATACTCGCTGGCTCCTGAATTGCTACTCCTGGTCCAGATGGAAACGACATTTTTCACCCAATTTTTTTCATCATTCTACAAATATGCCATGTAATAGATAAAGTTGGAATGCGAGGGTGCTTGTGTGTGTGTGTGTGTGTGTGTGTGTGTGTGTGTGTGTGTGTGTGTGTGTGTGTGTGTGTGTGTGTGTGTGTGTGTGTGTGTGTGTGTGTGTGTGTGTGTGTGTGTGTGTGTGTGTGTGTGTGTGTGTGTGTGTGTGTGTGTGTGTGTGTGTGTGTGTGTGTGTGTGTGTGTGTGTGTGTGTGTGTGTGTGTGTGTGTGTGTGTGTGTGTGTGTGTGTGTGTGTGTGTGTGTGTGTGTGTGTGTGTGTGTGTGTGTGTGTGTGTGTGTGTGTGTGTGTGTGTGTGTGTGTGTGTGTGTGTGTGTGTGTGTGTGTGTGTGTGTGTGTGTGTGTGTGTGTGTGTGTGTGTGTGTGTGTGTGGAGGGGAAAGTTAGTAGGACCTGGAGTGGGTGGAATGATGTGTGTGGAGCAGAGGAGGTGAGTGGGAGGGTAGGTAGTGAGTGGTAGTTGTGTGGGTGGAGGATCAGGCAGTTGTATGATAGCTGAGGTTTGGTGGTGGTGTGGGAGGGATGGTGGTGGTGGTGTGGGAGGGATGGTGGTGGTTGTGTGGGTCGTGGCTGTGATGTGGGAGGGGTAGTGAGGTGTGCTGGGTGTGTGGTTGGATCAGGAAAGTGGTATGATAGTTGTGGTGTGGAGGTTGTATGGAAAGGGTGATGGTGGTGTGATGGGTGTGTGGATGGATCAACTGGTGTTATGGTAGCTGTGGTGTGGTGGTGGTATGAGAGGGATGGTGGTGTGGTGACTGTGTGGTGGCGAGAAATGAGTAGAAGGGACTGTGGTGGACGGTGAGTGGCAGCCATGATGGTATTAAGATGAGTGGGATGGGATGGTGATGGGAGGGGAGCGAGAGGGAGGAACCGTGATGGGGGTTTAGTGGGATGGGTGATGTGAATGGTGATGGGATGGGTGTGGAGAATGACAAGGAGGAAAGAATGGTAGAACTGTGATGGAGGGTGTGTATAGGGGATGATGGAGGTGTGATGGGAGTGGGGAATGAATGGGAGGGACTGTGATGGAAGGTGCGTGGAAGGGATGATGGTGAGTGGGAAGGAGGGAGTGGTAGAGGGAATGAGTGGAAAGAGCTTCTGACAACTCCAGTAATAAAGTGAAAAGCTGATGGCTGGGATAAATGCGTGGATGGTGGTAGTGGTGGTGGATGTGGACGATGTGGCAGAGGTGACTAAGTGTTTAAGTGGTGGTAGTTACAGCTGAGTAGATACATGTGAGTTGTGGTAGATGTGTGGGTGGTGGTGGTGGCGTAGATATATAGGTGACAGTAGTGATAAATCTCTCGGTGGTGGTAGTTACGCCAGAGTAGATAATATGTGTTGGTGGTGGTCGAGATGGTAGTGGTAGCAGATATGTAAGGACTGGTGGAGGTGGTGGTAGTCACAGTTAAGTAGATAACGCGATACGTGGTTCAATAAGGGCGAGTGACAGCAGCGTAGGATCAGTGAAAAGGACAGTAATGGTCATAGCAGCAGTGGTGGTAGGTCTGCAGGGGGCTATAATGGTAATAGTGATGGTAGCGAGGTACAGGTGATGGCTGTGTAGAGCAGACAGCTGTGTAGAGGTGATAGCTGTGTAGAGGTGATAGTTGAGTACAGGTGATAGCATTGTAGGGGAGATGGCTGAGAAAGGGTGATAGCTATGTTGGGAAGACTGTTGTGCAGAAGCGGTGGCAGTGATAATGATGACATCTACAGAAGGACATTTTATAACTTGCCTTGGAGATTCCGTAGCACTTCTTCCTCAGTGATTTATTTTGAACATTACACCACAACATCTTCTTAACAATTACTGACGCAAATTAAGTCGTTATTAAAAATTTACACATAGCACACACTTCTAATGTCACTTCTAAGTCACAAAAAAACATCTTGAGCTAGGAAGCGTAAAAAAAAAAATAAATAACGTCAAGCACATAAAAACACAAAGTGTTCTGTTACTTCCAGCGACTTCATCACCATTACGAAGCAATATAACACAGTGACGCACCGTTATATACCACGGCGTAGTGTGTATTATTCACTGGATGAAAAGTAAGAGGTATTCATATTCTGTAGACAGGAGTACAGATGGACCCGGAGGAGAAGCAGTAACATTTGATATATCAGTAAAAAGAAAGAAAAAAATAAAGTTTCCAGCACTGTCCAGGGAGAGTGGCGGGGGTGATGGTGGTGGCAGTGATAGTGATGATGGTAGTTGTGATAATTGCAATGATGATGAAATGTGAGTGGTTGACACTTGAAAGTAAAACAACAGTGCTGGCATAAATTGGTAGCAAAATGTGTTGGCATGACTGTTGGTAGTAAAATGTGTTGACATGACTCTTGGTTGCAAAGTGTGTTGGCATGACTGTTGGCTACAATATGTGTTGACATGACTGTTGGCAGCAAAATGTGTTGACATGAGTATTGGTTGAAAAAAGGTGTTGGCACGAACGATAGTAGGAAAATGTGTTGGCAAAACTGTTGGGATCAAGATTGCTGGCATGACTTGTTCCTAAAGTGTTGGCAATCTTTCCCCCATCAGACGGGTAGTGTTTTCCATAAAGACCGAGAGGAAAACTCAAGTGCTGGCAGCCTCCCCTGTGCAAAGTTGGTACAAAAAGAAAAAAAAGTGTTGGCAGCTACGCCCCTAACCCTCAGCACAGTCGGTAGAAAATGGAGTGTTGGTGGAAAATGAAGTGACTCTCTCTCTCTCTCTCTCTCTCTCTCTCTCTCTCTCTCTCTCTCTCTCTCTCTCCGGCGTGACAGAGAGGGCAGTGCAGGCCTCAGGGGGGGTGGGTGGTGATGGAGTCATTACTGCCTCCAATTTAACTAGATGAAGGCCCATCTCTCTCTCTCACCCTGCCTCGCCCCCTCGCACCATCACAACGCCACCAAAATACCACTATACCTCCACCAGTAGCTGTAACACCATCACAACACCATATAACACCATCACAACGTCACCAAAATACCACTATACTTCCACCAGTAGCTATAACACCATCACAACGCCACCATACCACCACATCACCATCAAAATACCACTATACCTTCACCAGTAGCTATAACACCATCACAACGCCACCATACCACCACATCACCATCAAAATACCACTATACCTCTGCCAGTAGTAATAAATCTATCCCAACGCCACTTTACCACCTTAATACCATCAAAATACCAGTGCCTACCTGTACACCAAGACCACTAGCTATACTTCTATCACAACACCACAATTCCATCACACCACCATCAAAATACCATGTACACTTTTAACGACACTACACTAACTCCTGCCTCATCACACCATCAAAAATCTTATCCTCACTTAACCCAGCCTAACCAAATGAAGTCTCTCTCTCTCTCTCTCTCTCTCTCTCTCTCTCTCTCTCTCTCATTGTCTGATTAAACTATGTCACTTAATCCCATCCTAAGCTCACACGACGGGAAGACGAGACTAAGGCCTAGAATTTGGGCTCTCACTAATACCACGAGAGAGAGAGAAAGAGAGAGAGAGAGAGAGAGAGAGAGAGAGAGAGAGAGAGAGAGAGAGAAAAAAACATATAAGGCAAGGGTGTGATGAAGAGACAAAACGTACGTAAATTAAAACAGAGCAAACGGACTAAAGCAGCCACAAAAAATTCAGAGGAGTGAAACTGTAAGATAAAAAGAAAAGAAAAGAAAATAAGAAAATTCATTCCATTCCTAAAAGAGATCTCCATCCAGCTGAATGCAATCGTCTGCCACCAGCGAAAGGAATAAACAAAGACCAAGTTATCGTTTAGAAGAGGTTAAGAGACGCTTTTTCTTGCAAGCTGCTAAAATGAGAAAAAATATAAATAAGGGAGACACATTAAAGAAAAACGTAACGAAGACAGAAGTACTACAAACTTAAGAAGCAACCCATTAACTGCAGGTGTCTAACTTAAATATTTTACTTCCTCAACTCCCGACTACTCAATTGAATAAAGTGAAATCCGCGTCGCTAAATGCTTAAAACGACTCTCTAACTCGCTGGTAAGGAATCGATATCATACTGTATTCTGGCTAACTCCAAACTCTTATATTCAGCAGGAAGCCTTACGCAGTCCAATCTTGAAAATAAACACGACAAAAGCAATGATAACACTCTATTACCTTTTTTCATTCTTCCTACCATATTTACTTACATCCTCCCTACTCTCTCTTTACCATAATTTCCCCTCCATTATCAGCCCCCTTCCCCCATACTCCTACCCAGACCCCTTCTTCACCAACCCGCTGTTCACCGCTTCATAAATTTCCTAACCCCTCCTGCATCAGCCCCCAACCACTACCCATTCTTTTCACCTGCACAAATCTCTTTTTTATCAACCCTCACCCTCTCCTCCAGCAACACCTAACCTCTCTGTCAACCCCCTGCCCTCTTCTTTACCAAGCCCCTTCCTTATCTACCTACCTTTACACAAACTCCTTCACGAGTTCCCGTCCCTCCCTTCAAACTTACTTCCCTTTGCTTTGTCAATCCCCTCCCTCTTAACCTACTCACACAATATCCGTCTTTTACCAACCCTCCCTTTTCTCTGCCACTGCCTAATCACTGTGCCAACCCATTTCTCTATCTACTTTTACATAGATTCCTCCTTTACCATGCCACTCCCTACTCTCTACTTTACTAACTCGCTTACATATCTGCCTCACTTTTGCCAACCCTATTTACAAACTGCCTCCCGATCCTTGCCTTTTGCCAGTTCCTGTTCCTATCCAATGTCAACCTCCTACCCGCACACAAGACCCCTCCTCTCTTTGCCCACGATCTCTACCAAATCCATTACTGACGCCTCCCTGCATACTTCCCACACACACCCCTCTCTCTCTGTGCCTACCTCTTCTATCTACTCTCAGAAAAAACTCTCTGTCTTTGCCAACCTTCTACCCCTACTCCCACTGTCTATCTCCTCAACCTACTCCCAAACCCCTCTCTGTCGTTACCTACTTTTTCTCCCTACTCCCAGACAAACCCCCGTCTGTCTTTGCCTACCTTCTCTACTTACTTTCACACAACCCCCCCCCTCTCTCTCTTTCTCTCTCTCTCTACCTACCTACATTCTGTAACTACCGGTACTCCTACATAAAACCCTCTCAGTCTTTGCCCATTTTCCCGACTCTCACTGCCTACTTTCTCTACCTACTCCCACTGCCTACCTTTGCCACCTACTCCCACATAAGCCCTTCTCACTGTGTCTACCTTCTCTACCTACTCCCAAACAAACTCTCTCTCTCTCAGCCTACGTTCTCTACCTACCCCCACACAACCCTCTCCCTCTCTCGTCCCACCTTTTCTATCAACCCCCTGCCTCCCCGTGTCCAGCTAGGCTCCCCGCTACATCAGTAATCAATTCCTCAGTGATGTGGACCAGTGCTCTTCAATGGCGCCTTTCACTCACAACCATGCCTGTCTCCAATACCCTACCTCCGACACTCACTCATTCTCTCTATCCTTCCCCTTTCATATACTGGAGCTCTTGGCATTAATCATCATCATCATCATCATCATCATCATTATCATCATCATTATTATCATCATCAACTAGGGGTGTTTCCAATACCGTAACTAGTCTATTCTATTCACTGACTCTCTCTATCCTCTCCCTCTCATATACCCTACTGTAGCTCCTACATTTGGTCATCATCATCATCGTCGTCGTCGTCATCTTCAGCATTATCATCATCTTCAACCATACCCGTCTCGAATACTTGAGACACTCTATGCACTCCCATATACTGTACTGTAGTTGCGGAAATCATCATCATCATCACCATCATCATCATAAATCATGTCTGCCTCGAATACTTGGAACACTTACTGACACCCTCTACCCATACACCCTGATGGGCTATACCGTACCACAGTTTGCCAGAACTGTTCATCATCATCATCATCACCATCATCATCAATCATGCCTGTCTCCAATATCGTGCTAGGGATACTCACCGACTCCCTCTGTCCTTCCACTCCGCTACCGTCGCTGCCAGAATTCATCATCATCATCATCATCACCGCCATCATCTCTGCACCACATCATCATCACCACGCACCACAGCACCTTTCCCCACATCACCAACCCCTACACCTCTACACCACACCAGCATCACCACGCACCACAGCACCTTTCCCCACATCACCACCCCCTACTTCACAACCTTCATTACATCCATCCACCAGTAAAAACCAGGCATAATTTCACTCTCGCCAGCCTTCAAATAAATACACAGCCTACGTCCCCTCCTCACCCACCCTTCCGTCTCTTTTCCATACGAGGACATTAAACTGTGTGAGAATAAAAAGCAGTCGTGCAGGAACAAATGAGAGTCCAGAGTCAGCTGTCATCTCGTTTGAGCCGAGAGAAGAGGAGGAGAGAGAGGAGAAGGAGGGGAGAGAAGAGGTGAGAGGGAAGAGAGGAGAGAAAAGGAAAACTGAAGATAGGAGAGGAGAAAGGAGTGAGAAGGGCGATGACAATGATGATGATCTAAACAATCGAGAGAGAGAGAGAGAGAGAGAGAGAGTAGAAAGGGGGTAGTTTTAGACATCATCACAAAGACAGAAGCAATATGAGCCAAATTCTCCAGGACCTCTGATACACTTTTCAATGCCCTGCTCTTTGTACTCTGCATTTTAGAGACTCTCCCCATCTTTTTCTGTCAAGCTCATACACGGCGTTATTTGCAGGCGACACCAAAGGACGCCGCTGCCTCCCACTGCAAGGGATTCTTTCATTAGGCTTTCATTTTCCAGGTCTGGGTTTCTGTATGGCTTTGGAGGAATGGAGAGGAATGAATAAGCGTGTCTTTGAAGAGCTGCAAAAACTCACTCGATGAATTTGTAGGGACTTGGGAGGGGAAGGAAGATGGGAAGGATATTATGAAGGGGACGAGAAGGGAAGGATGTATGTTTAGGAAAGGACAGAATGAAAAGACATTAGGAAGAGAAGTAAGGGAATGAAGAAACGTATGGATGGGAAGAGATAGCGAGAATGGAAAGACGCAGCATTAGAAAAGGAAGAACGGAAAAAACAGTAGGAAGGAAGCAAGGAGGGAAAGGGAGGAAGGAAAGGAAAGGAAAGAAGGGAAATAAGAAAGGCTTTCCTAACGGCTTTAGAGGTCTGGATGGAAAAAAAGGGTGAGTGGGTGTGCAATGCTGCAAAACACGACTAATTTTCAGAGGCCTGGGAAGGGAGGGAAAGTGGGAAGGAAGGATATTAAGAAGACAGAAGAGGTAAGGAACGAACATTACTCAAAGAGAGAAGAAAGGGAATGAAAGAAATGAAGGGAAGGAAGCAACGTTAAAAAAAAGTAAGGAAGGAAAGAACAGTAGGAAGAAAAGCAAGAGCAACAAGGAAAGAAGAACGGAATAAAAGGTAGGGAATGAAAGAGTATAAAGGAATGAAAAGCTACGAAAGTAAATAAGGGAGGGCCTTGAAATGACTTGAGGGGCCTGGAGCAAAAACAAATGAGTATCTTTGAAGTGCTAACAGAAATTTACCTCAGTTCTAGGAACTTGGGGAGGAGAGGAAGGAGGAAAAAAGAAAGGAATAGAAGGAAGGGAAGAAGAGGGAAGGGAAGGGGCGAAAGAAGGAAGGAGTATCAGGAAGGAATGGACAGAGGAGGAGAACAGACAGCAACAATGGAAAAGAAGGGAAAAGAAAGGAAGAGAAGGGACAACACCAGACCATCAGACATCCAGTACCGCACGTAGTTAAATTACAATTATAAAAAGGGAAATTGAACGCCCCGGAGGACTGTTCATAATTTCTAACCCCTAATCTGTGAGGGATTTATCATAAGCTGATTAAAATCCCTTGGGGGTCGCAAAAAAAAAATCATGGCATCAGGAATAAAATCGTCTGGAAGTAATAGGCTGAAAATCGTCTGGGTAGCAAGCACAAATACCAAAATCGTCGTCGTGCTAAAATGGTAAACTAAACACACACACACACACACACACACACACACACACACACACACACACAACAGGTAACATTATAAGTGAGTCAGGCTTCATAACACTTCTTTCTTGGGAATCTACTTTGCACATTACACCTTAATATCCTCTTGTATGATACTGATTCAAACCATGTCAATATTAAAGCAACATAAACAGCGTGCACGAGAGTGTTAAAGTGTAATATGCAGAATAAATCGCTCAGGATGGGGTGCTACGAAGCCTCTCATAAATAAAGTCCAATAGAAGGATATGAACCGCAACAAATGTATATCGTTACCTAAGGAAGGAAAAATAGGAATGTGGAAGGATAGTCTGTCAGGACTAAAAATCAATTCGGAACTAATCCAGAGGGAGGAGTGGGTGTGAGATGGGTCCCTGTGGCAAAGCCGATTAAACTCTCCAATTCTTTCCCTTTTCTGAGCCACGAAGGAAGCCACTGTGGCTCACTGGGGCAGGATGGCTCCTGTTCTTCACTACAGTCCGTCCACTTAGTCCTTTGAGCCCAAAGACGTATTTCTCTGCATTTTATTCTTCCTGCCTCCAGATGGCTTTACTAAACTTCAAAATGGCCCCTCGTAGTGAAGGGGTTGTTGAAGGCTATACGGTACCTCACCCTCCATTTTGAAAATCTTATCCTACAGTGATTAAAACTGTCTCCTGTATACAAAACTAATACGGAAATTGTGTCACTGGATTAATGGGGTTAAACATGGCGGAAAGTTTCATCCTTACGCAGCTTATTTCACTTGGCTCAGCGGCAGAATAAACAATACTACGCCCTCAACGCCCTTTCCAATGCACCTTTCGTGACTAGCACCATACTCTGAGGACTATATTACAGCTCAGCATTCAGAATAAAGAGACTTCAGCTTTACGCCAAGTTGAACTGGACAGAGTATATCTCACACCATACAGGAACTGACCCACTATCAGAACCCTAAATAGTGGAGGCAGTAAATCGAATACATGTTCCTATTTTCTCCTTCAAGACTGGTGCCTTTTTATTGTGTGTGTGTGTGTGTGTGTGTGTGTGTGTGTGTGTGTGTGTGTGTGTGTGTGTGTGTGTGTGTGTGTGTGTGTGTGCCCTCTTTCTGTGATACGTTGCTAGGGCTCGTTGACGAATAAAATCTGTTTTAATCCAACTGTTCCCTGACTTAGCCTGGGATCATCTCGCGTCCTTTCTCCCAGCAGCCCACATCCCTTACCACTTGTCCACCAATCTATATAACACGCGCCACTGATTCCGACCTTTATTATGCAAGTTATATTAAGTACGTGACCTGTAAACAATCAGTATCACTTAATTAAAACTGAAGGAGGGGAGAATACCAGGTGTGTCCATGAATATGTATGGTAGGGGGAGAGAGAGAGAGAGAGAGAGAGAGAAAGAGAGAGAGAGAGACAGACAGACAGAGAAAGTGTGTGTGTGTGTGTGTGTGTGTGTGTGTGTAATTCACCGGGTCGGTCAGGATCACTTGATGGTCGTGATCGTCAGCATTTTACCCTCCACGGAAGGGAGCTGAGAGCTCATATAGTCCGATCTAAGGGCAAGGCTGTGACCTTCACACACCCACACACCCGTCCCCTTGCTCAAGGGGGACAGTAACCACCCACTTCTTCAGTGAAACTTTTCGCAACCTGAGCGACGCGCGAACTCCCGTCTACCAGATGGCAAGCGAGAACGTTACTCGTACCACTGCACCAGCGAGCGGTGTGTGTGTGTGTGTGTGTGTGTGTGTGTGTGTGTGTGTGTGTGTGTGTGTGTGTGTGTGTGTGTGTGTGTGTACGAGTAGTTATTCTGATATCAAAACGAAATCTACAATTCTGACTCTCTCTCTCTCTCTCTCTCTCTCTCTCTCTCTCTGTTCATCCACACAACCCTTTTTTAAACTGTCTCACGGTCGTCTCTCTCACACTTTATTCCAGCCAAAGTCAGACAATATTTTTTTATCTGAAAGTTAGCCACAGGATTATGTCTGCCTTGATACGGTACATTCCATTTACTGTTAATCAATTCCATGCCTCTTTTACTCAAACTTGACATATAACTGCCCTCTCTCCATGTCGAATGTAGAGTTGTAACAATAGATTTACACTAGAATATGGTGCTGGTCACGAAGAAGTGCTGTAGAAAGGATGCAGGGCCATAGTATTTCTGCCATTAAGTAATGTGAAATAAGCCGCAAAAGGGCGAAAATCTGGACCAAGTTAGGGCAAAAACTTTGTTGTTGTTCACTGCTATGTAGATCTACAGTTTTATCTCCCCAAAGCACAACTGTTTACTTTTTACTACATTCACTTTCAGACTGCGCTATCAATTAAATCTCAGGCACCTTCGTTCATCCCCCAACAACATTTCATCGTTACAAAAGAAAAATTCTGACAGATCTGGCTCTCTGCATTCCAGTATCGGGTCTGTTCTCCACCACCCCACCTCTCCTTACCTCACTTGTTTTAACCTTCAGGGCATGACCTAAATTTCTCATATGCAGTTACAGTCACGTATAAAACTTCGCCTATCGTTCCAACCCATTGACTTCACTTTCCTCCATGACGCATTATATATACCGGTATAAAAGATATCATCTATGGGTAAAATAATATACTCCACTTGTAAGGCATTTTCGCAACTTTCTTCCATACCTTTCCTCCATGATGTATTATATGAAAAGAAAATCTATAAGCAAACGAACATACTTCACATTTAAAGCATACTGGCAAGTTTCTTTTCTCATGTATTATACAGGCTGGTCTGTAAACAGAGCTCCACTATTAACTCAGCTGGTGGTATCTTATGTGTTATGGGGACGGCTCAGTCTGCTGGTGTGGGCGTGAGTGTGGCAGTGGGAGTAGGAAATGAATGAATGATGCATACTTGGCACTGATAACGCTGAGTCCGAAACACACGAGAATTTGCCCGGCGGAGTGGCAAAGGAGCGTTACATATGGACATCTTGTTTAAAAAAAAAAAAAAAAAAGCATCTATGAGCAGTGGAACATACCAAGAGTCCCTCACCTCAGAAATTAACCAACAGAGGTAAGTGAGAAATAGGAGTGAATTATCTGTCGAGCTCTCGTCTCCAACTGTACAATACACATGCCTGACAGCTGTAGTGAATCACATACTAAGTTTTATTCCCAGCCTATAATGCAATTAACATTTATTAACCATTCCACTGGCACAGTGGCCAATGTCAGTGTATCTTATCTTTATTTTAATAACATATTGCTGAAAAAGTTTCCCCTTCTGATAATGAGGTTCAATTTTCGAATGAAACTGAGACAGGTTACATAATATCCCCACTTTGGCTATTTTGATACCCGTGCCATAAGGTCAGTAACTGATTACAGTACTTACATCTTAGCGCAGGCTATTCTCTACTCCAACTGCTGTCACAGGTGCCCCTCAGAGAGCTATACAGAGAACTTCTCTTCAGTATTTGTCATTAATGTCAAAGTTATCTATCCTGCCTTAACTGTCTGTTGACTCAGTCATATGTTTATCTAGGCTAACTTTCAATCACTTTATGATCTTGAACACTACTCAGCTAATGTTTCCGTAGCAAGAGTGAAGTTCACACTAAATTTAACCAAATTTTAGAGGAAACATCATCCGCAAGGCTAATTTTACTATTACTTCTTATTACAATATTCGACTCATGATACTGTCCGGACAAATCGTACTCTGTGACCCAGCAGTCCTCTTACACTCAATAGCTGCCTCACACATCTTGAAGGCTAATACCCACCGTCCATGCAAGACTGGTATGATGTATTACCGGATGTGGTTTTTATGATATGGGGGTCGGTATTGTGACAGACCAGTCAATACTCTTATAACCCAAATTCACTCACTACAGCAGTTCCCCGCCCCAGCCAAGGATCGATCCCGTCTCCCTCCAGATAGCTGCTCACTTATCCCCTCTCTGACCATTAATTAATGACTACCACCTCACTCAGGTAGCCGAGGTAAACTGACAATTCAATTAAGGATTAAAAATATGAGTGGTTGCCTGAATCCACGATGTCCCCTTGACAACAGGTCTCACACTACTGTACATCCCTTTCATCTTAACTTGGATCAGATTTTCACCCTTTTGTAGCTTATTTCACGTAGCCCAGTGGCGGAAAATGGTAATGCTATGGTTCTACAGACTTTGCTTAGAGCTTCTTCGTTACTAACATCATAATCTTGTGTAAATCTCTTGTTACAACTCATGATTAAAGATGGGGAGATGGGAATTATAGGAACGTTAGAGTAAAAAGAGCAAAGTATAAGCAAGGTGTGAAAGTGCTACCCTATTAACAGGTCAGCGTCCACCCATGATGAGGCGTGGCAGTACCTCAATGTCTTCCTCATAATTCCGTGTTCCACCATCGCTCATAATTCCGTGGGCCACAATCCAGCAGTGCCATATCTCAACGGGTACGTCCCATGCCTGGCGGTTCCCCTCCAAGCCTACCATTAAGAGTGGCCTCCCACACTCGCCTCCCCTCACAAATCTGCCCTAACTCGCGGATCCCCTCTCTTCCCGCGTCACATATATCCCGCCGCCCTCCGCTGAGCTATACCTTCCCCTCCACCTCGTCCGTCATACCTCTCTCTTCTTTCCTCTCATACCTCCACCTCTCCTTTTACTTCCACCTTTCCTCCATCTCTCCTGCCTCCACTGCTCCTTCTCTCTATCCTCCATCTCTACTCTAACCGTCTTACCTCCACCTCTTCTCCACCGTCCCTTCTTTTTCTTCTACCTCTACTCCGTCCGTCATACCTCTCTCTTCTGACATCTCCTACCTCCACTCCCCTAGTTTATCTTTCCTCCATCTTTCCATTATCTCTCTTACCTCCCCTTCCTCTCCACCGCCCTTTCATTTACCTCCATCTTTTCTTCTATCTCCATCTCCGCTTACTTATACCTTCCCCTCCACTCCGTCTGCCATTCCTCTCTTCTACATCCACCTCTCCACCTCTTCTCCACTTTCCCTCCTACCTCCATCACTCCTACTTCCACCTTCCTCCTCCAGCTTCCCTTCTTCCTCTCCTCACAAACTATTAATCGGCCTTTTGAATTTCCCGCGTCGATAATTACATGCATCCCTCGTGCCTCGTTTTCACCCTCTTGCTTCCCCTTTCCGGAGGGCATGGAACCACAGGATTATGATTTACTTGCACAAGACGCCCCCTACCTTCCTGCATACCTCCCTGGACCCTAAAGAATAATATGGGTCATGTTCTAAGAGACAATGTAGACCTTTCTCTCACAGATTTATTTTACATATTACATCTTATTATTTTGTTCTGTCACTTCTTCGTCTCATTAATCGATAAGGATTACATAACCACCAAAGAAAATTTTACGTGCTGTAGTAAGAATAAACTGGTAATGAACTGAAGGTACGAAGCCTCCTTAGCTACACGCACGGAATACGACCTTAAGTGACAATGTAACTTGCTGGTACCTTTCTCTTAGCGATTTATTCTGCCTAATGCACCCTGATATTCTCCCAGGTAACCAATATACTTTCACCGACAAAATTTACATCAATAATTTACAAGATGATGTTAAGGTGTCATATGCAGAGTAAATCACTCGCGAGGAAGCATCACGAGATCTCTGTAAGGTACTTCGTTAAAAGCTTTGTGTCCCCTCTTCCTAACCAGTTCATTTCTCCATATACCACGTACATATTTTCTTTAAGGCCATTTGTGCAAACTATTATCTATATTACACAGAAATGAAGAGCATGAAAGGAAATACTCAAGCGCAATAAGCTAGATAAATTGCTTACGAAAGGGTGATACAGTGCCTCAAATAGGTCACTAGAATATGACCCTCCATCATCATCATCATCATCATTAACAAGGTCACTAAAATATGACCCTCCATCATCATCATCATCATCGTCATCATTAACAACAACAACAACATCCGGTGCAGCAGCCGGGCCGATTCGCCGAACAGATCTATCGCTGATTTCGGGATATTCGCCGACGCCGATCCGATACCGATCATCAAAGAGGGAAAAGGAATGACTGAATACAAGAGGGAAGTGAAAAGAGAAGGAAATATTCATGAAGGGTCGTCACCTCCCTTGCATAAACACTTAACACCTCTTACTAACAGACTTGCTGTGCCTACTGTACTTAAATATTTTCCTGTATGTTACTGACCCAAATTATGTCAATATTAGGAAGGTACAGGGAGTCTTTTATGCTGCCTAGTATCGGACAACTGTGGCAGGAGAAATATTCGTCCCTCACACGTCTGGATCTGCAGCAGGAAAATATACCGCGGCATTAGAGGACTTTGTATGGAAATGACAGAAGATATTTGGGGAGTTGAACGACAAGGATAAGATTAACTATTTCAAAAGACCGTGAATTTGCATGGCTACGCTTTTATCAGGTTACGGTGTTGTATTGCCTTAGGTCTAGTAGGCAGATCCTTACCTTTAACTATATCAAGGAATGTAAAAATAGGGGAGAAAAAGAAGGGAAAAAAAGTTACTGGTAAAAAAGAGGGGTCAGGGAGCAATGGCATATTAATTTTGCTTATTTTTGTTTCTCCTGGTGATTCTTGCCACATCCAAACAATTTAATTTGGCTCTTCTAAGTTGAATAAAAACGTAAGGATGTAACAAGAATAAACTGCAAAATTCATGAGAGAGAGAGAGAGAGAGAGAGAGAGACCTAGCAGGAGACTGGGGGAATCGATCTCCATCCTTCACCGATGACGTTCACAAAGCATCGACTATTTGCCTACAATTACCCAAACGACAAAAAATAGGCCCTGGACTCTTTCTTTTTTTTTTTGAACACTTGTATAACTGATAACCCGTGTCATGAATATAATAATGTATAAAAAATGGGGCCCAGTCATTGATGGATCTCACTTTTTATATTATTTTTACACGAGATTTTTTTTTAGACTCATCGGCGACCCAATCTGAGCTGACCTAATTTTAGCTGAAGGAGATATAGCGATTGTTTTATTATTACTATTATCATTATTATTATTATTATTATTATTATTATTATTACTACTACTACTACTACAATCATGATTATTATTATTATTATTATTATTATTATTATTATTATTACTATTATTGTTATTCATATTTACAACAGATTACATTTACTGTACGGTAATCTAATATGTATGAGACGCCTTTCGTAAGATGAGTATAGTATATGTGCTTATCCACAGTTTAATAATAATAATAATAAAAATATTAATAATAATAGTCACTGACTCCAACGAAGAGGATTAATAACACATTTGTCTAGGCATAACTCACCCGAAATATGATAGAAAAACAGTCATTACATTGAAGGAAATGTAATATATTCAACTACCACTGCAGAATTAAAACATAAAAATCGTCACTGCATTAAAAAGGAACATTAACATATTCGTCCAGCCAGTGCAGGAGTAAGACATAATGGTTAAATCGTCACAGTACTGAAGGGAATTAAGAGAGATGTTTATATTTCATTCTGTCATACAACCTACGACAGAGCGTAAAAATATCGTCTTGTGGTAGTCAATGTCATTCTTTAAGACATGTGTATTGAGGGGGTTATCCACATCAGCCGCCTCCAACCACATCATTCGACCACACCACCTGCCCACACTACCACAGCGTAAACGTACTAGTCCATACCCACAACCGCCCCTACACCCACACCACACTACACCCTAACTACAACGACGTCCACACCACACCACCGTCCCACAACTGCACCGACACCACCATCCCACACCCACACCACACCATCCTCACACACACACACACACACACACACACACACACACACACACACACACACACACAATATAACATCCCCCCCATACACACACAACACCACACTTCCACAGCTTCCACACTCCCACCAGCAAAATTCACCAGAGGAAAAAGGAAAGGATAGACTAACACACACATAAACATACACACACACACACACACACACACACAGCCTGAGGTCATTACAAACACTAAACACACTGTCACCTGATACGCCTGACTCCCAGCATTCACCAACTTAGGGCTAATTATGCTGCCTCCCGTGTACAACTTCATGCTTTTGAAACTGAGCACAAAATAACACGACAAACAAATGAGGCGAAAAACAAGACGACAAACAAATAAAAGGATAAACAAGTAAAACGACAAACAAATAACACACAAAAAAAGACAAACAAATACGACAAACAAAGAACACAACAAAGAAGCCACTAAACAAGAAGACAAACAAATAAAACAAACAACAAACAAAAACACAAAGAAATACGACAAACAAAAAACGACAAACACTCATACAGTTTCATACAGTTTCATACATTTTCATAGTCAGCTACACATATACATCAATGGCCCAGTGGTTTTCAAATTTCTACGTCTCTCATGTTAGTCGGCCTACTGTGCTAGCTTAATAAAACCGTCTGACATCAATAGTATAAAATAATCGTCTTCGGGATGAACATACTATTCTATATCCACAACTACCCCCAACACACACCACACCACCCTCTCAGAACTACACCACACCATATCACACCACACCACCCTCTCACAACTACATCGCACCACACCACACCACCCTCTCACAACTACACCGCACCACAACACACCACACCACACCACCCTCTCACAACTACACCGCACCACACATACCACACCAACCTTCCACAACCACCCCACAATTACCTCCTCAAACCTCTTCAATCCGATGACGTACTTTCTTATACCATTATTGCTAACACCATATGATTTCACTCAACTTGGGACATTTTTTAACAGAGAAGGGGTGACTGAAGGCTACATACATGGCTCCTCCTGTTCAAAAAGCACCCCCGCCCCTCCCCAAAAAGGCTGAATAAAATCGTCTGGTGTCAGCTAGAGCAGAGTAAACAACGCGTCCTCGATCTAATTTCACCGGTTCCAAAAAATATATAAAAAAAAAAAGGAAGAAAAAAGAAAACAAGAAAAGAAAAAAAGTTTAATGACTGGACGCAAATAATAAACACTGCTTCCTCGATTTTTAACTCCTCCATCTCAAAAAAAAAAAAATCTCTCCAAAGAAAAAAAAGAAGAAAAAAAAAATGTTTAGTGACAGGAAAAAGGTAAATAAACATAATTTCTTCGATCTTCCTCCTCCACCTCAAAAAAAAAAAAATCTCCAAAACTTAATAAAATCGTAAATGGGAAGACTAGAATATATATTACGTCGTCGGGGTGAAGGGATTAAAACCACGTCGTCGGGGTGAAGAGTTTAAAATCGCGTCGTCGGGGTGAAGAGTTTAAAATCGCGTCGTCGGGGTGAAGGGTTTAATATTCAGCCAGCGGGAACAGCCAGCCGTGTACACGTTTAATTAAAAATATATGTACATCGTTCATAAAATAAAAATCTCAGGATATTTATGCACGAATGTAAGCATCATACTTGAAGGTACGCATGAAACTGATTATTATTCTGAAAAATAAGTAAATTAGTAGTAGTAGTAGTAGTAGTAGTAGCAGTATAGTAGTACAGTAGTGGTAATAATAGAAGATGTAGTCGTAGTGATAATAGATGAAGTAGAAGTAGTAGTAGTAACAAGTAATACTAGTGGTAGTAGTAGTAGTAGTAAAAATAATAATTCATCATCATTTCAACATCAAATCCTGTTTTGCCCCATGAGGAGCCTTAGTGCCCGGGGCTAGGCAAGTTGGTCCTGACATTTAAGATGAGAGTGACCAGCCTCACTCATCCCTGAGTGGCATTATCTGAGCAATGAACCCCAACCACCCCTTGGATATATACCTGCCCACACTCAGTCCGACTGGAGCGCCTTAATTACCTACTAATCCACCAGGTGCCATAATTTGCTTATATGGTTACCACCCAGCATAGTAAATGGTTTCCTGGTGTAGAGGAAACCACAGGGCTTGTCACTGTGTTAGGTCACCCGTAGACAGAAGGAAGAGGAAAGAATGAAGGAAAGAAAGCCAGAAGAGGTAGGAAGGAAAGAAAGCCAGAAGAGGTAGGAAGGAAAGAAGGAAAGGAGAGGAAAGGGCAGCCACCCAAGAGCAGCACTACATCGAATGAGTGGATGGTGAGCGCCGCCACCTACCACCACAATAATAATAATGATGATGATAATAATAATAATAATAATAATAATAATAATAATAATAAAGGCAACGATGTTCAGCTCTAAGAGGGCCGTTGCAGTTCAGCCTGTACACACAAAGGAGGATCCTTATGTGGTTGGAGTCTAAAAACACCATCTCTCGCCTCTCTTTGGACACAGACTATACCACCCAGGCAACAGAAACAGCCTTACTCGATGCTTGCATAAACACAATAAACAACAAATGTGAAAAAAAAAAATTAGGAAACCTCCCATATTATGTACTGATTTTGTTTGTAATACTCATATTTAGTAATTTCAAACTATTTCAGCACCACTGAAATTCTGGGGGGAGTGCAAGTATGGATATTTCTTACTGCATTTTTTTTTTTTACTCTCCTTAGATTTCACCGGCATGTAGGTTACGCAGTCATTTTGCGAAATTTTTCGCACATCACTGTGAAGCATAGGATGGATTTAGGAAGCTGAAAATTCCATTGTCAGGTTCGCCGGACGTTTCTCTTCACTTTGGTAGAAAAGAAAATCGGTTTTAGAAAAAAAAAAAAAAAAAAAAGTGCCGGAGCTGGCCACTGGGGTCCCGGCAATTTTTGGACCCACGGCCACGGAGGGGATAAGCAGGCCGTTGCTAGGCAACGGGTCGTTGCCTAGCAACCAAATCCTGCCAGACCCAACTAGGTTGTAGGCTGGTCGTTGTGTCCAGGTTTGGTTGGAATCGGTTAATTCTGATAAGTAGAAGCGCCTGCCACTGCCAGGGACGCTGAGGCAAATCTTCGCAAGGTTGTCCCCCGAAAACTAGAGGAGTGAGGGGAAAAATGGACGGCACACATCAGATAGGAAATGACCTCAAGATTACGCCTGAAGAAGTAATAGCTCTCTACACCCATTAGTAATGCTTCTACAGCTCAAAACGTGAAAAATACGAAAGTGAGTTTTTTTTCGGCCGTTGCAAGGCAGAGTAGTTACCTAGCAACCAAAACCTTGCGGACACAATTAGGTCATAGGCTGGTCGTTGTGTCCAGGTTTGGTCGGAATCGGATCATTCTGCAAGGTAGAAGTGCCTGCCACAATTAAAAAGGAATACAAGACTAGAAGACAACAAGAAGGAAAACACGACTAACAATAAGGGCAGTATGGAGCTGGCCAGTAATAATAATAATAATAATAATAATATAAATAGTAGTAGTAGTAGTAGTAGTAGTAGTAGTACTAGTAGTAGCAGTAATAATAATAATAATAATAATAATAACAATAATAATAATAATAATACAATCATAATAATAATAACAATAATAATCCTTTGCATCCAGTGACGTCTTATAGAACTCCTTTCCAACAACGGTTCTTTTTCATTTTATTCCTGCTATCCTCAAACAAATTTATTCAACCCTCGAGAGACTTTAGGAACTGAAAAAGACTGATATGGCTTTTCTTTCCCTTTCACTTCAACAAGCCTATCAAAAGCTGAACGAAATCGTCTGGAGAATGGAATAATACGTCACTAAAACATCTTCATCTAATTAAAAGACTTGAATATATTGTGGTGGTAGGTGGTGGCGATCATCATCCACTCACTTGATGTAGTGATGCCTACTTCTTCCTTCACCTTTTTCACTCTTTTTTTGTCTTTCCCCTCACTTCCTATTTCTCACCATCATCCACTCACTTGATGTTGTGCTGCTTACTTCTGCCTTCACCATTATCACTTTTTTCTGTGTCTGCCCTCATCTCTTCCTATTTCTCCCATCATTCCTGTCACATTTTATTACTCCTCTTTCCATTTCAGGTGGCTTTACATTGAGTGACAAGCCTAACGGTTTCCTGTAAGCCAGGAAATAATTTACAACGCTGGGTGGTAACCATATAACCAACCCATATGTGTTCCCTACTTGTCAGCATGTGGGTTGGCAGAGGGTTAGTACCCCTCCCCGTAAAACAACTAACTCAAAGACTAACGGCCACCCCTTACGGGATTATGGCGTCTGGCAATAGATAGATAGATAGATAGAATATATTGTTTTAAATTCACATACATTACTTCAGGGTAGGAAAGGCGCCCCGTACTGCAGGGGCTGATGGAGGCTGAAAATTCTCCCTCTGGTTGGGAATGTTTCTCTTAAAACTTGTGTGGTCGTAGCAAGACTAGAGTGCAAAATAAGTCACCGAGCTGAAGAGGTTAAGGAAGGATGCGAGGCTGAGAGAGAGAGAGAGAGAGAGAGAAAATACCAAAGATAATATTCGAGTAAATGGATACAAAACAAACTCTTACAAAATACTTATCATCATCATCATCATCATCAACATCATCATCATCGTTGTCATCATCATTCCAGCCTCTTTTTCCCCAGCTAAAGGACAAAGTATCCGTAGTTACCATAGGTTATATAACAAAACTATGCAGAATTTAGGGTCAACGTGCCGTCACTAATTCATACGAGTCAAAATAGTTGCAAGGGAGTCATACACGTTAGTAAGGTTTAGTAAAAAAAAATAATAATAATAATAAATCTCTCTGTGACGGGGAAGCGTGTAATATTTGCGTCATGTTTACTGCCCTACTTTTGTAATTTCAGACACTGGTAGCTCTACTTTTTTATTTTCTATTTTCATTTTTATTTTTCAGCGAGTTTTAGCGAGCCTGCACACCTTCTACAATTCATATACCACGAAACTTTATTTATTTATTTGTGTATTTTTATTTTTGACAGTAGTTTGACCTCTTCAGATGACTTTTTTTTATTTCACTGTTTCTACAGCCAGATAACTTTACTCAGTCTGGCGGAGTTGAGGTGATCTTTATTAACCTCTTCAATAAAGAAGGGCTTTCCAAATATAAGTTAAATCCCACAAAGGAGGCAAGAATTAAAAAAAAAAAATCATTGAATTCAACAGACTAACTCTGCGAAATGAAGGAAAGCTAGAAAAGAGTCACTTAAAACCAAACCCATCCATGTTCCAGGATTTACAGACAAGGCCACTGATATACTAATTGCCTGCATATCATATTCACAAAAAACGATGGATTAATTACCCGTGCCACAAAAAAGTTGAGCGGAATGATTACCTACCTAATAGCTATGCAACCAGCCAGGGACAGCCTAGTCCACTGGGTCAACGGGTCGCAATATCAGTCCCCTACTGGTTAAACCGCTAGGGTACTATAGGTTTGCGAGGTTCCGTTCGTACGTCAGTACGTCCGCCAGCAATTTCGTGTCCGCTCTGTAAATTCCACAAGCATGGACAGATTTTGATATAACTTCACACAATTGTTCCCCATACCATGACGGTGTGTTGCACGCAACAACCAGCCATCTACTCCCAAGGTCAAGGTCACACTTTGGGCTCAAACAAGGTCGGGTGCTGTCATTCTTAACAGCCATACCTACATTCGTGTCCGCTCTGTGTGCTGTCCGGGGAGATCACTGAATGGCTATACATACGTATTGCTATCATACCCACATTGTATACACGGTACTTTTGAATGATTATCCTCCGGTAGGGGACTTTGTACTGCATGGTAGTACTTGGCAGGGACTTGTTAAAACTATACGGATTTCACCTTAAATTGGCCCAGACTAATGTGTTTGGGGCTTATTTCACTTTGTTCGATGGCAGAATTGTTCAGTGGCAGAATAAGACAGGACTGTGGCTCTGCATCCTTTTCATAGCACCTCCTCGTGACCAGCATTAAAATCAAGTGTTAATCTATTGGTAAAACCAACCAACCAACCTCTGTACCAACTCCCACACACTGGCATCCTGCTAATCAATCAATCACCCACCTACTCACACAACTCCCTACCTTTCTTATCAACCAACCAAACAACCTTCTTCCTACTCAAACTCCCTACCTTTCTTAGGAACTCATCAATCAACCTCTCAACCAATTCACACACCTCTAATCCTCATTAAAAAAAAAAAAATTGCTTACCTGCTCTTACATACACACACTCCTCACCTTTCCTATCAACATACCAATGTAATTACTGCGAACCAATTATCCTACCTTCCTCCTCACATCTCTCACCCTTTAACCAATCAACCAACCAACCTTGATGTCTTCTACTTACAAACCCTCTCACCCTTCTAACCAACCAACCTTCCTCCAAACTCAGGCACCCCTCTCCCTGCAAATCAACCAACCAACCAACAACTGAACACTCCCAGCCAACCAAGCAACCTCTCATCTCACCACTTCAAACCAAAAACAATCACTTCAAGTTCTCGTGTTCCTGGTCAGAGGTGAGAACAACCACTTTGGGCTGATTATTTTAAACATTGTTATGACTAAGTTTCCCAAATGCTTTCGACAAGTTTGGAGACCGGTTTGCCACACTCTCCCCCGTCCCTGCACATATTTTTTCCTTTTTCTTGTTTTTTCCACACACTTCCTGAACGCTTTATTATTATTTTTTTTAAGTGAGTGTTTGACTCTGGGCATAGATTTAGTAGCCCGTTCCCTGTGGCCTAGCAGTCCTCCTACGCACCACAAAACTTGAAATATCACCTCTTCGACGCTAATGCTAACCGTCCATGCCGAATACATGTTAGGGCTGTCTCCTTTCGGATATGTAAGATGGTTCTGCCTTACTCTTTTTTTATACATTACGTGAACCATTCTCTCTCTCTCTCTCTCTCTCTCTCTCTCTCTCTCTCTCTCTCTCTCTCTCTCTCTCTCTCTCTCTCTCTCTCTCTCTCCTGCGGGTACAGACGTAAATGGGAAACTGCTAACTAACAACTTATTCAGAAATGTAAACCACCACGTGAAAATGTGTGCAAGAGTCACTCGTGGCAACTTTTACATCAAGTTAGTGCTGGTGATTTGTATTCCAATCTTGGCTCTCCTTTTCACTTTCTTTTGCCACAGTTCTGGAATATTCAAGTTCTTAAAAGTTTTCCTTGCTCACTTTTACCTAATTTAAGCCTTGTAACACACCGCTAAAGGCTCATCATTCACCCTTTTGGTTCTGAGGATGCTGGCTCTTGGTTTACTGTTGCTGTCTCCACACAATATTATTTTTATTGCTTTATTATTATTGATTGTATCGGCCGGCTGACACACTCCTGACACAGGGAGGAGGGAGCTTTACCATACTTCTTTTCCTCAAACTTAGCTTAAAATTGCCATCTTTCCATCTTGAATGCTGAGAAGTCACCCGGCGGAGTGGAAGTGGAGCGTTATATATGGGCCATCTGATACAGAGAGAGAGAGAGAGAGAGAGAGAGAGAGAGAGAGAGAGAGAGAGAGAGAAGTATATTCCCAAAGTTTGACGAATATATAGCGGAAAAATCGAACCATCTGAAAAAGGCACTATTAGTCATATGGTTTTCACTGTATTTTGTCAGGTGTAAATTTCCTTCAGGCGGTACTGGGCAGATGGCTGTGTCTCTGAGTGTACATCGTTGGTTCCTGGAAAATGGTTCACTCACTGAAGACCAAAAGTATCATCATTCTTCACAGTCATCAACTTGGTAGGTACTCTGGCATCTCTTGGCTTGACGATTTATGTTCATTCAAAGCACGGTATTCTCCTGTTTGTTATTATACCCAGGCACAAAGGGCGACGAGGTTAAGAGTTTGGCACTGTTGGTTTGCCTGCCTGACTGTTTTTCTGTGTGCCTTTCTGTCTGTTAGCAAGACAATGGGAAAACTAAGAAACAGATCTGCACCAAATATGACTGATGACCTTCGAAAAGGGTCGTATAATATGGGTCAGGAGTAACAGAGAAGTTCAGGAGTAACAGAGAAGTATCATGTGATTTAATTCTGGGAAAAATCCGTCAAAGATAAAAATAATGGAGGAAGGTTAAATGTTTGACCCCTTAACAAGTAAGTTTCAATTCGATTTTTATCAAACTTGGTGAAAGGGCTTAAGGTCAGATGATAATATTCCATACTGAGAATAAATTAGGAAAATGACGAGGCCAGCTTAAACACCCATTCAGACTGGATCAAATTTTAGTGGAAGAGTTGACGGTCAGGAAAGAACAAATTAAATTCGGGTTGGAGAATAATCTGGCGAGGGTCAAGGTCACAGGGCAGGGGGGTTCGGGGTCTGACTGATGTAGGGAGAAGGTGTCTAACTCTATGTGTGCTCCTTTTTGTTTATGTCTTTTTTTCTTTTTCTTTTAGATATTGGTGAATTTGCATGTAACATTAAAGATGCTGTACGAGTAACAAAAGCAGAAATAAGCTGTGTGTGTGTGTGTGTGTGTGTGTGAGAGAGAGAGAGAGAGAGAGAGAGAGAGAGAGAGAGAGAGAGAGAGTGTGTGCGTGTGTGTGTGTGTGTGTGTGTGTGTGTGTGTGTGTGTGTGTGTGTGTGTGTGTGTGTGTGTGTGTGTGTGTGTGTGTGTGTGTGTGTGTGTGTGTGTCCCGGAGCTGCCCCATTTAGATTTCACGCCAGCATTATTGCACCGCATGGAAAACTGCTGGTGATGGAGAGGGACGCCTTCACGTGGTGGCACCGATATAATTGGGTGGCTCCACTACCAGGTTATACAAACGTCCCTCCCTATCCCCCCAAAGGAGAATGGTGATCTACAGGAGGGGGACAACTTCAACCAGCAGTCCACTGGGTTCACATTTCACATAAACCTACAGCAACAACACCACCACCACCACCAACAACAACAACAACTACTACTACTACTACTACTACAAGTGGAGAACTACCGAAAAGAAGGTGAACCGGACGAAATAAACTTAGTCATTCAATCCTGTTCTTTCAGATTTCATTAATAGCTCTCTCTCTCTCTCTCTCTCTCTCTCTCTCTCTCTCTCTCTCGAGCTTTTCTGTTCTTATTTGTGATGGTGACGATGATGATTTATCTCGTTTTTTTTTTTTCTTATTTTTGGATTCTACCTACCCCAAGCATTAGTGAGAAATGGGACTGCATGATGATGATGATAATGGTGGAGGGGTTATTTCTCATGTTGCTATTGGTGATGATGATGATGATGATGATGATGATGGTTTCTCGTGTTTCTGAACTTTGGCAACTACGGCGTGCGATACCTACACGCAACAACACACAACTCACAGAGGCCAAAATTGATGCTTCTTTTCCATTCCAAATGCTTAAGCCTGACAGTTAGCACAGTCCATTAATTTTTACCTCTAGCAACCAAACCTGTGCCTGATTCCTTGGACAAATAAAGTCTGAAAAAAAAAGAAAAATGTGGCCCGTAAATACCGTGTCACTTGAAACTCGCGTGACAGTACCTTGTGTGTTGTCTTTTACTCCTCAGTCTGCTGGTGTGGACGCGGCTGTGGCAGTGGGAATAGGAAATGAATGAATGATGCAGGGTAGATACTGGTCACACTGACTGAGCCGTCTCCACAAGACACGAGAAATCACCCGGCGGAGTGGATGTGGAGTATTATATAAAGATAACCCCGTACAATGAAGTGGAGCACATGTGGCATTTTTGGGTCATGCAAACATTTCTGATGATTTGGGACAGTGGCGACGGAGATCCCTTTTTTTTTATACAGATGAACAGGGGAAGGAAAAACAAATTAAATAAAAAATAACCATACATCAGACTGCAGGTGCCCATCATTCGGCTTATTAAATATTCAGAATATAACATGCTACTCTCAACACAAACACCTTTTTTTACACTTAATAACTGAGCACCGCTACTTCGATAACTGCTTTACCAAATGTCCCAAACGTAAACATGCACGTGGAGCTATTGTTTACAGTATTCAGATAATATTACACGTTCAGTAGAAAATAAATACAACAACAAAACTTCCTGCATTAACAAACTCCCAAACATAAATTAGGTAATAAACTTATACCATTTAGTTTATCCAGGTGACAACAGCACCAGAAGTCCAGTCTACCACGTGGCTTTACTCAGACCTAACATGACGCAAGATCTGTTTGTTTACATCGCACTAGCTAATGCATCCAAACGTGAGCCAACATAGATTCTTATATCTCTAACCTAATCAGTCGTCACATACCATCCTACCAGCAGCAAATAATCATAATAAGAAAAAAAGAAGCAGTAGTTATGCACTGCCCTCACGCTTCTTAATATTTAAAAAAAAAAAAAAAATCGTTAAAAAAAATCTGGAAATTATAGGAGTTCGATTTCATAACTGGCTCATAAATCAGATATCAAAGTTAAGAAAGTTAAACTACACACCGTTCAGGATTCTTGGTCTAATAAGTTGCCCGAACGTAAACTTTAGAAATAATCTTCATCGTATATTTTTGGCGCATAAGAGAAATCCACAGACCTCACAGTTGAAGACGCCACATAGCCTATTGCACTGAGTTTTCATGAGGTTAATATAGGTTTTACTTCCCAAACGCAAAGAAAAAATATATGCCAATTGTACCCATTATTCTATCTTTTGGGCACATGAGAGTAACTTGCACAACAAAGAAATTACACACTGCACCAAAGTTTCTTGTAACACAGACTCTCTCCCATGCGCAAACAAGTCAGCGAGACCTACACATTATCTAACCTTGTCGGACCATTAAAAGAAAATCCACACAAATCAGGGCTACGAAATTTACCTGCATCAGCCAGAAGCAACAGCAGCAGGAGCATCTGTGGCAGGGATACGTGGCTAGGTTGGATGCTGTTAATGAGTCCTGTAGCCGCCATACTTATCACACTATAATATCACCACTTTCACAGTCGCACACCACCAACACCTCACAAATTTAGTCAGTTTTTCAAGTCATGTTATATTCCTTACGTGCATTTACACATTCAGTCAATGTTTGTATGTCATGTCATATTTCCGACTTGCACTTACAACACTTGTCATAGGTTTTTCATGTCATACTTCCGAGAGACACAGTCAGTTTTTCATGTTAGATTTCCTAGACACTTAAGAATAATCCGCAGTTTTTCAAGTCATGTCAGATTAGTCGCAGTTTTTCCAGGTCACGTTAGATTTCCGACCCTGACAATGTTTGGTTAAGTTTGAATCACACACACACGTCTTTCAGACACGAAATTTTTACTACACAATGACGCAGCTTCCTGTGAGGGGCAGCACGTGTGAAATATCGGCACTGACACGAGACACTGGACTCACACTGGATAAAAGTGTTAGGTGGTGGACTGGTGCAAGGGATGGTGGAGCACGTGAGGAGAGGTAAGGAACGCAACGAGTGACTACCTCCCCGCCTGACTGTCAGAGCACGACTGAACCCAAACACTGACCTTCACCCTCCCTAACCCCTCCTCTTCACTCATCTCCCCTCGCTCCTCCACCGATCCCCTCATCTCTCCCCTCCTTCCTACTTTCCCGGCCTTCCCTCACTCCTCACTCATTTCCCTTCACTCCTCATCCGATCCCCTCACATCTTCCTTCCTTCCTTCCCTGCCTTCCTGGTCTTCCCTCACCCTTCCTCTCTTTCCCTTCTTCCATCTCTATCATTTCTCTCTCAGTCCCCCGCTCCTCCTCCCCCCCCCTCCTCTTCATCCTCAACCTCCTTCTTCCTCGTCTCGCCAATCTTCCCACACTTCCCACCCCTCCCTCCTGCTCTCCAATCCCTCCATCCTTCTGCAACCCATTACTCCCCCACCTCCCCCTTCCCCAAACCCCTCACTCCCTTTTTTCCTCTTCTTCGTTCGCTTTTTCTTCCCCGGTCTTTATCCTCCGTCCAACCTCTCATTCTCCCCTCCCCCAATTCCTCTCTGACGGCTCTCCTCCCTCCCTCAACACCTCAACCACCTCCCCTTTCCTCTTCACCATCTCCTCTCCTCCCCCGATCCTCCCTACCCCACTATTCTCTCCCTTTCTCCCACCAACCCATATCTCTCCTCTCCCCCCCTTTCCGTCCCTGCCTCCCTCATTCTCCTCCCTCTCTCCCACCAGCCCCTACTTCCCCCCTCTTTCCCTCGCTCCCTCACTCACTCACATATTCTCTCCCTCTTTCTCCCTTTCTATCCCACCAGCCAATGCCTCCTCTCTCCTTCCCTCTCTCCTCATTCTCTCCCTTATTCTCACCTCTCTCTCCCACCATCCCCTAACTCACCTCTCCCTCCCCTCCACCTCATTCTTTCTCTCTCTCTCCCACCAGCCCCTACCCCACCTCTTCCTCCCTCCCTCCCTCCCTCCATCCATCCATCCATCCATCCTCACCCCTCTCTCCTACCAGCCCTTACCTCCCCTCTTTTCCTCCCTCATTCTCCCCCTCTCTCCCACCAGCCATTACCTTCTCTCTCCATCCCTCCCTCCCTCCTTCTCCCCTTCTCTCCTACCAACACCTACCTCCCCTCTCCTTCCCTCCTCATTCTCCCCTCTTTCCCATCAGCCCCTATCTTCCCTATTCCTCCCTCCCTCCTCGTTCTCCCTTTCTCTCCCACAAACCCCTACCTCCATTCTCCTTCCCTCCTCATTCTCTCCCTCCTCCCTCATTCTCCCCTTCTCTCCCATAAACACCTACCTCCCCTGTCTTTCCCATCCTCCTCATTCTCTTCCTCCCTCCCCATTCTCTTCCTTCCTCCTCATTCTCTCCCTCATTTATTATCGGGTATAGCAGGTCGTATTCAGAGGGTAGACTGGGATAGCAAAAATAGACTGTCTGCCTTAATGGCCTTCGTGCAGTCGATAGGCATTGAGGTCGTATTCTAAGTGGCGTTGTTATCTTCGCAGCATCTCTCCCTAAGCGACTTACTTGTTCACTGTACCTTAACATTCTCATGCACGTTATTTCTATCTCTCTAATATCGACCTAGTGTGCATGAATAACATACAAAAGGTTACTGAGGCATATAGTGCAGAATAAATCGTCAAGCACGAGGTGCTACATTTCAAAAGCCACAATAATATGAGCCCTAATCCTAAAGGTTCGCACATACCATCAGAATACACCTGTGATAATAGGATAGGGTTTCGTTTCGTTTCGTTTCGTTTCGTGATGGAGAACAATGAACGTGCAGACCCAATGAACTTCAGCACCATCCCTGCTGCCGATTAACACTTATGGCAATATGGTGTTTCGTGACCATGCTTCGAAGCTTTTGTGTCGCGTGTTCGGACCTTAACCCTCCACCTCCTCCTCCTCCTCCTCCTCCTCCTCCTTCTCCTCCTCCCCTCCTCTTTCTCCTCTTTTTTCTTTTTCTTCTTCTTCTTCTCCTCTCCCTCCCCAATCCCACACTTCCCCCAGTCGGCCCGCATACCCCTACCCAGCCCTCCTTCACCCTTCTCTCCCCCACCATCCTCTCTCCTGCTCTCCAGTCTCTCCGTCCTCCCCCCCTTCTCTCCACATGTTCCTCTATCGCAAATCTTGCTACCCCGTCTTATATTCCCTCTCACCTTCCTCTCCTCTTCCATTCCTTCCCTCTTTGTTCACCACATAGGTTCTCCTCTCATTCCCTCTCCTTCTACTCATTTTCTTTGTCCCCGCCCCCGCCCTCCTTCTGCTCCACTTCCTTCCCTCCGCTCTCCTCCACTTCATTCCCTAACCACTCCACCCCTTCCCCCTTACTCTCCCCAGTCATTCTCCCCTCTCCTCTCCTCCCCCTTCAACCCTCCCCACTCCGCCCCATTCCCCCCCACTCTCCCCCGTCCCTCTCCCCACCCTCTTCTCACAACTTCATCTCCTGCCCACTTTGTCCCCTGCCCTTCCCCCTTACACCCCTTCCCCTTCCTCTCCCCTTCCCTTTACATCCCTTTTTCCCTTACATCCTCTTCCCTCTTACATCTCTTCCCCCTTGCACACCCTTCTCCCCTTCCCCATTCACCTTTTCTCCCCGTTCCCTTCCACCATACACCCCTTCCCACTCCCTTTCCCCCATACACCCCCTTCCCTCCCAACCCCAACCCATCACCACCTCCACACTGTTGGCGCTATCTTAATGAATCTACACAGCGGCAAAAACTGACACCCATATATAAACTGCAACTATATGATTTAATTAGCTTGGTAACTGTTAACGATCAGTCCTGTCTCTGGGAAAAGTTCATGGGGTTTTTTGCCTCTGAATTTTGCTCTTTTTTTTTTTTTATGAATATTAATGCGAAGTCATATTATATCGTGTGTGGATGTTTGGAAAGGTCTTGTATCTATATTTATACGGTGTGTGTGTGTGTGTGTGTGTGTGTGTGTGTGTGTGTGTGTGTGTGTGTGTGTGTGTGTGTGTGTGTGTGTGTGTGTGTGTGTGTGTGTGTGTGTGTGTGTGTGTGTGTGTGTCAGAGAGAGAGAGAGAGAGAGAGAGAGAGAGAGTACAAATATGTATACTACACATATTTTTTTATTTGGTTCCATATGCAGGTGTATTATAAGGAGCTATACAAGTTACAGGGAATTTGTGTAACAAGTGATTTCATGAAATCCCTAGGGAATTCGTGAAATGAGTTTAAATTAGGATGAGTTAATTAAGGTTAGGTTAATTTAGGCTACGGTAAGGTTAGGCTGGGATAATCTTGGCTAAGTTAGTTTGGTTAATCTAGATGAACGCTTAACATAACTTAGCATTCATTTAAATTAACCTAACTTAACCTAACGTGGCCTAACCCAGCCTTACCTAACCTAAACTTAACCTAGATTATCCCGGCCTAACCTAACCGCAGCTTAAATTAACCAAACCTTGTTTAACCCATCCTAATTTAAACTCATTTCACGAATTCCCTTGGGATTTCATGAAGTCACTGGTTACACAAATTCCCTGTAACATATATTTTGCACCTCATAAACTGCGGTTAAACTCTCACCTCAGACATGTGGCGATGGTGCGGTGCTAGCTGACGATATACATCCTCTCTATACACTCCATCCTGCTCACCATTGCACTGTACTTCACTAAATTTTTTGAACTTTAACCTGGCCTACAGCAGACATCTCTCCGTATTTAATGTTGAGCTGCACCAATAGATTAACACTAGAAAACGATGCTAGTCGCGAAGCAGTATTATGGAAATGATATATGACCACAGCGTTGTCTTTTCCTTGGGCCTAGTTAAGCTAAAAAAAAAAAAACAATAATAACACTCAAGTCATTATATCTGAACTTGGCTAAGATATTTTTTTCCTTTAGCAGCTTATTTTCAGGTAGTTCAGTGGCAAAAAAAAAAAAAAAAAAAAACAATAATGTGGCTCTACATCCTTTCCACAGCACTTCTTCATGACTTGCACCATATTCTAGCGTTAATCTCTTGATAAAACTCGATACTGAGGATGGAGAAATGGCAGTTTTAGACCAAGTAAGAGTAAAACAAGTATAGTAATGATGATCAAAGTGTTCGCATAAGATCGTTAGAATAATGTATGTCGCATTTCAATTCTCGTAGGTGATACACGAAATTTATTACATGAGCCAAAATTCCCTTCCACGCTGTCAGTGCTTATCACTTTCGATGCATAGTGACGAAACAAGCTATAAACGGTATATCAGAAGCAGCGATACAGGTAGTGCCTCAGTTCATCAGGCCTACACAATCATTTATCACATATTCTCCATTATAACTTCAAAGCCAGAGGTGCCCACAGACAGTGAAGATGGGACTGGAATATATTTTTCGGTGAAGCTGGGAGGTAAACTCTCCACACACACACACACACACACACACACACACACACACACACACGCACACACACACACACTGGGTTTATGGCAACACATGGCTTAAGACTAATGCATGTTCCTCACTATAGTCAATATCATGCAGTGGTGTCAAATCTTTCAACACTGTCCATTCAATAACACAGGTGAAAAAATAATGGGAAAGAAATTATAAAGATAAGTGGCTGTGACATTTTCAACTCAGTAAAAATGGAGAGACTGGTAAAACGAAGGAAACGAAACAGAAGAAAAACTACGGTAACAAAAGCAGGGAGAATGTTGTGAAACTGGGAAAGAGAAACAAAAGAACAAAATTATGAGAGCAGATAGAATACCGTGGGCAGTGAGAGCTTTATCCGAGAATAATGAAGGCACTGCAGTGTGGTGGGGCAGTGCAATAGCTACGCACATCTGAATACACAAGTCCGTGGTACAGATGGGGACGAAATTTCCCAAACTATTCCTCTACGTCTGCTTCGCTTAGCGAGGGCATGATCGTTAGTTTCCTTCCTACTGCATCAAACAAAGGAAAGGGTGTCAGGGGTAAAACAGTAAGCTGAGACAGAATAGAGGTTGACGGAGTTGGAGTAGAGTAACGGCGGGTTGGCTGAGGTATTATGAGGTAAAACTGTCAGCTGAAATAGAGACGAGAGTGACGGGGTTCAGTGGAGTGGATTGAGGTAATAGAGGGTTTAGCTGGAGTGGCACTGGGTAAAACTGTCAGGCGATGTAAGGTGCATGAGACTGACTGGGATGGATGGGATGTAGTGAGGCAAATGTGGGCTTGGTTGGGATAATATGGGGAAACAATGACAGACACAGATGAGATTGAGTACTAAAGGGTTTGGGTGGGGAGGAATGGGGTAATGGAAAGGTTGGTTAGGGTGGTATGGGGTAAAACTGACAATTGAGGAAGGGTACCTGAGAATGACGGTAGAGTGGGATAATGGTAGGTTTGGTTGGGGTTGCATGGGGTAAAGCTGACTGATGACAAACGGTACAGTATGACCGGGTTGGATGGGAAAGAATGGAGTACTGTCTAGGTTGGTTGGTGTGCTATGATGAAAAATGGAGAGTTGAGGTGTGTGACAATGACGGGATTTGATGTGGTGGAGCGAGGTAATTGCGGGGTTGGTTGGCGTGGCACGAAGTAAAACTGACAAGGTTGGATGGGGTAAAACAGAGTAATGACCAGGATGATTTGGGTGGAACGGGGAAAAAAAATACAAGTGAGGTATAGGGTAGACAACAGTGAGATTGGACGGGGTGGAGTGAGGGTATTGGTGGGGTTGATTGGGAAGGTATGGGGTAAAATTATCAAGGCAGAAGGGTAACCGAGAATGAAGGGACTGGTTGGGATGGAGTGGGGTAATGGGACTGGTCGAGGTCATTTGAGGTAAAATTGACAGGTGAAGTTCTGTAGAGTACGACGGGGTCGGATGAGTGTAGTGAGGTAATGATGAAGTTGGTATGTACGGTATGGGGTAAATTTGACAGGTGAGATAGGGCACCTCAGTATGGCAGGGACGGATGAGTGTAGTGAGGT
The DNA here is from genome assembly GCF_032717465.1 of Coenobita brevimanus. Classification (NCBI taxonomy): domain Eukaryota; kingdom Metazoa; phylum Arthropoda; class Malacostraca; order Decapoda; family Coenobitidae; genus Coenobita; species Coenobita brevimanus. The sequence goes on along the minus strand of NC_137027.1, from coordinate 5,980,062 downwards.
AATGGCGGGACTGGATGGGTTGGTGTGGGGTAAAATTGACGGGTGAGGTAGGAAAGAGTATGAAGGGGTTGGATGCGGCAGAGAAGGGATGTGGCGGGACTGGCTGGAATGGTATGAGGCAAAACTGGTAGGAGAGGTAAAGTACCTGAGAATCATGGAGTTGGATGGGGTGGATTGGAGTTATGGCGGGGGTTGGCTGGGGTGGTATAGATTATGTTTCACATGTGAGGTCGGATACCTCAGTATGTTAGATTAGTTTGGGATGCAATGATATGATGCTGGGGTTGGTTGGGGTGGTATGTGGTAAATTTGACTAGTGAGGTGGAGTAACTGAGTTGGACGCTCTTGGATGAGGTGGATTAGGGTAATGGTGAGGTTGGTTGGGGTGGTATTAAGTAAAATTAACAAGTAAGGTAACTTCCCCGACTATGAAGGGATAGGACTGAGCTGAGTGGGGTAATGGCGGAGTTGGTTCAGGCTGAATGGGATAAAATGGACAGGTGAGGTAGGGTAGAGTATGAAGGCGTTGGTTAAGGCGCAATAAGATAATGCTTTGGTTGACTGGGGTGCTATGATACGGTAAAACTGACAGTTGAGATAGGGCAGAAGCATTAGGGGGTTGGATGGGGTGGAGCTGGGTAATGATGGTGTTGGTTGGGGTGATATGGAGAAAAATCCCTGGTGACGTATGGTTGAGGATGATGGGGTTCGATGGGGTGGAGTGAGGCACTGGTGGGTTTGGTCGGGCTAGTATGGTGTAAAGTGTTAGATGACGTAGGGTACTTGATTATGACGGGTTAGATGATGTGAAGTGAGACCGGCAGGGTTGATTATGGTGCTGTGAGGTGAAACTAACAGATGAGGTAGAGTACGTGAGTAGGACGGGGTTGGATGGGATGGGGTGGGGTCATGGCAGGGTTAGTTAGAGAGAGAGAGAGAGAGAAAGAGGGAGAGACTGACTCAGAAACTCGTGTGTGGTGGGCTTACCTTTCTTGTGCTGATGCTTTCTGCTGCTTTAAGGTTCATCCGGTGAACTATTTGTCGGGCAGGATTCTGGAAAAAAAAAAAGTCTGGTTGTAGATTGCCTTTATACTTTTATTTCACTATCTTTAATAAGTGACGTCATCATATGACGAACAACACTTAATATGGAGCTTGCTGGTGACGTATTCATAGCAAGATTTCTGCTGCACTAAACAAATTCATCTAGTGGTGACTAATATACAAATGGCGGCATCTTACTTTTTTATGATAGGTATCCCATAAGCTCAATAAAATTTTCTGACAGGAGGAAGCATGCAATACCAAGAGACACCATACTGAAGGATTTCTTGAATACTGCTTCTACTCACTTAACTACAACTGGTCTTCTTACATGCCAAAAACTAGAACAGCCAAGCTATTTATTGCCGGATCCTTGGTGACTCTTGGTCTAAAAAGGAACAAGAAGACCCAGGACAGTCATAAATAGGCCTTTTTAATGAAACTGACTTCGTATTCATAAATATACTTTAGGTTATAGAAATTCTCAACTGAAGGATCATTGTGAAGGACTCAGATTCCTGTTAAACATCACCTAGCATCCAATTACACACAGGGAAAATTGCTGGAGCCGCCCTGAGAGTTCCAGTCTGGCCAAGTTCTCTCTTGGTTGCAACGAGTTACTCTCTTTTGGTTAAAACGGGCGACTCTGGGACTACTGTAATGCGCTAGAGGGCCGTCCCCTGTCACTAGCAGGGTCCACCAATAGTTGCCTAACAATATCAAAAATAACATGAGGCTTTAGCATTTTGATAAGGGTTAATCCACCAATCTTGTATGACGACTGTGGTTAATGGTGGAGGATTTAACCCTCCAGTGTTGACCCCAATCCCCCAAAGTTAACGGAACTACTTGTAAGGTGGGGAAACTGAATCTCTCTCTCTCTCTCTCTCTCTCTCTCTCTCTCTCTCTCTCTCTCTCTCTCTCTCTCTCTCTCTCTCTCTCTCTCAAATTCCTTTCAATTACCGGTGCAATTTAAGCTTTAATTCCGTTTTCTTCCCTCGTTGCTGATGAACACTAGTCAGGAAGAAGGGTAAACTATAACCTTGAAAACAGAAGAGCTCTCAGCTACACTCACCTTCAGTCACATCCTCCACAGTCACTGGATGCGACACTTTTTTAACCTCAGCTGTGTGCAACTCAAGAACAGTGAGTGGGTAACACGAGGACACCACCCACACCGCACAGATTCCCAAACATTTATCACTGCCATACCACGCAATGTCGATCACAATTTTCCGAAAGATACTGGAAGTCATCCTGAGTCGTAGCTGGAAGAGGTCAGGAGAAACTGGTAATATACGAGAGTAAATTCGGGGTCGAGATCGGGAATGGCTACGAGAAACTGATAACTTCCGAACGTTATTTAGAGGTGGAACTGGGAATGGTCACCAGAAATTAGTATTTATTATCACCCACGATTGGATGATAATATGCACCTCAGTCCACTACGCCTATCCAAGCACAGACTAATCCAACGATGAAGGAATGGCAGGAGAGACGAACAAACTTTGGTATTTTACTGTGCACACGCAAACAAAAAGGAACGTCATGGGAGGAAGGTAGGACAGGTACAGAGCACAGACGGTGAAACAGACGAAAATTGAAATAGACAGTGGTATGGGGTAGGTTTCAATAGATGATTGTTGCGTCCACCTCACAATCTCAGTGGCAGTTGGTGGGGCTCGAGCCTACCATTCAAAGCGTCCTCCAAATGCGGGACCAACACTAAGTCAACCAAGCCTCCGAATCGCCCAAACCCGACCAGCCGGCTTCCAAACCCTACCCCATTCCCAGCCTCAAGCCCCCCGCATCCCCCGTATGGCATTACAGGTGCTGGCCACGTCGGCATCATTTGTCAGGGTAGAAACTTTGGCAATGTGTTACACTCCGACACTCCACACATCCCTCTCTTAGGCTAACATCTTCACAAAGTTCGATACAGCCAACCTCCTTAACCTAACCTAACCTAACCTAACCTAACCTCTGTAATGCGTTACACTCCAACACCGGCCAAATCCCTCTTTTAACGATTTTACATGAGTTCGATACTGCCTAGTTCCGTACCTAACCTAACTTAGCCTAATCTAATCTAAACTATGTATTAATCTAACCTAATTCAATCTAAATTGCGCAAACCAAACCTAACCTAACGTATGATAACCTAACCTTACTAAATCTAATCTAATGAAAGTTAGTAGCCGAATCAGTAGAATGGTGGTCTGCAGTCCTCATGGACCCAGGTTTGAATCCCGGCTGGGGCAAGGAACAGTTAAAGGAATTGAATTTTATTAAAACAGACTTTACTGCTCTACGAAAAGGCCCAACGACACGTAAAAATACCCCCGCTAATACCAATACACCAGTCCTGTATGAGACAGCCCTAGCATGTATTCAATATGGACGGACGGTGTTTGAGCCGAAATGGTGATTTGTGGAAGTGTATGATTTGTAGGAGGACTACTGGTCATTGGAAGCGGGCTGTGAAGCCTATGCCCAGTGTCGGACACATAAGGAAAAAAAAAAACTTCCTTCTCCCCTCATTTTCACCCCTCATCCTCACCCTTAACTCTCCCCCTCACCTACCTCTCAGTCTCACTCTTTCCCCTCTCTCCTCACTTTCACCCTTTACCCTCCCCCTACCCTCCCACTCACCTACCCCTCACCCTCACTCTTCTCCCTCTCCTCTCATTTCCACCCCTTACTCTTTCCCCTCTTCTCTCATTTTAACACCTCCCCCTCCCCCATTACCTTCTCCCACTCCTCCTCATCCTCATCCTCACCTCCACTCCAGATCTTTCACTCTTACCTCTCAATCTCACTCTTTCCCCTCTCCCCACATTTACACCCCTCAATCTCACTCTTTCCCTCTCCCCACATTTACACCCCTCAATCTCACTCTTTCCCTCTCCCCACATTTACACCCTCACCCTCATCCCTCACCTTCACCTCCTCTTGTCCCCTCTCGTGGCCACTCTTTAAACCTATGTGCTGCTTTTCCCTTAAGGGGGATGAGACACTGGGGTCGCATCCCTCGGCTCTCTCTCATTTCCTCGTATTCTGATGCATTCTTGCCCCCTTATCTTCCTCTCTCTCTCTCTCTCTCTCTCTCTCCTTCTTCTTCTTCTTCGTCTTCTTCTTCTTCCTCTTTTTCTTCTTCTTCTTCTTCCTTCTCTCCTCCTCCTCCTCTTCCTACGTCCACTTTTCCTCATTCTCGCTTCCATTCTCTTGCCTTCTTGCCCTTCCTCCAATCCCATCTTTCATTTCTTCATCTCCATTTGTTCTCTTACAGTCTCTCCACATTTGTCTCAAAATCCCTCATTTTCATCTTCTCTCTTCTTCCTGCCCCTTCTCTCTTGCCCTTCTTCCTATCCATTTTTCACATCCTCACTCTTTCACCTCTTCTTAACATCTTCCCTCACTTCCATTTGCTTGACCTTCCTCTATTCAATCTTGCTCCCTGTCCTTACCTACTTACTTGGTGTTGGAGAGGGGCGCCTTCATGTGGTGGCACTGATATGCTGACTGGTGGAGCTGCCCGGTAATTATACAAACGTCCCTCACTCCCTCCCTATTCCCCTAAAAAGAGGATAGTGGTGTGCAGGAGAGGGCGACTTCAGTCTGCAGTCCACCGGGTTCACATTTAGATAAGCCTAAGGGGTTGCAATTAGGCTACAAGATCTACTGCAATTACTACTGCCTGCTTACAACTTTCCATTATTTCAGCCTATCTTTGATTCCCTTATCTTTCCACTTCTTTATACCCTCCTATCATTCACCTCTTCACCTGTTTTCTTATAATTCCTTCATTTTTGCTACTTACTCCCCCACCTCATGCCCTCCTCTCCCCTTCATCTTCCCTCGCAATCCCCTATTCCTTCGTCTTCACTTGATTACTTTGCCTTTCTCCCATCTTACCACACGTCATCACTTGGTGCCTTACATTTTCCTCCATATTTATCTCTTACTCCCTAATCTTCACTTAATCTTTACCCCTTCCTCTTCCAATCTGTCATTAACCTCTCTTTATCTCCATTCCCGTTTTTCCTCAATCCTGTTAACATGTTGGATGGAATTTACAGGGTCTACCTTAAATAAGCACTGTTTTCTAAGAAGTACAACCATGGCAGTTTTCTATGACACAACATGTATCTTATCAAACTAGCTTTTCTAAGACTTTTGTTCTATCTACTTATTATCTACTGTATATATTTTCTGCTGTAGGCCTATTTGTTATTCTCTCTGCTTACCTATGAATACATAGTGGGGAATTAAGAAGCAGGCTTCTTGTGGTGTTCCCCACCTCTTAAGACGTGTCAGCCAATGTGCCTTATCAGCCAATGTTCCTTATCAGCCAATGTGCCTCTCTCTCTCTCTCTCTCTCTCATTCTGAAGATATATTTCCATGCCTTATGTGCGGTAGATGATCAGTTTTATTTGATATGAATTCTGATAATGCGATACTACTGACACCCCTCTCCCCGGGGCCCTGCCTTCATCTATAATTCTACATCGTTCCCAACTTCCCTGGAGTGTTCAGGATTGTTTGGGTGGGATTTTAGTAGTAGTAGTAGTATTAGTGGTAGTATTGTAGAAATAGAAGTAACAACCCTAAGCTCACACACACCACAAAGCCAGCCAGGAGACAGGAAATTTGTGCTGGGCAATCCCCAGGTCCTGTCTTCCCCCCTTGCTGTTTTTTAACCAGCCCATACCCCACTGACCGGGCTAATGTATGGCCCGGCCTGCACTGTAGGTGCAGAGAATCTTTAAACAACAACAACAACAACCCTAGGCTGATCTGACAGTGAACCCAGTGGACCGAATGCTAAAATTACCCGTTTCCTGCAGTCCACCATCCTCCTGTGGCGGTAAAATGAGAGAACTGAGGGATGTTCCTATAACCTGGCAACAGCATCACCTGGAGATATTGGTGCCACCCCTCTCCAGCACCTGATCCTTCCGCTGTTACAAGAGAGGGATGCCTTCACGTGGTGACACTGTAGGATTATCTATTTACGACCGGTTCTCTGTCGCAACTTTGATTTATTTTTGGATTAAAAACTAGAACCAGGGGAAACTCTACCCTTTCCTTTAATTATTCTTCCTTCAGTATGCCGATATAATTTACGCTAATTTTTCTCTCCAAAACTCCAAAGATCTGCTTATTGATTTGTTTATTTATTTACTTTTGTATTTATTTTTATAGGGATAGCAGGAGACAGAGGAAGACTGCACGCTCTGGTCTTTGTCCTTCATTAAAAAAAATACTACTGTAGTACTAATACTAATACTAATGATAAAAACAATACTGTAATAAAGCAAGAAGAGGGAGAAAGCAGTTGACAGTGTTTATAAATCTTTGGACTGAGTGATAAATACAGAGTGTGACTAGAAAAGAAAAATAATGCTTATCGTATCAAAGTTTTCCTAAGCCTAACATAATGGTACACCGAATGCTTCCCTCTTCCCTTTAAAATTTCCTGGACCAGTGTTTCTTTCCCCAGGTTAGATGGACTTCCTTTTCCAGGTCCATTCTGTGATAAGAAAGATTGGTGGGGAGAGCCATCGTCTATATTATGCTCTTTTCTCACTAGCAGAATAGCAACGTGTACCTGGCAGCTTCATTCATAAAAACTTCCTAAGGAGTCGTTGGACATTTTACGATACTACTTGTCCTTGTAATTCCTTGTAACTGTTTTAGAGCAAATTATTGATCCACACATCCTCCACTAATCAGAAAATCATGTTGCTTATTAAACACGTCAGTAAATCAATGTCTTGACAGGAAAAGGGAGAAATATGCGACTGTCCCAAGGCAGAAAGATTAAGGGCCTTATTTATGCTTTGCACATTACTCAAAGTCAGTGTTTTTATTCGTTACATTAGTCAGAGCCACGAGAGAGAGAGAGAGAGAGAGAGAGAGAGAGAGAGAGAGAGAGAGAGAGAGAAACATCTGTATGGGAAGGAACACTTGCCTTACTCCCACCTCACCATCACAACACCTGAGCTGGAGGAATCGATAAGACGATGTGTGTGTGTGTGTGTGTGTGTGTGTGTGTGTGTGGTAAAGAGATAAGTGTTAGTTTCGTAATATACTCAAGGAGATAGCAGCAACTAACATTTCACCTCTTCTGCTTGTCACTTCTGCTGGTTTATATTCCTAGACTGAGATAGGCCTGGCGTGTTTTCCTTTCAATTAATGATTCTCTCTCTCTCTCTCTCTCTCTCTCTCTCTCTCTCTCTCTCTCTCTCTCTCTCTCATAAGCCTAAGTTTAGAGAGGCCTGGTGTTCCTTGATATAATGCATAAAGGAAAAAGTGACAGACATACCCTAGCTGTGAAGTAGCAGCAATGGAATAGTAAGCATTTTTCCCCAAAAATTTTATAATATTATCCCGGAGTTGAATGATACAGTTGCGTGATGATACGTATTAAGCTCCTTGAATTTCGGTGTGTGTGTGTGTGTGTGTGTGTGTGTGTGTGTGTGTGTGTGTGTGTGTATTTAGTCCATCCATTCCCTCTCCTGATGGCTATTTTATTCAACGATTTTACTAAACATTACGATCAAAAGGAGTTATGGCTGTATCAACCCCTCCAGTTCTAAAAATATCTCCTAAACTGAATTAAATTGAATGGTAACTGCAAAAAGTTATTAAAAGAAAATTATTAGTTAGAAAAGCACCAAGCACCATAAATCCGATTATTTGCTCATATTTTACTGTGTGTGCGTGTAACTTATTTGCATTTTTACAGGATTTATTTGGACAGCGGGCTTATTTTCGACCACTTCCACAGTTGGTTTGCTTGCAACTCAGCGAAAGGAATCTCCATCCTGGTAAGCTTCAGCGGTGAGGTATGGAGTTAACATGTATTCTAGAGATAAATGTCCTACTAATTCTCAATTGAGTGTTTAGTGCGTTCACCATCACCACCAAGATAGTTGTGGAAGTGGAAACTGAGAAATGGAAGCTTCGTTGGTCAGCTCTTTAATAATAATAATAATAATAATAAAGCGAATGTGAATCTAGCCCTTGGTCTGTAATGTCTTTCGCTACGAGTTTTATAAACAAAGCTAACGGAGCTATCATGCGATGTTCGCGTGAACCAAGTTATCAATAGTAGGTAGGCGAAAACTATAACACCTTTACCACAGACAGTATAACTTTAAATAAATCATGGTTGATAAATGTATCTTCAAAATCGTATATTCGCATCATGAAAAAAAGAAGAAGAAAAAAAAAAAAAGGTAATTCAATGTATCAAGCCAGACCAAATGCATAGCCTACACCGACCAATAAGTAACACCTATTAATATACCCTTTGTTCTTGGAAAAATCTTCATGTTGTACTGGGGGTCAGGTTTGGGGACTGCACTTTCCCCTAACAAAATATACAGAATATTCTCAACCTATCCAGTGTGACGGCATAGTTTTTTTTGTTTTCCTTTTGTTACAGCGTGATGATATTTTACAGTTTCGAATATCCACTCTTTGTAGTAGAGTTGGAAACAATATTCATTATACCCTTTTGAGATTAGGTCTTTCATTCCCGCTAACGCAAAACGATTTTATTAATACAGAAGAGATTCCCCTTATTAACAGGATAAACAAGTCATTAATAATAGTACACTGAAATTCATTGCCTTAAGCTGTATGTTATTTGCATAATGATCGCTATAGACAGGTAGATGGATAGATATGTATAGGTATGGATACAGGCAGATACGAAGACAAGTGGACAGATATACAGACAGACAGAGACAGACAAATAAACAGAGAGAGATATATATACATGTAGATATATATATATATATATATATATATATATATATATATATATATATATATATATATATATATATACATGTAGATACACACACACACACACACACACACACAGGTCATGGTGTACGAGTATGAACGCAAGTGTTTATGTGCGTGTTGAGTTAATATGTATTTATGTAAATACCGGGTATGCATTTATGAATGTATGTATGTATGCCTCTATGCATCTATCAATATATCTATCTATCTATCTATCTGTGTCTATCTATTTATCTATCTATCTCTCTATCGATCGACTGATCTCTCTCTTTTTAGTATATGCGATTTACTTGAGTCCCACAAACTCTGCCGATTCGCAGCAACTTCTTATCAGCAATTCAATGACCTTGGGATGACTACATTTTTATTTCAGACACTACTTTATTTCAGGCGGTTTTATCCAACAATCATATTCTCTTCAATACGATTTTGTTTTTCTTCATTTCAGTCACACTACTGTACCTTCAAACGCTTTTCTTCGACGATATTGTTAACAGGTTGATTTATACTATACCTGACCCTTCCAGTTCCAATCATCTTCCTTTAGCTGTTAAATAAAATCGTCTGCAGTGAGTTTATAATAAAGTATATCCTCAGTATATCTTTTTCCTTGTCACCTCCAGACGATTTTATTTAGTTCAGGGGACGCCTTTCATACTGATGGAAGATTACACACCCTCCACTACCCTAACATTACTATTCGTCGGTGTTATACTCTATTCACTTTACCTTGGCCTAAAAGTACCATCCCTCCATCTTGAATGTTGAGTTATGGCAAGATATTAAGATTATATTATGACGCTAGTCACGAAGAAGTGATACAATAAATATTTAAAGCCACGGTATTATCTTTTTCTGCCACTGACCTACATGAATACATATTTCTATCTTGCATGCTGAGTCATAGCAAGAGATTAGGACCAGAATACGATGCCAGTCACGAAGAAGTGCTACAGAAAGTATGTACAGAAACAATATCTTTTTCTGCCACTGACCAACGTGAATGCCATCCCCACCATCTTGAATGCCGAGTTATAACAAAAGATTAAGACTAGTCACGATGAAAAGCTACGGAATGTATGCAGTCACAGATTATCTTTATCTGCCACTGAGATGCATGAAATTAGTGGCAAAAAAAAAGAAAATGAACACTTGGGCCAAATTAAAGCGAATGAACTATATGGGGGACGCCTTCACGTGGTGGCACCAATATAATCAGGCGGCTCAGCTGCCTGGTTATATAAATGACCCTCAACTACTTCCCAGACGCCCGAAAGGAGGATGGTGGGCTGCAGGAGAAGGGCAATTTAAGCCTGCTGTCCACTGAGTTTACGTTTTAGATAAACCTAGCGCATCATCTTCAGCAAGAACAACAACGACAAAAACAATAACAACAAAAACAATAACAACAAAAACAACAACGACGACGACACCTATAACAAAAACGAAAGCAACAATAACAGCCTTCTTGATCTTATAACTACCAATATAAAAACATATATTACTCAGCAAAAAGGAAAGATTTATAATACAAAAAAAAAAAAATACAAAATAAAACTATCTTTACCTCATCAGTACCATAATGTCTTTTTTTAAATTAGTGTTACCGTATTTTTTTTTATTCTCTCACAGTGAAGAGGTTCGATCCTGTCTGCAATCATCTTTCCAGTACGATGATGCTTCTTCTATTACTGATAACGTTACATAAGTTTACCTTAGGAAGTACTTTTATTTAGTTATTAATACTATTATTATTATTATTATTATTATTATTATTATTATTATTATCATCATCATCATCATCATCATCATCATCATCATTATTATTATTATTATTATTATTATTATTATCATTATCATTATTATTAGCGTGTTCGTATGCGTCTTTGTCCACTACGTCGCATTCCAGCATCTACAACCCCAGCAACGAGAAAGAGCCAGGGAAGGGGATCGAACTTTTGCATCTGACTGTACGTTTTTTTTTTTTTTCCCCGACTGTACGTAGCTCCAAAACTCTTCTTGGAAAACTCTTATCAAACCTGAATGTGAAGGTCAGTTTAATTCGTTCCATCATTTTCTTTTCCTATTTTGTTACGTCTGCCGCAATTTTGGGGTGGAGAGAGAGAGAGAGACAGATAGACAGACAGACAGACAGACAGACAGAGGATGATGCAAGAGGTGTGTGTGTGTGTGTGTGTGTGTGTGTGTGTGTGTGTGTGTGTACAAGCGAATGAGACAGCATACATAAAAAAAACACTTCAGTCATTCAGTAACGACCACACACACACACACACACACACACACACACACACACACACACACACACACGTAGCGATAGCCCGAGAAGTATGTGGTTGAGAGGGGGGGGGTAAGGATAATTTTGACCAACTTGATCCGTTCGGCGTTACAGTTTGGCCAGCTAAATAGGTATCATTAACAAACCAAGTTTATGACAAAGTACTTTTTATTGTTACAGATTTACAGTATTTCCTGGAAAGTAATTGACTCAGTCATGACATCCGGAGTTATTAATGACCAGACCAGTAGCAGGAGTCCATACAAATTTGCACCCTCCCTCCCCTCGCCGCTGTTCTATGGGTTAAGTGGATCCATATCTAGGCACCTGGATTAATATGGTACTTGATTTTGGCTTAGACTATTCTCCTGACCGGAAGGAAACTCGGGTATTTTGTTATTTGTACTCTCTCTCTCTCTCTCTCTCTCTCTCTCTCTCTCTCTCTCTATATATATATATATATATATATATATATATATATATATATATATATATACCGGTAACTTATTTAAAATATGTTTTGTCCTCTCGGAGACCTCTCCTTCTATGTTAAAAAAAAAAAAAAAAAAAAAAAAACAGGCTCCACTCTACATTTCTGACTAATCCAGTATTTTTTTTTACCAACTCAAAAAAAAAAAACCTGGCGGGGTAACCCCTCCTCCTCCCGGTCGGGCCATCCCTGCACACACGAACAGATAAAGCGACGGGGGTGAGGCCACAGAGTAAGATAAACGGTACACACACACACACACACATACACACACACACACCAGTCTCCCAGCAAGATACTTCGCAGACGGTAGAGTGAGCTGCGGAGGTGAGGTTAGGAAGAGACGCGCTGGGTTTAGTGTACCCAATGACTCGCACGCATGTTGAGCTCCCTGGTCCGTGTTGCAAGACGTACGCATAATTATATTTTCTGCCTGAAACTACCAGACGATTGTATTCAAGGAGAAACTTTTTCAATTAGAGGGGTTAGATACAAGCTTCATTAACCCATTCATGAACCAGAGGGGTTAATACAGCCTTCAATATCCCCCTTCACTCCTAAACCATCCTCCCGCGCTGAGTAAAATCGACTGGTTGAAGCAAGAATGTAATATGTAATAACATACTTGTGGGATAATAATTAACCATAAGACCCGCATTCTCGTCGGTTAAAGAAGCTCCCTAATACCGTTTCCTAAGTGATTTATGTTGCTTATTACACTTTACTGTCCTATTCTGTGTTACATAAATCCATCCAATATCGGCATAATCTGCATAAAGAAGTTATAAATGGATATCAACCAGCTCTTTCCAAAAGTAAATCGCTAAGGAAGAGATGTTACGGCTGCATTAACCAACGAGAATACGAGAATTAGGACGTCATTTATATTCTTGCTTCCACCAGACGATTTTATTCACTTTAAACAGAGCATCTTAAAAGTGCAGCGGTTAATGAAGACTATAATCAATCCTTCTTGTTTTAAAGGATCTCCTGAGCTGAATAAAATCGTCTGGAGATGGCAAAGAATATAATATCGTAGTAAGGTGGAGGGGGGGGGAAGTGCCATAGATGTGAGCGAAAAGAAAGGAAACTTACGGAAATGGACTGGACGAGAGGCGAGGGAAAATGCCACGAAAAGTGACAGAGAAATAGGAGAAAGAAAGGATGAAAACGGAATAGCGAAAAACTGGTCAACGTACTCGGGCAGAAACAGAGAAATGTGAGTGAGAGAAAGAATACTGCAACTGGCGGCAAAGGAAAATGAAGACAGCGGAAAAGACAGAGAGGTAAAGAAAAGTGAGAGAAAGGAATGAGTGAAAGAGTAAGACTTTTAAAACAGGAGACGGACAGTAAGAGACAGCAAAGGCAGGATAGCATAAATAAAAACAAAACTACGGACGCGGAAATTTAAAAAGCCGCCAAAAATGAGGAGTGAGAAATATGCAGCAAAGACATGGTGGATATAATGAAAATCTAGTAAATTCAAAATAAGAAATAGAGAAAGATGAAGTGAGAAGAAAAAATGCTAAAATTGGTGACAGAAGAGAGGCAAAAGATAGTGACAAGACAATACTAACACACACACACACACACACACACACACACACACACACACACACACACACCAGACACAATATACAGAACGAACAATAACAGAACGCAACAGAAGCGAATAACACACCTAAAAAAAAAAAAAAAAAAAAAAAAGACGAGAGGTGATGCCAAACGTGCTAAGCTTCAAAACAATGAGGCTGGTATACTCTTTTTACTTTAACCTGGACTAAAACTGCCATCTTTCCATTTTGCATACTGAGTTATAACAATAGATTAACAACAGAATAAGGTGTCTGCCATAAAGAGGTGCTTAGGACAGCATAGTATTATCTTTTAACTCGATTGACCTACGTGAAATAAACCCCCAAAGGACGAAAATCTGGGCCAAGTTAAGGTGAACTACAGCAAAAATAAAAGCTAGTCTCTTATTTCTAGCCTTGTTCCTCCCAGACGATTTTGTTCACTACTTCACTCCTGTTATGTTCAATTGTATTCTTGTTATCTCCTTTTTTAAGCTTATGTGAGACATTTCTTGAGGGGGTTAAATATAGCCTTTAGCCCCCTCAGTGCCAGAGATCTTTTCCTAAGATGAGTAAAATCATCTGAAGATAGTATGAATTGAGTATATATATATATATATATATATATATATATATATATATATATATATATATATATATAAAGGTTGGGAAAGCTTTCTCGTAGTGCAGGGTTTGAGCTTAGGGCAGGCCTCTTATGGTGAAGGGGTTACTGTAAGCTATATATAAATCTCCCAGTTCGAAAAGTCTCCCTTACACGAGATTTAATTTCCAGTGCTATTAGGGCAATATTCTATGTGGCCTTGGAGATTTCGTAACACCTTTTCCTTAGCTATAAACTGATTTTACTACACTTTAACATTCTCCCGTGTGTTAATTTACATCGCTTTAATATCGATATAAATTGCATCAGTGACATAAGATGTTAATGAGGTATAATGTGCAGAATATGTCCCTATGGAAGAGGTGCTACGAAATGTCCCATACCACCTTTAATACGGCCCTCAGTGTGGAAAGGGAAGTACATAGAAGACGAGTGGCTGTAGGCTGAATGAGATTGCAGATACCGGTTTTATATTCCTACAAATGCTCGTCTGTATCTAAAAGGATTATGGGAAACAAGATTACAACGAAAACAGTCTTCTTTCAGTGGGAAGGAAAGTGTATGGCAGTTAAACATGCAGGTGTGTGTGTGTGTGTGTGTGTGTGTGTGTGTGTGTGTGTGTGACAGGAAGAGGGGAATCCCACTGCGTGGCCGTGGCGGAGTTAACATGCTTAAGCCAAGAGATGAGGTGAGGTGAGGAGGGTGAGTAGTTAGGCTGAAGGGGTGATGAAGTGAGGTGAGGTAAGGAAAAAAAAAAAGTGACGAAAGCATGAGGTAAGGTGAGAAGAAAGTGAAGTGACTGAAGTTTATGGGGTGACGTGAGATGAGGGGGAAAAATGAAGTGACAAGAGAATGAAGTGAGAGAAATGGTGACGTCACTAAATATTTTAAGTTGAGGAGAGGTGATGTGAGGTGAGGTGAGGTGAAGTGAGATGAAATGAGATGAGATGAGATGAGGAGAGGCGAGGTGAGATGAGGTGAGGTGAGATGAAATGAGATGATATAAGGTGGGGCGAAGTGGGGTGAGGTGAGGTGAGTTGAGGTAGCATCAGGGTCTGTGGGTAAAGTCAGCGTTCAAGGATTCTCACACTAAGTTTTTATGCAGGTTTTTGTACTCAATTTTCCCTTAACTCTCTCAGGTTCGTAAGACTCACTCACAACTTAATAAAACCATCTGCCGTTCGCTGTGATATAATGCATGATTTGCCTCCACAATGAGATAATTAAGAGTACTAGTAGTAACACTCTCAGACTCCCATACTCACTCTCAGCTGAATAAAATCGTCTGGCATTAACTAGAATAGACTAAAGGAGCTGTCCCTGTATCTTCTGTATCAGTCCATGTGAATTCCACTACTGGATCAAACCTTTTTCTCTGAAGGAATATAATAGCCAGATTTAGCTCTTCCCTATGCTGGCTGAGTTTGAATGAGGAAGACCTCTGAGCCTGTGGCGGGTTATTCACACAGAAGCTGTGTATCCAAGGCCACTGCATTATCCAGTTTACCACAGTTATCTCTCACTGGTGTTACCCTACGTACTCATTTTATCTACCACCCTACAATGGATGGACGGACATGTGAGTCGAGTGACGCCAGGTGCCTGCATCAGGATTCGAACCGTGGCGCCATTGCACCTGTGAGTGACTATGACATATGAAAATAAAACACGAGGGTCATTAAGGCGACATTTTTTTTTAGGTTCCAATCTTCCCCTAGACTACCAGCTTCAACTGTTGATGTTCCATCCATGTCCCTGACTGTATCTGTGGGTAATGATGCGTCTTTCCATCGGTGTACGTGAAAAAATATGAAAAACTGGTGGTAGATAAGTGGAACAAGAGCGAACCGTCCTAAAACGAGTTCAGAACAACATTCCAGCAGTTCAGTCAGTGCAGAACCAGAGAAAACCCAGAACACTTCAAGGTTGAATGATCTACAAGAAGTCTGCAATGAGAAATCATGACGGTAAGTTTCACATCTTTCTAATAATCAGAGGTAATTTGCAATCACATTCATGGCACTTATTCCTCAGCGATTTATTTTGCCCTCTAGAAAGAGCGGTATGGTGGTAAACTTATAGGCAAGTACGGAAACAGTGAGCAGTGATTTTCAAGGTAGGTGACGCAGTCTTTGTAACCAACACTTTTTACTGGATATTGTGTCAAACAATCGTACACTTAACCAGATTTTTCGTGGCATTCCAAATTTGAGCAATTGGCGCGGTACACCAGAAGATTATAAAATTTGTTCATACGATCAGTCACAATTTTGGCATGGGAGGAGACGGGTATGCCTAACGATACAAGACAAATGGTTTTATGTTTATTCCAATGATTTGTATTTGGGAACTATAATATCAGCATCGTCTGACTGATTCTCATTTTTCAGATATTTTGGTACACCAAACGCAGAGTGTTACCCTGCAGAGGTGTTACCCTAAACAGGTATTACTCTAAAGAGGTGTTACCCTAATGAGATGTTATCCTAGAGAGGTGTTACCCTTATGAGATGTTACCCTAAAGAGGTGTTACCCTTATGAGATGTTACCCCAAAGAGGTGTTACCCTTATGAGATGTTACGCTAAAGAGGTGTTACTCTTGAGAGGTGTTACCTAAAGAGGTGTTATCCAAATAATAAGTTACCCTAAAGAAGTGTTACCCTAATGAGGTGACTGGCTCTGTGCGGGTGGGGGGTGGGGGTCAAAAATCCACCTAGAAACAGCTCACCTTAAACAGGCAGAGTTACCCGCACCTTATGTCAGTCGGGACAGATATCTTAAAAGAACTTAGAGCCTGGACGTAAAGCTTTCGTAGGTATTAATAACTGCTGTAATATTTAACGTAAGGAATGATGAACACGAAAACTGTAAATGCCAACATGGTAATGATGATAATAATTGTAAGGATAATACTGATACATATAATCATAAGAATAACTATTAACAGTAACACTGAAAACTAACAACAGGGACGATAAAATAAAATAAACCGATATAAATAATGATAATAATAATAATAATAAAAATAATAATAATAATAATAATAATAATCAGTTACCTATTTACTGACTGTGTAGCCACAACAAGGAAGCTTCAACACAACTGTTTATCATATACAAGGTATGAAATTTTGGCATCATAAACACGTATGTGACCTTTAAAAGTAGTTCAAGGTCATTCATATTTCGAACATGTACTTAGATTAACCTAAGGTAGCTTCTTGTGTAATATCAACAAGATGTGAAGACAAAGGTGTGGAAGAACGCATGGGTACATTTTACATCTGTCTCAGTAACTGGCTAGCTGTATACTTAACTGTAACCATATTATTTTCAGAAAATAACAAGGACCACAGCTATATTTCTGTCCAGTTACAGCTTTTTTGGTTTTCTCTCAAACGTGCGACAAACAAAACACTGAGCAGATTTGAAGTCGGTACTTTCCACTAGGCTAAATGGCAAACTATTCAACCAAAATTCTCAGCATACTTTTTATCATAGGAACTTCAGCCTAATAGCTGTATCTGAGATATTTCAATTTCAAATATGCAATTTTTGCACCGAAAATGAGTACATGACCTTAAATAACACGTCAAGTTCATTTTTCATTTGGCATAAGCAGGCTACTTGGGTTACCCTAGGGTACCTTTCTGTATAATATTATCAAGATCTAAGAAAAACAATGCGATGAAAAAAAATTATCATACTGTACGTACGAAAACAATAAGCTTCGCCATATAAATGGCGAAGCTTAATAATAACATCAACAACAGTAAAGACATCAACACTTTTGATATGGCAATAAATAATTTAATGACGATGATATTGATGATAATGACGACAATACCAATATCACCTGTAACAAAGCAATCCTTTAAATCACCAGCCAGACACTTGCTTACAAGAACCATGTACCATTTTCCCCGAAGATAACAACGACCAACAGATGATACGAAATGTCTATTACTGATAAACCAACACAACCTTCGCCCACGACAGCTGTCCTAAGGCTAAACTCATAACGGTCTGAGGTGCGAGATAAGATTAGGAGCTGAAAGCATTGACTGATACTTTGAGGATAATTAAGACGGAGCCTTTAAATTAATGCCTATCGACTGAACCAGCGTTATTAAGGTAGCTATTTAGCTTTTGTTATGTTACAATCTTTCCCCCAGAATACGGCCGGTCAAGGTTCAGATCCCCAAGTATACTGGTTAGTGCACGGGGACAAGGGGGAAAACAACCAGTCCACCAATCTCACCGACTCGAGAAGAAAGATCTTTCCTAAACTTAATGAATTCGTCTGCCAATTGCGCGAATGCAACTGACAGTCCATTAACCTAACGTTTCTTCTTTCTTTTAAACAGTAAACCTATATACCACGTTACACAGCAATCAGAAGCCAGGTATTATTAGGAGTAGCTGTATTTTCTGGTTCATCTGAGCGTGAACCCAGTGGACTGGCACTCTGCTGCAGTCCATCATCCTTCTTCTGGGGGACAGGCAGAGAGTTGAGGAACGCTTGCATAACCGAAGAGCTGAGCTGTCCGACTATATCAGTGCCACCACATGAAGGCGTCCCTATCTAGAACCCAGCAGGGAGGAAGAGCAGCCAAACTGGCTATATTCCGATTAGGGGTTTCACAGACTGCAGCAGGATTCTTAATGCTCTCAGGCTACTATGACTCACTCACAAAATAACAGAATCGTTTGGAGTTGGGTGGATAGAATACTAAAGCAGTCCCCGTATGTGAGTTAACAGTACCAGTAATAACGCTCAGGCATCTATGGCACACTCTTTCCTAAACAGGATCCTCTGACGTTAGCTAGAGTAAGATACCATTGTTGCCCCGGCCATGAGAGGGTTAACTGGGAAGATACACGTAAACTCTAGTTATTCCGGTCATTTACAGAACATCTGCCAGCATTACAGTACATAGATTAGCTTGCATTCTACGGTACAGTACAGCCAAATACACAAATCCATTCGCCTGCCCTGACTCCTTACTGCTGGATTTATAGGTATTTGAATGAGAAGTGATGGGAAAAGGTGTACAGTATATTATTACCCACAGATGAATGATAATATGCACGTCAGTCCACTATGTCACACTCAAGCGTCTAAGAATCCATCGATGCAAGAAGCACGAGAGGCGAACGGACTTTAGTATTTTTACAACCATGAGCAAATATTCGCCGACAGTTCCCCAGTAGTTTGTGTCCTGCCGTTCACATTTCATTTCTCCGCAAAGACTGAGAGTATATGTCCAGCTCCTAATCTTTCGTTGTCCGTTTCATATTGAGAGTGTATACTTCCATCTCATACCCTTTCGTTATCCGCTTCTTATTGTTATCAGATAATATAGATCACGTAACGCCTCCCACTGGCACAGTCGGAAGAGAGGTGTCAGCGAATTATTATTATTATTATTTTTTTTTATTTTTTTTTTTTTTTGTACATTCGGCAGCGGGGTAGTGAAGCCAGACAACCATTACACTTATCCTGGGTTCATAAATCATCTAGACTGTGTTGATGTTGAAAGTGATATAATGGTGTTGTAAGTGATGTTAAAAGCGATGTATTGAGACTGAATGATGTTGGCAAGGATGTACTGATGATAACAGGGATGTATTGAGGTTGAAGGTGATGCTAACAGCGATATTTCGCTGTTAAAAGAGTAATGTACTGATTCTGAGAGTGATGCATGGATGTTAGAGTCAAGTACTGATGTTGAGTGACGTACTGATGTTGAGAGGGATGTACCGATGTTAGAGTCATGTACTGATGTTGAATGATGTACTGATGCTGAGTGATGAACTGATGTTGAGAGATGTGCTGATGCTAGAGTCATGTACTGATGCTGGGCGATGTACTGATGCCGTGAGGGATGTATTGATGTTTGAGGGCCATATACTGATGTTGAGTGGTGTCCTGCTGTTGAGAATGATTTACTGATGATAAAGAGTGATGTACTGTACTTGGTAATGAAGTACTGATGCCGAGCGTAATGTACTGATGTTAAACTGAAGTACTGATGTTGAAAATAGTACCCTGATGTTGAAAACCCTGCATTTGATATCATGAGTGATGTGCCGAGTTTGCAAAGTATGAAAGACCAGCGTTTACTACCTCTTACATAAACATACTGACGCAATACTGACTTGACTCTTATACACTTTCATACTGACTATTAATATACTAGAGGTGACAGTGATAAGTAGGTAAGTTGATAACGTATAGGTAAAAAAGATGAAAAGCTACACAAACAGATAAAACGAGACAAACAGATGGGTAAACAGACAGACAGGTGGCAAGATGGATGGATAGATAAACAGGATGGCCAGAGATGGGTAAGACATAAATACACACATACATGGATAAAGAGATAGTTCTGTATACAAAAATATCTATTGACAAATGGAGAGAGAGAGAGAGAGAGAGAGAGAGAGAGAGAGAGAGAGAGAGAGAGAGAGAGAGAGGGTTACAAATGCAATGAAAATGCATACACATATAATTATTTAGAGCAGTATATAGACATATATGCAGATTTGAACAAACTAACACAGGTAAAAAGACAAACAGATAAACAAACAGACAGATAACTGGCACACAGACAACAGAAACAGATAAGCAACAGACTAACTTATATACAGGGATAGAAAGGACAGACGGATATAAGACAGACATACAAACACACGAACAGACATACACTGGCAGACAATCAGATATACAGACAGGTGGGCAGACAGATAAAGAGAAACGTACAAAAGGAATAATAGTGACAGATAAGCAGACAGACAGATAAAGAAACAACAGATAAACAGCTCTGAGTCTCTCATCTCTGGCTGGCACCGCTTCCCAGCCGCCTCTTCAAGTCACACACTGTTACTTAACCCTTCCACTGCGTATTCACACTTTGGCATTTCATTCACACTAACTGCAGAGGTGCTGGAGAGGGACACCTTCACGTGGTGGCATCAATGTGACTGGGTGACTCCGCTGCCTGATGATACAAACACCCTTCAGTTTCTTCTTTATCCCCCAAAAGGAGGAGGATGGACTGCAGGAGAAGGGTAGCTTCAGCTTGCAATCCACTGGGTTCACATTCATATGAGCCTGGGTTTACAGCAATGTCAACAACAACAACAACAGCAAGTTGAGCGTATTCAGAGAGTGCATACCTCCGCCAACGCCTATGCTAGACGACTCAGATCCAACAGATTTATTCAGCTCTTCCTTGGCCCATGACCAACATGTCCACAAAATTTTATTTAAAACCCATCAATAACGTTTCAGAAATCTTGTGGACAAACAAACAGATAAAAAGGAGTGAATGCATAACCTCCTCCAGCTTCATAAGCGGTCGTAACAACAACAATAACAACTCTACTATTACTACTACTACTACTACTACTACTACTACTACCACTACTACTACTACCACTACTACTACTACTACTACTACTACTACAACTACTACTACTCTACTACTATCACTATTGCTTGCCTTTTTTTCTACATAAAATATCGCTGCCGACCCTCTGACCATGCACACTGTATTTCCAGTTTTCTCTGAAAGATATTAAATACACGTGTTCCAGTTAATGGTACTATATTCTATTTTTGTGTCGGTTGCATATTTACTACCACTGCCTGTATTGCCTAAATCCATTTTAAGTTTAGGACAAGTAACAAGCGACATAGGACTGAGCCCTGAGGCACTCCGCTGGTTACTTAAGTCCAGTATAATACCTTGTGGAAGAGTAGGATGTGAATAACTGTGAGCCTGATTAGCTAATGCCATACAACAGAGATTCGTCAGTTGGCCATTAATCCCCCTCGGCATAATACATTCCGTATTTGACACTTGGAGATTCATTTAGGTTAGGAGGGCCTCTAGAGATGAGGAGGTTACATATAACAGACTGTGATTCATTAACTTTTCTTTAAAATATTCTTTAATGTACTGATGAAAAGGTGTTTCTTTGTGGAGATGTTAGTGTAGTTAGACAAGTTTCCCAGGACAGGGTTGGAGAACTGCATCCTTCAGTCTCTAAAAGACTGCCGGTACATTACAAAAAAAAAAAAAAAAAAAAAAAGTAGGTTAAATTAACATAGGCTTCCCCGGCTCGTTATGAAGACTATCTTTGAGTTATGGTCACTGAGTTCCCTGAGTATTGGTCGTGGAGTGAGAAATGCTGATTCATGGAGGATGTTGAAGAGGTCTTCGATTCGTGGAAGGAAACATGTGTCTTTGGTCCTGTTATTTAGATGTTAGGAGTCGATGCAGAACTACAGGTTACTGCCATTCTTGCGTGCCAAGATGGCTGGTGACGACACTGAACATATGGGTGGTTCGGTGATGACGATTTAAATATCTTCCACGTGGACTTATGCTCGGCTTGTCATTGGATTTTTCCCCCTTTTGGTGGCAGGCGTACGGGTGACTTAACTCTGTCTGTCTGGTGACTACTGAGCTTGGTGTACTCATAGTCATTATTGCCCTGTGTGAATATGACTTGACAGTGTCGAGTCTTTTTAGCGTTAAACAGGTGTTTCGCCAAACAGTTTCCCATATTTTTCACAATGACATATAATTTCCTATTCCTTTCTAAAGGTAGGAAGCGAATATAGCCTGCAGAATTCATACCATCCTATAATGAAATGATCCATGCATCATAAGACTTGCACAAAAAATGTAAAAGAACGGAGAAAAGCCACAGTATTGTACAGTATACGAGAGTCAACACTGGCACAAAATACTGCATTTGGGTTGTGTGTCCGCCTAAGTATATGTGTCTCGGTGCACGTGTGTGTGTGTGTGTGTGTGTGTGTGTGTGTGTGTGTGTGTGTGTGTGTGTGTGTGTGTGTGTGTGTGTGTGTGTGTGTGTGTGTGTGTGTGTGTGTGTGTGTGTGTGTGTGTGTGTGTGTGTGTGTGTGTGTGTGTGTGTGTGCGTGCGCGCTTACCTTGACAAAACAGCGAAGAACAACCTTCGTTTACCATACCACCTGAGTCAGGAAATACTTTGTTTGATATACTGTATCTTTCTATAACGTAGTATCGATATACTGTAATATGTGCTTAAACTCGTCAGTCCCATGATTTTTGTTTCATTTTTATTATCTCCTGACGATTGCGTTTGCTTAGAACAGATTTTTCAAACTTATGAAATCACATATAACTTTACCCTAACCCTTTCCATACGAGAGGTATTTCCTACGTTGAATTGACGAGTCTGAAAAGAACAGGACTAAACGCCATCGGACTGAAGGGTGTAAGATCGCACCAGAACCCCTCTCCAAGAAGGCGCGTATTCAAAAACTCTCTTACGATGTATATCCTGTCGTACAATACTTGCTTTTGCAGGAAGTGCTAGGCAAAGGATAATCTGCACTCTCCATGTACTTCCTGCGAGAAGAAATCACAGCTAGGACGGGTTGCTGATCGTGGGTCTACTTGTGAATACGGGCCCCGGGACGACACCTTGAACCGTTTGTGCTATGTGAACGGGTTTTTGCCTCGCCACGGTCGTTAGGTGACGTCAGTAGCACTCAAGGTCGGTTCTGGTTTTGTCGTCATTTCAGCAACTCACCTACATAGGCAGCTAACAGGAAACTTCATAACACCCCTTCCCCAGTGGTTTGCTTTGCATACTGCACCTTTACATTCTTTTGTATGCTGCTACAGCGCTTACTACGTGGGAATGGCCCAGGTTTCAGTGACATCACGTACATAACGCATAGATGCCCAAACAAGAAAACGCTTGAGGAGCCCTTCTTTATGCATCCGGACTAACAGAGCTTCGTTATTTGAGTGCAAAACTACTGGCAACGCCCACTAACCTTCGTAGGAGTCGCGAAATCGGGTCGGAAGTGTATCAGTTTTATTCATCTGTTTCTTTCTTCCTACATCAGTCATATCTCCCAAACGAAAAACTGTACATGAGCTTGTTATGTACCACCACACTTCAAGTCAACCTCGGATGTTTCCTGTCCATTCAGAGCAGAATTCGAGCCACAGTATGCGAGTTACAGCCTAAAACCATTCTATCGTATTCAAATGTCTTCTCGTATATGTAAAATTCCTGGGCTTCATGTTGCCCCAATCCACGTAAGCATTTTATGTATGCTGTTTAAGTACTTGCAGTAGCGATTATCACACAGTTAACTGTCGTTTTAAAGTACAGCTAATTTGTATTTAGAAGCTAGCTTCCATAAAAAGATCACAGACTAAAAAACAATTTTATTCTAAGATAAATGCTAAGATGTAAGGATGGAAAAAGTGCAGAAACAGGATGTGTAAAAGACACAGAAAAAGACAGCGTTTGAGCTGGGAGGAGATTCAGAGTTCTATACTCATTTATTCCATCAGATACAAACTTTCTTGCTGTTTTTTCTCTGTCGTTGCATCATTTTTCTGCAGTTTTTCCATCTTTACTTCTTAATAATTTTAGATTTTTTTTTTATTTTCTTTTAAACTATAGTTTTATTTCCGATCTAATTTCATCAGCATACAAGAGGATACCTGTTCTGATGTGCAATGTGGGAAATAAATCGCTAAAGAAGAGGAGTTACATAATCTTCACTGAAATAAAATACAACCCTCAGAGTGATCAGACAACGTATAAAGAATCCTAACAACAGTAAATTTACCAAATAAACAAGTCTCCTTAAGGTACGGTAATTATTATCATATATTGCTTTGTTTTTCGTTTGTTTTCACTTTATTATTCCCTCAAATTTGAAAATGTGGAATGCTTAGTAGGTGCATAAGTGAAGGGAAACGTATGTACAAGCAATCTTAACAATCTCGTGCACAACTTAAGTTTGGGACAGTTTCTAAATGCGGCACCAGAAGCTATACACAAGCAGTAGTAAAAAACAAAGGGGAGGGGAGCATTATAATCTGAGAAATATTTATAAACACTCGCAAGCTAAAGCTGTACATAAGACTGTTCATAAGTTTGTCTTCATTAATACCGCTACCAAGGGTTTCACGATCAAATTATAGGAAAAAAAACTACGATACTATATTCCTTTCACTCTAACCTGACCTGCAACTGTCATCCATCTCTCCGTCTTGAATGCTGAGTTGTAGCAAGGGATTAACACTTGAATATGATGCTGGTCACGATGAAGTACAACGGAAAGGATGTAAAGCCGTGACATTTTCTTTTTCCGCCACTAAGCTGCGTGAATAAGCTGTGCAAGGACGAAAATCTGAATCAGGTTAAAGGAGTATAGTTAACTGTTAAGCTGATTCTTTAGCTTTTACTCTAAATTTGTCTAAATCTTCCATCTCGTCCTCTTGAATGATGAGTTATGATAAGAGATTAAGAATAAAATAAGGTGCTAGTCAAGAAGTATAATGAAAAGGATGTTGAGCCACAGAACTGTTTTTTTTTTTTCTGTATATGTGTGTGTGTGTGTGTGTGTGTGTGTGTGTGTGTGTGTGTGTGTGTGTGCCACTGAGCTACGTATCATCAGGTGCTAAAGGACGAAAATCTGGATCAAGTCAGACTAAAAGGAGTATAGTTATGTGTTAAAGTGTTTCTTTAGCTTGTAAATTAGTTAGGATTCTTACACAAATGGGTTTCCTGGGCCTTTATCTCCTCACCTCTGATAATAGATGACGCGGATGCATTTCTTTTTTCTTTTTTTCTTCTTCTCTCACTTGCATGATACGTGTGACGGGAAGCCGAGAACGTTACTACGGCGGAATATGTCAGGAATGTACGGTGGCTTTGGAAAATTCGTAGCATCTTTTCCTCGACCATTTATTGTACGCATTTCAACTCAACCTCCTCTTGTATATATGTATATTATTTCGATATTATGATTAAAAGTAATACGGGAATATGCTAAGTTGTAATAAGCAAAATAAATCACTAAAGAAGAAATGTTACGAAGCCTCCACTGTAACGCAGAATACGGTTGTCATTTGTAATATTCATCAACGTTTCCAGCAGCCAAGACTACCTTCCTTACACTTCACGGCCGTTCACTGGAAGTTTCGCAATACCTCTTCCTCAGCCATTTAGTTTGTATATTACTGGTTAATATTCTCCCGTACGCTGTTAATATTTGATATCGACTTGCGTCAGTAACACGGGATCCTGAGGTGTAATGTTCAGGATAAATTGTTAAGGAAAATGTGTTACGAAATCTCCAATCTTCCAACTCTCAGAAACGGCCCGTAAGTAGCACTCCACTTGAAACTCAAGTGGAAGTAGCTTATGTGTTGAGGGGACGGCTCAGTCGGCTGGTGTGGGCGTGGTTGTGGCAGTGGGAGTAGGAAATGAGTAAATGATGCAGGGTACATACTGATAATACTGACTGAGCCGTCCCTACAACACACGAAAAATCGTCCGATATTTAAGGATATGTCGAAGAGGAAGAATTAAGGCCCTGAGAGCTTGTGGGTCATTATTTAGGCAATAGAGGTGGCTTTGTGCCACTTCCTACTAAGCGATTTATTTTACCTACTACCTCTTCATATTCTCTAGTATGTTATTTATATCATTTCAGTATCGACGTAGTATGCAGTGGTAACAAACAAGACGATATTAAGGTGTTACAGACAAAATAAATATTAAGAGGTGCTACAGAATTATTCCAAATGAATCTCTTAGTAGGACATGTTGTGGAATTACCAGGCAAAATAATTACTAAGTAGAAGATGCTACGGAAACACCAGGCAAAATAAACTGCTTGGTATGACATGTTACGGAATTAAGTCAAAATAAATTGCCTAGTATCGGATACTACGGATTTACTGGGCAAAACAAATTGCTTAGTAATAAATACTACGGTACTGTCAAAGACACTTAGAAGAGTCCGTGAATTTTATCAAACCTCTGAGGCAATTTCTAAGTTAAACAAAATCCTTACAAGTTAACTCTTACCGCAGATCGTTTAATTTCGTTTCGTTTTGTCTTTTATTTCGTTTCGTATTTTGTCGCTTTAACTCCTTACAGTACGATGAAGTTTTCTTCAGTTAATTAATCAACCACCAGAAGATTTTATTTAATTTAGGAAGGGTCTGTAGTAGCAACGAGGTTAATGAGGATCTAATTTTACCTTCCAGTTCGAAAACTTTCTTCCAAGCATAAAAATGTAAAGTCACTGGATAGAAGGGGGTTAAAGCTGTGACTGCAAGAGTAGACTATCCCCTAAAAAAATATACAACAAAAAAAGAAGCACGTGGTCTATACATGAGCTCGGTCTGCATCCCACATTACAGGGCACAGTTGGCATCGATACAGAGAGGCCAGCACGTTCTATCTCCGTCACAGGCTTCAGAATTTAGTGTCTAAAAATTGGGTTTGCCTTACTCTTTACTCGTTAGTCTATACTCTAACTTGGCCCAAAATTGCCATCTCCAGTTTCAGTACTGAATTGTAACAAGACATAAACACTGGAATATGATGCTAGTCACGAGGAAGTGCTACGCACAGGGTGTACACTGTACAGTCCAGTGTTGTCTTCTCCTGCCACTGAGTTGCATAATATAATCTGCGAAAGGACGAAAATCTGGGCCAGCTTAAGGTGAAAAGGGTGCGAGTATAGTAGTCTAGCCACACTCTTAAAAGACTGACATAAAAAATGAAAAAGGCATCAAGGACTTAAGAAATGGAACAATTGTGCCAGGTCTGGATCGATTTGGTGAAGAAATAAAGGATGGACACGAAGTGGAAGAAGCACTTGGAAGAAAGAAGAAAGAAACGAAGGGAATATAGCAACTCTTTCCACTTAGGTATGGAGACAATTAAAAGACGCCTCCACAACCATCCCTATTATATGAGACAAGTTTATCGGCTATATTCTAGAGGGTATAGGAAGATTTGTTCCGCTATTGCTTTGATAATTTTTTATGGACTTTTCATCTTGATATTCTCCTATATGTTTTTCATATATTCTTAATATTGTCACAGTTTGCCCCAGTGATGTACAAGAGGATAGAGATGCAACAAGCGGATCCCTTGCCAGGGATGTGACAGCTTCACCGCAACCTGTAATTCCTTTGACGTCACAGGAGCACAAAAGTGACCAAAACAACCCCTTGGACACCATCAATTTAATCTATCTCTCCTTTACATCCACGAATGCACGCTCGCACCAGTTAACGTGTTTGTAAAACTCATTGCACCCTTTCAAACATTTCGTCAATGAAGCCGTCACAGAAGAAAGTGGGGGGAAAAACTCTCCCTCGCCCCCTCGGGACATCAGCCTTGACCAAACCTGAAATGTCAATTGCTGGTCCCCAGTGGTTGCGTGTACAGAGTTTCGTGAAAACGTTTGTCAGGGATAGAAGTTTAGTTGAACAGATACAAAAAAGCGAGTATACTTACAAAGAAATAATTTACAACGCTGGGTGGTAACCGTATAGCCAAACCATATGTGCTTCCTACGTGTCAACAAGTGGGTTGGTGGAGGGTTAGTGCCCCTCCCCGTAAAACAAGTAAGTCAAAGTCAAATGGCCACCCCTTACGGGATTATGGCGTCTGGCAATAGATAGATAGTATAGCCGACATGCAAATAAATCGCCAAGAAGTAGTGCTGCAAAGAGTCCTGTCACTTAGACTAAGACCCTATGTATCTGAGGATGGTAAAGAGTAAATAATTTTCTGGTTTCAGATACACACAGAAAGAAATTACATTTATTTATGCTAGCTTGCATAACAGCTGTATTCTCAAGGTCAAAGTATTGTACGCGCCGTTAATCACTGCTTCATCTTGGCTGGGATGCAACTGACAGTTACGGTGACGCTTGGAAGAACGTAACACTCACATATAAAGTTAATTCAGAAACTTAACAGTTTTGACCCAGCCTGAACTCTCTTCATGTATGAGGGACCTAAAGATGGTTCACAGACCGAAATTGATAGCTACATCAGATTTTTTTTTTTTTTTTTTTTATGACGGGCCTGAAGAGGGTTCAAGTCAATTGTTACATCTAAAATTCTTATATGAGGGACTGAAGACGGTTAAAGTCGGGCCTAACTTATTACATATTTTGAATTTTATATTTGGGTATAATTTTTCCATATGAATAATTCACGGCACTCTTAAATAAATATATAGGACTGTAGTAATATAAATGCAGCTTCAGGGTCTTGAACATTCTTCTTTGAAATATAAATCTGACTGTATGGAAACGTGGCTTTATGTGATACCCTCCTAGCACAGAATACATTGGAGAATCAGCATCACGTGAAAGGTAACTTACAGCCACCTACAGAAATCACGCTCGACTTCCAATGTAAGATGAATTCCGAAAGATCAGAATGATTTACGAATGCGGCGTTTTGATGTACAAATGGGGGGAATGTAGGGTGTGAGCTACAAGGCAAAAGATCAGGAAGAGGTAAAAAGAGAAACAGAAAAAATGAAACAGTTGTGAATAAAATATTTTAAAAACTAGGTTCTGGGGATTGTGTGCTCAGAGGAATTATCAGTCACTGGCTGTCACGTCCGCCTTATATAATGAAGCTGAGGTTGCATTTTTTTTTTTTTTTTTTTTTTTTTAGAATGACCAGCGGAAGGAAAGACAAACTGAAAATAGATGAAAATAAGTTCATACACCACATTACAGGTATTAAAAATCTGTAACAGTAGGGACTGAACTGCTGTGGGTTGAAGTTTGGGGGAAACGAATCAGGAGAAACGAGTTCCAAAGAGACGCTGCTCGGGGAACATAAGAACCTAAGAAAAGACGATAACTTTAGTAGGCTGGATGACCCATGCTAGGCAGCTCCTTTAAAGGGATTTGTGGGGTCAAACGCCAAACCATATCAACGCATAAATTTTGAAATCTTATTTTGTGTATGTTCTTTGCTCATCATGGTAACTGGCGCAGAAACAATTCAGTGTACTGAAGCTGTGAGGAAGCCGTCTGGCATTCCCTTGAGAATGTTGGCAATCTTGTTATGCATCCGTATTTTGATATCTCTAGATACAGAATTTTCGGAAATAATTTATAAACAATCTCTGATTACGATTCATCTGTCTAAAAGTTAATACACTGGCGGATCCACCGTTTATTAAAATTGGGCCAAAGCATTTTTGTCTTAATACTGACTGGCAATTACACACACACACACACACACACACACACACACACACACATATCTATCTATCTATCTATCTATCTATCTATCTATCTATATATATATATATATACCGGTATATATTGGCATCTTGATTTACAACTATAAACTTCACCAGTACACGGAGCAAACTGATACGATGAAAAATGTTCAAAAAAAAAAAAAAACTGCATACTTGTTGCAGAAAAAAAAATAAGATGAAGAAAAGGGGCAAGTTTGTACTCCCTAGATCCCCCCCCCTTCGTTCTCTTGATCTAGCACTGGTAATACACAACAGTGACTCCCATAATTGATACGCGATCAAGCAGGAGTGGATGTTATCTCTTATAATATTCAGCAGTATCGTGCTGCGTGTCAAATGAAAATATTGATTTATAAAATGTCATGCTCTGTGGTACAGTTCACCTTCAGATTAGCAACCACGTGTCACAGAAATCCATTTTATATGATGTCACGGATAAATCACGTCAGCTGTAATAAAACAATCATTAGTAACACAGCGAGTTATTCTTATATTAACTGGAAGATGTCACTCTCCTTTGATGACTTTATGATAGCCATGAATAATGTGTGTCTCTAGTAATGCCAAATAATCTCTTCATTATACCCTTCTTACTCTAACTTGGTCTAAAATTGCCATCTCTCTGAATTAATGCAAAAATATGGTGTCAGTCTGTCTATTTTATGCCACTGAAGTATGTGAAATAAGCTGCAAAAGTGACAAAAACCTGGTTCAATTTAAGGTACTAAAGGTTTACGTATCAGGTATTCTGACACCGAGTATTGAAAATGTTCTGTAGATTAGTTTTTATTAACAGCTTAAGATGCCGGGATATAGAGCTAATGACTTGTGATACGTGTGTTGGAAGTGATTTTGTCGCAGTCACCCCTGATAAACTCTGAGCTAAGGCGCCCGGCAATAAAGACAGGGCTGGGGAGAGGCTACAGCTGTGAGGGCAGTCAGATGTCTGTGCAGCTGTGAGTCATAGTTACCACTCACTCTGTTGACTTTTTCCTGGTTGGAGGGAAGTCGTAGTCCGGGTTTTATATCGAACGAAGACTTGCTTTTCAGTATTAAGAAGAGAATTAGACGAATTCTGAGATTGTAAGAATAAAATTGTCATAGAAGTTTTTCGAGAATGTAAAAGTGTGATAGCGAACTATCCTTCACTGACTCCAATAAGTCTTCGAACTTCCAACTTAACACTGGAAACAAGCATTCATTCGGCGTAAAATCTTTGACACGACCTCCATCCAACCAGGGAGTAGATCAGAAGGGTAAGCAATAGCTATACTTCATGTCTTGTACACCTACCTGACCGCCACATAAGGCAAAAGGAGGCTGAGGTCACGATCTTCTGGCTGACTTTCACGGCCACACGCTCGCCTCCAGTGTCCTGCCAGTCTTGTGTCCTGCCTTCCATATTCCTTGTCCTCCCCAAACATCACAGTATTCTTCCTTATCATACTCTTTTATTCAGTGCTTGATATTACTATACTTTTTTCACTTTAACTTGGCCCAGATTTTCGTCCTATTGCAGTCAATTTCATGTAGCTCAGTGGCGGAATAAGATAGTACTATGACTACATTGTTTCCATAGCACTTCCTCAAGCTTATGATCATTGCCTAGTATATTATTATTATTTATACAAGCCAGAATTCAAGATAGGGAGATGGCAATTTTAGGCCAGGCTAGAGTAAATGGAGTATATACATCAAATATTTCATGTAGCACCTTCCACTGCCACAGCCGGCGGAGAAACAACAGCGAACTTTTTATGGTAATATTAGACCTGCTTAACGACCACATGAGACAAAAGGAGGCTGTGTTAGAGTATATGCGCCTCCGTACCTCACACACACATGTGGTGGAACAGTGACAGTGTGAATGAGGTGGTGGTGGGAGACAGGTGTGGTTGTGGTGTTCCTGTCAGCTGCCAACTGCCTCAATCGTAAAGAGAATATCGATAAGTCAAAGGAATATCTGGGGCTGTGTGTTTTCGCTTCATTCGGGTAGACTGGGTGTTTAAAACGTGATGAAGATGAAAGTAAGGACCATGTTAGAAGGCACAGGAGAAGTGACGAAAAGACTGGTACGGGGTGAGTACACCGATGTGGTGGTGTGTGTTGGGGGAAGGAAGATGGGAATGGGGAGGGAGTGCTGGTGATATAGGACGTGTGTTGCCGGTGTGAATCTACCTTGTTAGTATAATGAGCAGTGTCAAACTGGGACGCTAGTTTAATGAACAGTGCTGGAAATGGAGGCCTTCTCGTGGTGGCACTGATATATATCTGCGTGGCTTTGCTGCCCAGGTTCACAAACGTCCCTAAGTTCTCTATCCGCCGAAAGAATAGTGAACTGAGTGAAAATGTCAGCTTCAGTCCGCAGTTCACTGGGTTCACGTCCATATGAGCATGGTCCCGTAGCAACGACAACAACAATTACTACTATTACTACTACTACGTAAGCCAAGAAACAATTTACAACGCTGGGTGGTAACCACGTGGGTTGGTGGGAGGTTAGTGCCCCTCCCCGTAAAACAAATAACTCAAAGTCAAATGGCCACCTCTTACGGGATTATGGCGTCTGGCAATAGATAGACAGATAGACTACTACTACTGCTGCTACAACTACTACTACTACCACTGTTACTACTACTACTACTACCACTGTTACTACTACTACTACTACCACTGTTACTACTACTACTACTACTACCACCACTATTACTGCTATTACTACTGCTGCCACTACTACCACCAGTATTACTACTACGACTACTATCACTTCTGCCACTACAAACACTACTACTACTACCACTGTTACTACTACCACCACCACCACTATCACTAATAAATTGTCTGAGGCTCGTGTCACCATGGTGATGTGTCACATGACATGGCCGTATTCTCCATTGTCAAGGGAAACTTCATAGTCTGTTCCTTAGCGATTTAATTTCCATTTTATGCTCTTCTTTCTGTATGTTATGTATTTCTACCTAATACTGACACAGTCTGCGCCAACAATCTTAGGAAGCAGATTAATAATGTATGACTTTCAAAATACTATAAGTGGATTATTAATGTACGACCTACAAAATAAACCGCTGAGTAAGTGATGTTACGATACATCCGAAAGTTATTTAGAATTACAGCCCTGATACTAAACTCAAAAGCTTTCAGGAAAATGGGAAGTAAATTAGTGAAGGCTTCTTAATTATTCAAAAAGAATACAAATTACCTATCACATTAACAAAGAAACTGTGAAACAATAATTTTCTAAAATAAATGCGTTAGCTGAAAAAAAAAAAAAAAGTGGATTTCTACCATGACGAAGATCCCTAACCCCTTTTTATCTCAGCCGATGTCATGTTTAGTTAGGCTGGAGGTTCGATTTGACTAGTGACCAAGGAGATTTCATTCCTACCTCACAACTAAGACTCTTCCAGTTTCATGCAACCACGGCTCAGTATTCATATTGAGAGTGGTCCAGTTCTGTCAGGTAAAAACAAGCTGACGGTGCGAATATGAGGCTTGTTTAGCTACATCTGCACCTGTCCTGGTATGGAGGCGGGGGGGGGGGGGGAAGGGATGGTAAAGAAGGAATGGGGGTAAGGAGAAAGAAGGTGGTGAGGGGTAGAGAGGGTTATGAGGGGAAAGAAGGGTGGTAAGGGGGAGAGAGGAAGTGGGGTGGTAACGGGGAGAGGGAAAGAGGGGCGATAATGGGGAAGAGGGTCGGTAAGAGGGCGAAAATGGGACAGAGGATGGTGAGGGGGAAGAAGGGGTTAAGAGGACAAGAGGTGAAGAGGTTGCATTGATATATGGGTCGTATTCTAAACGGCTTTGGATATTTCTGAACATCTCTTCCTTAACGATGTGCTATCCATAGTACAGTTCAATGTCCCCTTGTACAATAGCCCCCACTTATACGGTAAGTACTACATGGGATGATGTGTCAGGGATCTTATGTGGCACAAGTGTACTCGTTTATTTTATGCCTGTCGTCTCCTGTGGTGTGACTATAATAATGCCATTGTTTCACCACAGCAGACGTGAGACATAAGCAAATACACTATTATAGTGACACATAAGATCTCGAAATGGACGAGGATGTACATAACTCAAGCAGACTTTGTCGACAGTACATAATATAAATGTCATATAACTGAATGTTAAGGTGTAATATACAAAATAAATCGATCTTATACGTCCGATTGCGACCTCAGAGTGAGGAAGCTCTCAGATGTATTCTGGCCTGTCATGCTGTCTGGGGATCTGTTATACTGTTTAGGTAGCCGGGTCGGGAACATTAACCCACTGAGCCTAGGGACTTTTTTTTATTTTCATTACAGTTTTGTCATTTGATGATTTTATCCACCTGTGGACAGATTTTTCGAACTGAAAGGGTTAGATGTAGCCGTAGTAATCTCCTTCAGTGAAAAGGGCCTTTCGTAGACTGAATGAAAATCGCGTGACAGCAGCAAGAATGGGCTAGAGAGGATGTCACAAGAACTAAATGGGTTGTCATTCATTAAGATATCGTCTTTTATATTACGTTTCTTTTTATTTATGCTAACATTTGAAATTGTATTCAGCTTAAAAGAACTCTCTGGTAGTGTAGGAGTTAATGAACGCTGTATCTAACCCCTCCAGGTCGAAAGGTCTGACTAAGTTGAGTAAAATCCTCATGAGAGAGCACGACGAACATATACTGTACATTCCGCCTTGGGGGTGAAGGAGTTAAAGTCACTTATGGTGATGCAGAAACGAGCAATTGGCCTACGTGCTACTGAAGGATTGCAAATAAATGGACGTACTAGTGAAGTATATTATAAACACAAAATTCTTAAACTGCAAGACATTAACACACTTAGGCTCCTATGACTCTCTTTCAGCTGAATATAACTGCCTGGCATCATCTGGAAAAAAAAAAAATAGAACGCTATGGGCCACACAAAATGGGACACATGACTATCCCGACAATTGGTAACTGCACCAACACTCTCAAACTCCCATGACTCACTCTTGGCAGAATAAAATCGTCTGGTGTCAGTCGGAATAGGACAATAGAGTTGGTTGGACCATGAGAAGATTAATGGTACCAATATTAACGCTCACTCGCTTCCATCCTCACTCCGAATTAAAAAAAAAAAAAACTTGTGTGGCATTAGCTGTAAAAGAACACTAGTGTTGCTTCGACCGTGAGAGGGTTAAAATACATAATAATAACAGCCATTATCACAGTTACAGCAGGTGAAAACTATCACTCAATCACTTAAATCCTATGACGTGTTTTTATATCTTATACTTAGCTACTACCTTCTGGCGATTTCATTCACCACAATGCAAACTTTTCGAACTTATGGGGTTTACATAGAGCCTTCATTTACCCCTTCACTACCAGGGAGCTTTCTTAACCACTCCAGTCTAGGGACGTCTTTTTATACTCTAATTTTGCTGTATTCAGATGATTTTATTCAGCGTATGGGGTACATATCGAACTGGTGGGGTTAGCTACAGCCTCCATTAACCTCTTCACAAATTGGGGACTCTCAGTAAATAAAAATCGACTGGGAGAGAATAAATTTAAACATGTTGTGGAACTGAAGACGTTAATCTGAATTAAATCGTCTGACAGCAGCAATATGTGAGTGGCTTCCTCTGAATGAAGGACTTTAAAGTTTCGAAAGGCCACTAAAGAGGTATATATATATATATATATATATATATATATATATATATATATATATATATATATATATATATATATATATATATATAAGCTGTATAAAAAGATATATATTGGCCTCATCCAACTGTGTACTATGTTTAATACGTCTGATTTCCCCATTTAGCACTCTGACGTGTGTGTGTGTGTGTGTGTGTGTGTGTGTGTGTGTTTTACTCCAAGTCTCTCTCTCTCTCTCTCTCTCTCTCTCTCTCTCTCTCTCTCTCTCTCTCTCTCTCTCTCTCTCTCTCTCTCTCTCTCTCTGTGTGTGTGTGTGTGTGTGTGTGTGTGTGTGTGTGTGTGTGTGTGTGTGTACTACCCCAACTAAATTATGCATCTCCTCTCCCACAGGTGTGTTCAGAACCAACCCTCTACGACTACCTAGTAAATTCCTGGCCTACTCTTTCCTGAATTACACCCCAGGTTTGTATAGTCAGTCTTTTTCTTTACTTTCACCACCTTTTCTTCTTTAAAGCTCATATCCCCTCCCCCTTTCTCTCTCCTTTCAACACTTTTCTGCTTTCTTATATCACCTACTTCTCCTTCTTTACTTTCAACACTTTTTTCTTCCTTATTGTAGATGCCTCTCTTTAATTTCACCACTTTGGTTTACTTTCAACATTTTTTTTTTCTTTACAGGATCTACATTTCGTTCTTTCATCACTTTTCTTAATAGTTCCTGTCTCTGGTCCCTACCTCTCCTTATTTCTTAATTCAGCCCCCTTTCCTTCCTTATTCATATTTCGCTTTCTTTAATTTCAACGCTCTTTTTCTTCCTCGTAGTCCCTGCCTCTCTTCCTATACTTTCAGCCTTTTTTCTTCTTTATAATTCCTACCTCTCCTATTTTACTTTCAGTATTCTTTTTCTACCGTATAGTTCTTACCTCTATTTTCAACACCCAATTTCTTCCTTACAGTTCGTACTTCTCGTTACATACAACACAGATAGACAGATTGACAGACAGACAAACGGACAGACACAGATGAATAGATATAGACAGATACAGATAGATATACAGACAGACAGATACACAGACAGACAGATAGTTATTCCAGGTATAATTCTGAGGGGAGGGAAAAAAAATGCCAAGTCAACGTGGTCCATTTCTCAACCTCTGTGGAGCTGCAGTTACTGATGAATGATGACCCATGGGGCTTAAATGATTTCCCACATAATTCACCCATAAGAACATCAGCAAATGTAGCTCCATAACAGTTGATTAAGTAGTGACGTTCTTTTTACTCCAGATCAACCTATTAATCGCTTAAGTTTGGAGATCGAGTCCTGGCCATTCTGTGTACCGTTTTTACACTTTTCTTACCCATGAAAGTCTAGGTTAAGTTACGTTTGTTGTCTTAATATCAGGTTAGGTTAGTTTCTTAGTCAATTAGGCTAGGTTAATCTGTTAGGTTAGGTTAAGTTAAGTTGGGTTAGGTTAGAGTAGGACAGAATAGCTTAAGTTAGGTTAAAATAGAAAAGGATGTAAGAATGATCATCCAGGGAATATCAAACTTAGCGCGTAGTGCAAAAATGATATGCTGTACAGAACGGAGATGATCTGAAACTTCGTCCAAACAGTAGCCTATCCTCCAAAAATCCTTCCCATTCTTATTTTAGAGGAGATTTTCGTCCATTTGAAGCCTATTTTCCTTACCTAAATCCCATAATAAAACAATAATATGGCCCTGCATCCTTTCCACACCACTTTTTCGAGATTAGTACCATTTTCCAGTGTTAATCTCTTCTTAGGCTATACCCTAGCATTTATGATAAAGAGCAAATTATACCTGTAGTTCTTTCACCTTAACTTGGACCAGATTTTCGTCCTTTTGTAGCTTATTTTGCGTGGTTTAGTGGCAGAAAGACAATATCATGGCTCTGCATTCTTTTCATAGATCTTTTTGACTTAGCTTATATTCTAGTGCTAATCTGTTGTTACACCTCAGCACTAAAGATAGGAAGATGGCAATTTTAGGCCAAGTTAGAGTAAAATGAGTCACAGGAAACCATCAGGCTTGTCAATCAGTGTACAGTCATCTTAGGAGGAAGTAGGTAACACTACACTGAGTGGATGATGATTGCCACCACCTACCACCAATGGCAAAGAGGATAAAATCGAAGGTTAACTAAGTCAGATATATGGATAGGAGGAGATGATTTATGATCTGGAAATGACGTTCATGTGACAAAAGACATAAGACGATAGACAAGAAATGAAAAAGAGGGGAGATTCACGTAAAATAATAATTGATGGTGGGGTTCTACAGTCAAGCCACGTGTGGGTAGTTGTGTCGTCTATTAACCAGGGAAATGTGTAACGATTGTAGAAGTATGTGAAAGACACAAAGATGTGACTGACAATTTAAACAAAAAGGTGGGGAGGGGTGATTATTGGTTATGAGGTAACGACGGATAATGGCGTACTCGAGGAGGAGCAAGTGCAGTTCCCAACGCCAGTTTTTGCGTCCAGGGGTTGACCATTGAGAAACAAATGGTTTTAAAGAATATAGTTTTTTTTGTGTGTGGCTTGTTACCAGAAGGATCGCCAATTTTGTAACAGTAAGGATTCAAACACTGGGAAAAGATCCGAGCATGGAACTGGGTAGGGAGACAGAAATGTGAGGGGAAAATTAATTGCGGACCGGGCAAGGTGACTTGCGTTTCTATCACCTGGGATGTCTGTATGTCCAAAAACCCATCAAGACTGGGCAGTTTTCTAACGGACGGATAAGCTGAACAGCCACTAGAGTACTACAATCAGGGGCGCACCCAGGGGAGGGCCCCCCCCCTTAGCTCTCTAGGTCGTCCTTTAAAAATTTACATACAGGTATATTTATTTCGATAACAGCAAAACATGAAAAATTGGCAGGTACAAACAAAGAGTAACACCTGAGTCAGGAGCTCTGACTCTAAACCTGCATGTGACCTGACCTCACCTCACTACGCCCCCTCCCCCTTAGAAAATTCCTGGGTGCGGAAGTCTACTCAAGTAATTTCTTATTCACTTAGTCAACACTAGTCCACTCAGGCAAGTTCAAGTCCATTCATGAAACTTCTGGACCATTCAGACTTTAAGTCCAGTCAGGCTATCTCCTCCGTTACGGAATCTCTAGCTTTTCAAGAATCCCGCCTAATGCGCCTAATGGCAACAAAAATTCGTATTTTATTTTTTTTATTACATCTGCCCCTTTTCGCACTACTATTTTAGATTTTGAAGTGTTTTATGAGTGAATATTAACTTAAACAAGCATTTGCTGCTTACTACATCAAATTTTGTGTTATTGAAGCGTCAAGCAATGAGCTTGTGTTGACGTAAACACACAGCTTGTCAGTTCAGTTACGGTGCGGTCTGGGGGAGAACATCGTGATTTTCTGTCAGGTGTCCACTTACTTTCAAGTAAGTGATTATGACATGAACATTGTGACTGTGTATGAAGGAATCATTTTACCTCTGATAATTAAAATTAGTAGTCAGGTGGAATGAGTAATAATGTGCCGTAATTGCAGTAACCTGTCAAAGGAAAGAGGACAAACCATGAGATAATTAAAAGACCCCACCGTTGTATTGCCCTGGTCTGATGTGGATTTCTCCCACTGGAACTAGATTATGGTCAACCTGTGTAACTTCGGTAAAACTATGATAATGTAAACTCAGACAGGATCAGTATTTTAGGAGTGAAGGCAGTTTTAATAGGAATCGCCACCTGGTAACCTACTGGTCTTTTTTGACACCGTGGTACATTATATGCAACCATACTGCATTTGCTCCCTCTGTCAGCTGTTGATAGTTATAACTTGCATTAAGTTTATTAATACTTTACTACATGGGTGTAGGTCTTCCAACTTTCCTGTTGAAATTTGACTTTCACAGGTTGATTAGGATAGAAGTTTTGGTCTGGTATGAACTGGGGGCTTTCAGTGTTAAGTTTAGTGGCAGTTGTAGGTGGTTCTAGTCATAGAAGGTCTGGGAGCAAAGCCCCCTGGTTTGGTTAGGATGGCAACGTTTTCAGTAAACAAGCTTTCGCAGGTATCCAGACAACAACCTTAAGTACTTTAAGGTATCCAGACAACAACATTAAGTACTTTAAAGGGTGTAGGGTATTTATTTACTTTACTGCTGTTTCTCTAGTGGGCAATCTTACCATACCCAGTGGATTTGAGCTATCATATAGTGTATGCCTGTATGTGTTTTTTTGTGTGCAAATATTTCTGTTTTTTATATTTTTAATTTCATTTCTCACCTGACCGACATCACTCAGCCGGCCAATCACAGGGCGATATTTAATTCTGAAATCGCGCTTCAACTCCACGGTCACCACCAAGATGCAATGTGCAGGCTGCATGTTTAATTACTACAAAATTGGGGAGAATTTCTTTGAAATTGTGCAATACGACCATGACAGTCTTGACCCCTATGCTTGGGTTAGGTTACCTTAGGTTGAGATAGTTTAGCTTAGCTTGTTGGATGACCCAAAACAGACCATCAGCGTAAGTTAGCCCTTACTTTAGGTTAGGTTACTTTTGTTAGGTTAGGTTACTTTTGTTTTGTTTGGTTTGGTTAGGTTAAGTGGCAATCAAGAGCTCTCGCATGGTTAGGAGGTAACCAAGATTGTCATAGTCATATTATGGTTATTATTCATTTGCACAACAAATGGGACCTCAAAACACACAAATGAGCTAGAAAAACTATCAGATGGGACCAAAAAAAAAAAAAAAAAAAAAAGAAGAAGAAGAAGAAGCGCCAATAAAGTAAATGTGTACCCCATAAAATAGGTAAACTTTACTCTATATATATGCATTTTGTAGTCTAGAATCTAGAAGCAGTTACATGTGTTGCTTAGTGTACTAAAAGTTATGGTAAAATTATAGTTTCAGCCACAAAAAGAATTACAAGATTTTGATCCATTTTGTGGGGGGATATATTACTCATTTCTAAGACTCTACTTTTGTGGCATTTTTGTCATAGATTATTATTATTATTATTTTTTTTTTCAGCTCTTGAAGATAACCTAACCTTCAAGAGTAAAATAAAAGTAATACAAGAAAAGTGTCTTAGGATTGTACAAAAAAAAAAAAAAAAAAATCAAAATCTCATAATTCTGTTTTTGGCTGACACTATAATACTGTAATAACAAAATTACCTTTCATAATAACATGAGTTGCTAAGAACATGGCTTGAAGTGTTGAGTCACTCTCCTCATATTTTACCCAGATATAACTTTTATTAACCCACTCACCACAGTTGATTTTTTTTTTCAATAACAGAGGAAGGAAAAACAATTGAATAAAAAAAATAATCC
The DNA here is from genome assembly GCF_032717465.1 of Coenobita brevimanus. Lineage (NCBI taxonomy): Eukaryota > Metazoa > Arthropoda > Malacostraca > Decapoda > Coenobitidae > Coenobita > Coenobita brevimanus. Next base: position 5,939,075 of record NC_137027.1, on the reverse strand, counting down.
ATACACCACAGTACAGGTGTCCTTCATTCATAAAAGGTCAGTAGCAGTTGGAGTTGAATAGCCTTAAGTTATGGGGAGAAACCACTCTTGAGAAGCGAGTTCCAAAGAGATGCCGTTCGGGGAATAAAAGAACTCTGATAGTCTGAAGTTTTACAATACAGCAGTTTGACAGTCCAGTGATGAGTGTTACAAGCTGCCCATGTAGCGAAGGGGAAGGCACATAGATGCAACTTTGTTACGTCATCTGAGCATTTTCCATGAAAGTATCTGCAAAATAATGCAAGGGAGGCAACATTCCTTCTTACTTGTAGGGTAGGTAGTTTATTTGTAATAGTAGAGTTATTAATAATTCTAATAGGTCTGTTCTGATTTGAATTTTGTCCAGTTGTTTTAGTGCAACCTCTCCACATCCACTCCACAAGGGTGAGCAGTATTCCAACTGAGAGCACATATGACTCTTGTTAATTATAGCTAACTGCTCATCAGTGAAGAAGTTATGGACTCTACAATAATCCAAGTTTCTTTGAAGCAGTTTTAGGAAGTGATCTGACATGAGAGGTCCAGCTGAGGGCATTGTCAAGTGAAACTCCAAGAATTTCAATACTTTTAGAGAAGGAAATACCGGTATCAATAGCATCAAAGGTACCGTAATTCAGGAATCAGGCAATATCTGTCTGTTAGTGAATTGTGAGAGAGGGGGGTGTGAGTTGGGAGCAGGGCAGTGAAACGGCAGGGAACAGGGCGACGTGGAGGTGATTTGTTTGTGGCCACCCCAAATGGGATTGAGGCGTCCGGCAATAGATAGGCAGATAGATATTTGGTTTTCCTAGCATTAAATGAGACAATGTTATTTTGTCCCCATTCAGTGATCAAAGATAAGTCTTGATTTATGGAGATTGCTTTACTGAGTTGTAAGTAGATATTAAACTTTGTGAATGGGTGTTTAAGTGTAAAGGAACTGTGAAGAGTTTGGTCATCTGCATATGAGTGAATGGGATTATGGATGACAGATAGGCTAACAGATGATCAATGTGAATTAGGAACAGGGTTGGAGCCATGACTGATCGTTGTGGCATGCCGGCATTAATCAAGTGGAAATTGGAATATACACCATCTACTTTTATCTTTCTCTCACCGAGATATAAGGAAATAAGAGGAACAAAAGATGATAGGCTGTAGCAAGGGAGTTTGGATAGCTGGGAATGGTGCCACACGCTGTCAAAAACTGTTGAAATATCAAGGGCTGCTGCATGAGTTTCTTCATGTTGGTCAATTGACTGATGGATGGCATGAGTTAGGAGACTGAGTATATCAACAATGGATCTTTCATGGCAAAAACCATACTGTCTATCACTAATTAAGTTGTTGGATTCAAGATGCTGAACAATGTGCTTATTAGCAATTACAGTCTTAAATACTTTACCATGAGAAGATATGACAGCTACTGGTCTGTAATCAGAGGATTTAGAGGAAATTCCTTTCTTCAGAATTGGGTGGATATTGGCTTCTTTCCAAGAATTTGGGAATGAAGAATTACGTATTCATAGTCTAAATACAGTAATTTAGCTAGAACAGGAGCAAGTTCTGGGAGCACTTTTTCAAAACAATTGGAGAAATTCCATCTGGACCTGGAGCTTTGTTGCTTGGTGAATTGTTTAGGATGAATTTTACATATCCAGTCTGTATCTTAAGTGGCACAGTTTCAGGAGAGTTAAATTCTAGCACTGGGATGCTCTGCCCAACTTCCTCTAAGGTAGAATTTCTTGCAAATGTGCTGGCAAGGATGTTAGTTTTACCATGCAGGTCATTTATGGTGTTACCATCTGCAGATTTTAGTGGGGGAGTGGGTCATGATTTGTTAATGTTATTACTGAAAGAATTGAGAGTTGACCAGAATACTCTGTCGTCATAAGGACTGTTTAATAGTTTGGATGCTTGGTTATGAAGAGTTGATTTAGCAAGATTTATTACTGCTTTTGCATGGTTTCCAGCAGTTTTAAATTAAGTGAGCAAATAAAATGTTTTTTATTTTAAGTAAACGTTGTATGCTAAGGACTTTTGGGTAGTAGCTCTTGCACAGTTGCTGTCAGACCATTTTGGGGAGTCCAGTATTTTAGTCAACTGTTGGCTGGGTATAAACAATTCCATACTAGCTTGTATGAAGTCATTAATGTGGGACTGGATGAAACTGATGTCACTGGAGAAGAAAGATTGCCATGGAATATCTGCAAGATAATATCTTAATCCATCCCAGTCTGTCCTATCAAAGTGACATCCCGTCACCCTGACAGGTTCAGAACCGGGATGTATGGGTTAACTGGCTAATGAGGGTTTGATGAGATTGTGGTCGGAGGATCCACGTGGTGACATTACATCTATCTTGTATTGATCTGGGTTATTTGTCAGGAACAGCTCCAAGAGACAGGTGTTATGGTCAAGATTATCTAGTATTCTGGTTGGTTGTTTTACTGTACCAGTTGCTTGAGATTATATGATTTTGTAAACAGCTCTCATTCTAGACCAGAATCGTCAGTCCTGGCAAAATGCAGTAACCATTCTGCATTTAAATCACCCAAAATGGTAATTTCAGAGGTAGGGGTGAGGTTAAGGTTAGTCAACTGTGTGGATGTGAAGTCAAATACACTGGGTTCAGAAGAAGCATTGGGGGATTAATAATCCATACAGATATATTTGGTAATATTTAGATAGTTTATATAATGAATAATCAAAATTAGCTGGAGTGAAGTTCAAAATCCAATAGCGTCCACTTCAAATTCAGATTTGATATAACAACAGGTGCCACCCTTGTTATGGAAGTTTATTAGGATACGGTGACCAGGAAAACGAAATAGGGATACATCAGTACAGGGAGAGATTTGGGTTTCTGTGAGGAACATATTTGGAGTTAGCAAGAATAAAATAGTACAGTATATACAGTACATTATTGAACAGAAGTGGTTAAGTGAAGAATAGGCTAAGTGTACATACAAAATACTGGCAGTTCAAGTTATGGCAGGTATATGTTCCAAAATATATTAACTTTTTCCGTACAATTGGTACAGTAAATTGGGAAAACTATTGCCAGTTTTTTGGTAGCAGTAGAATTTTGATTGGCAACTTTTCTCTATCTGCTGTGGATTTAATGGAAAATAAGTACAATATGGTATGGTATTTTTTTAAAACGTGACATATATTGAAGATACCATGTGCTTTAATGTTTCCAGATTACATTCTGATTTCGGAATCTACAGATGGTAATCTCCATGCAGGGTGTCATTTACAGGTGTGAGCATGACCGGCCTGGAGGTTGGTGAGGGCCGGCACTCAAGGCGGAGGGGTGGCCGAAGATTGGGCCAGGTCTTGGTCCACTGTTTACGCACCTTGATCCTCATACTCGTCTACTACACATGCTCAATAGGTCTTACATTTTACCAGAAGAAGTTGTTTAAGGTAGGCATAGTTCGTTGAGCATTAATGTAGAGTACAATTGCAGCCAGGTATTCCTTCCCACTCTGATAGTTCTAACCTGTAGTTTATATCCAAGGGGTGGTTGGGGTTGATTGCTCATGTAATGCCACTCAGGGATGAATGAAGCTGATCACTCTTATCTTAAATGTCGAGACCAACTGCCTAGCCCTAGAGTCCTACGCTCCTCATTGGGCAATGTAGGATTGGATGATGGATGGATGGATGGAAGTACAGCCAAGTTCCAATAGCTACTAGCAGCTAGCTGCTGCTCTGCAATGATGTTGTATTGGTATTATGTCCCGAGATCATAAGTGAAAGTGCCATAGTTAAAGGTTAGAGCTAGCAAAGTGAGAAGGAATACTTGGCCACAATTGTACATTTTAGGCTGTCATACCAGATGTTGTTTGTAAACTGCATAACTGGATTATTGACTGATCATTAAGCTACCATGCACACTTAGTCTCATATTCATTGGCTACACATGCTCACCAGGTATCACTTTCTACTAGTAGAAATTCTTCAAGTAGCTATAACATAACTTGATTATTATTAGACAGCATATTAGGCTGTCATGCACATTCATCTTCACAAGCATCTATTACATGTGCTCCGTAAGTCTTACTTTTTCATAGAAGCTGTTTGAGGTTTCCTGTCTAGAGTATTAGTTGACACTGTCATACCAGAAGTTGTTTAAGGGATGCACATCATGATCCAGAAAACAGGGAAAGAGAATGTTCAAAGTGGACCAACTATCAGCTGTATACAGGGGTGTGGAATCAGATTTTAAAAATTCTGACTCCAACTTCGACTCCAGGAAATTTTAAGGTTGCGATTCCGATTCTGACTTCACCCCCCCTTCCCCTCCCACTCTTCTGCAGTACAGTAGTAGACATACCGGTACTGCATTACTCACATATTTTTAAGTTTACTTCATCCATATTATTAGTGTATATAATATTGTAAATGAATAAAACTGTGGCGACCCTTGGCAAAGTCAAAGGACATTGCACAGGACAGGGCGTATCACGTGTCATTGGATACGTCTTGTACGAAATTGTCTGGTATATGCTTTATCTCAATGATCTACATATTAATTCTTGCGAAACATCACGAAATATAACATTTCCTCAAAAAATTCGCATTAAATCAATATTCCCACAAAAACGTCCCATATATTGCTTGCTTGAAATGTCCTTCCACAAGAGCTCCCACAAAAGCTAATGTCTCCCGCAAATTTGTGGGAATTTCCCACGATGTGGCACAACTGGCCTAGTAGTGCACGCAAGTACTTTACACGAGAATTGATCACATAAAGGAGTCGGAGTAGGGGATATTTTTACCGACTCCGACTCCGACTCCAGCCAAAAGTATCTGACTCCGACTCTGACTCCACACCCCTGGCTGTATACCATACCTTGTGCAGTGAACTATACACAATAATTCAAGTCCCCAGAATCCGAGTTGCACCTCACAAGAGAAAAAAAAAAATGAAAATGAAAAAACAATATGATAAAGCTACAACAGAATGCTCAGTGATTTTGGTCACTTGTAATTCAAGCTTTCAGAACTCTGCTGCATTCACACATACCAGTACTTTCATCTTTTCATAAAACTTGTGCAGTTATGGCTCAGAAAAAAAAAAAAAAAAAATCATCTGACTTTACAGCTTGAACTTTTATTATCTCCATCTTGCAGATGTGTGAAGGACATGTTAAAAAAAAAAAAAAAAAAAAAGTTCACATAACCAGGTTTGTGAGGCAAAGTCAGGTTCCGGGGGATTTAAGTAATACGTGAATGAGTGTCAGGCCCATTTCACTAGATATATACTTTTAATGGCTAGTTTTCCAACAATTGTACTTTTTCATTCCTCTGGATCCTACCTGACCTCATCCTTAATTGGAGAGAGAGAGAGAGAGAGAGAGAGAGTCAGAATGATAACGACGATAATGACAATTATGATATGGCATTTACTTTTAAAGTCTCCTACACAGGACTTCAAGTTTCCTCTGACAGTGGTAATCGTGCACCTGTTCATGAAGTTTGTGTTGGCTGGGGTGTGCCGCGCAATGTATACCTTGTTCACTGGTGCTCCACGTGTCATGCTGCCCTGGGATGTGTATTGGAGAAGAGTCCTTCCACCTGGGGCTGCTGCAGGACTCGATATTGGACTTTCACAGTGGTCCCTCGAGTTTATAACAGTGGCATTGTGAGTTGACAAATAAAAGTTATGGAGATAAGGCACATAAGCTGCATTCAGTGAGTCCATTGAAGACCCTCCTCCCTCTCCCAAAAAAAAAATAAATAAATAAAATGCATGTGCAGTTTTACAAATTGGTTTTACATTTTAATCTTTTAATTAGTTAATACAAAACTGATTTTTTGCATTTACTAATACAGTAATCTGAGGTGTATAAGGAGGGATGAAATTATCCAGAAATGAAGCCTACATTAAATATTCTAATTTAATGGACTGCCCTATTAATTATATTATTCATCCTTTGTTATAAGCAGATACAAGCATTAACCACAGTTTGTGGGAGCTGAGAAGTATGGGTTTCACTGGGGTGAGGGTGGAAACTTGTCTGTATAGAGTAGAGGGTGAAGACAGGTTTCTCACTGCCTGTTACTGTACAGTGGCATCATGTGTTGATTGACTGAAGTATCACATCAAACGAGAGAAGAAAAGTACCCTTACTGCTTGGTAAGAGTACACTGAGAAAATTAAATGTTTTTTAGGTTTCAAGGGTAAGAACCCACTTAGAATAACTTTCAGCTGAGAGTAGTGAGTCATGCTACATTATCATTGTGTTGTCATAAGTAATTCCTGTAAAAACATGATGATTCTCACAAAATCTACCACAGGTAACTACTGCTCACTTGATGCAGTCCTGCCTATTTTCTTCCTTCCCCTTTCTCATTCTGTCTTTGTGTACGCCCTCCTATCTTCCCACTTCTCCCTTTTTCTTTCCTGTCACTTTTTATTACTCGTCTTTGGTTGTACACTGTGTGACAAGCCTGATAGTTGTCTGACTCAGAAAACCATTTACAATGCTGGGTGGTAACCATATAACCAAATCATAGGTTGAAGTGAGTGTAACCTGCTATGGTGCTCCTGCCAACTGGGTGGAGAGATGTAAATATGTCCTCCACCCAGGAATCAAACCTTTACACTTCCCCACACCTTGCCTACATGGGAACATTGGTTTACTGCATGAGATGACCCAGCAGGAATGACTGCTTGCCTGCAGTTTGTGGGTCAGCTTGGCTAGACAGACTGGTTGATCAACAACAATAAGTATTAACGAACCAGAGGAGCTAATGCAAATTTTGGTGTCAAGATATGAAGCAGGAAAAGTCACTATGGAGTGCAAAGCTAATCCTGTATATGGTTATACAGACAAAGAAATCATTACTAGGAGAAAAATGGGGTAGCTCCTGTATATGGTTATACAGTACAGACAAAGAAATCATTAATAGGAGAGAAATGGGGTAGCTACGACAATGTGGCATGTTTGGTGTTCAATTACCACGTACGTGGTTGCCACGTGTACACATGGCTGAGGGAACACATTTTATGGCCATATCTCAATATTTTCAGCCATAAGATGTGTTTCTAAACCCTGTATCTCCACTCTCAGCCAGCAGTTAAGGATTGGATTTTTTTTTTTTCATGATATGAATTGATTGTGGATCCTTCTATGATTGTATGACTTTCAGACTGACATTGGAAATCTGTTCTGTTTAATATAATATTATAGCTATATTTTAAATGATGCTAATACTGTACTGCATTATTTTCTTGCAGGTACACAATGTCAAAATCTACAGCTCTTCTGTTTATATTAGTGTTTGCAATAGTATTCAAACTGGAAGAAATGGTAAGTATAATAACGTTGAAACATTCTTTTATCAAATTATATTTTATGTCATTATCCAGAAATACAGTAAGCTGACCATTATCCAGTACAGTATAGTATATACATTACTGCAGTGTATTTATTGTTTAATGCATATAACTGTACTACTGCATAGCTATTAAGATACAGACACTGAAGTACCGGTACCAGTAGGCTTCCCAAAGAGCCATTAACTGCATCACGGAATTGGAGAGGAGATTTCAGATCTTTCTATAGCTCTGCAGAAACTCATCCATTGTACTGGAAATATGCGCATCTACATGTAAGAAAATCCAGAACATAATTTCTCCAGCATTATTATTATTATTATTATTTATACGGGGGAGGGTGAGTTTTCTCAGTTCTTACATGACGGGGAAGGGTGAGTTACCACCCAGCATAGTAAATGGATTCCTGGTGTACAAGAAACTGTTTACTATGCTGGGTGGTAACCATATAACCAGATTATGGCGCTTGGTGGTTTAGTGGGTAATTAATATGCTCCAATCAGATTGAGCCTGTGTAGATTTATATCCAGGGGGTGGTTGGGGTTTATTTCTCACATAATGCCACTCAAGGATGACTGAGGCTGGTTACTCTCATTTTAAATATCAGGACCAACTTGCCTAGCCCCGGGTTCCTATGATCCCCACGGGGCAACATAGGATTGGATGATGGATGGATGTACATATATCATATACAGTAGTTTCATTTTTGTAGGCTCCAACATGCTTGCATGCATCGACCTTGGTCACCTAATGGCGGCTCTCCATGCTACACGATCTCTGGCAGCTTCCCTATTCAGTCCCTTGTCAGGTCCCACTCAATGACCTCGTCTCAGGTTATATCCCATTGGAGCCCAGTGTCCCGAGTATTGGACAGAACTGGGATTTTTCAAGTCTTTATAAAGTAGGCAACCCCAGGGTAGGTACCTATGAGCTTCATGACTATGAGCCAATAGGCGGAGGGCGGTACGCTTAGTACCCTCCCAGTGCAATGCCTTGCCCAGCACCCCTGGGATCCAATGGGTTAATGACTGGCAAACCTATCAGTCTCTTTAAATATATATACGGTATATCTAGATACATAGATACATCGATATATATACGAGGTGCTACCCAAAATTTCCAGTAATTTGAACAGAGGGAGCCAACTGTTTGCAGTTTTGCCTTTTGCCACTAGGAGGAGTCAGCAGCACCCCTTGTGCATCAATGTGGCCCTGGCCATGTCTGTGAGCAGACGTGTTGTTGAGCTACACTTACTATTGTAACATGGTGTGTAGGTGGTTTAGTTTTGCAATGGCGGACCAACGGCGCAGCAATATCAAGTCAGTGCTGATCATTTTCTTTGATATCCAAGGGATTGTTCACAAGGACTTCATCCCACCTGGTCAGTCTGTCAGTGGAAAGTTTTACTGTGAAGTTTTGCTGCGTCTTAGGGAGAACATCCGCTTCAAATGTCCAGAACAGTGGAAGAACAAGAACTGGGTCCTGCATCATGACAATGCCCCTGCCCACACATCAGTTGTTGTCTGGCAGTTCCTGGCTTCCTCTAACACGGTAGTCATTCCCCACCCACCCTATTCGCCTGACCTTGACCCCTGCGACTTTTTCCTGTTTCCCAAGCTGAAATTACGACTGAAAGGGCGTCGATTTGATTTGATTGAGGAGATTCAGACAGAATCACAGGAGGTGCTCAAGACCATCACGCCTGGAGCCTTCCAGGGATGCATGGACTCGTGGAAAAAACACTGGGACCACTGTATACATGCCCAAGGAGACTACTTTGAAGGCAACAGTGAGAACTAGGAGGTATCTTATTTTCTCACAATAATCAAATTACTGGAACTTCTGGGTAGCACCTCATATATATACTGTATATATATATATATATATATATATATATATATATATATATATATATATATATACACACACAGTACACCAAGCCTTCGTTTTTCAACCGATTGTTATTCGACAGTGCATTGTTTCGACATTTACCAGTATAAATCTATACCCTTTTTTGTTCGACATGATTATCCCCACCATTTTGACAATTCAAACCGTGCGCCCTCAGACAGACCAGCTAAGCGGCCTCTCTCCTGCACTCTGCCTTCCTGATTGATTGCCTCTTCATCTGTCTGCATTTCTATTTGGCCTTGTGGAATACATGGCTCCACCCAAGACCAATACTACTATCCCTGTCCAGCACAGTCATGTGCTCACCAACCTGTGTGAGTGTTTTGCCATCACATGGTTGGGTAACAATTATGCCAATGATTAACGAACACACTTAACGCGTGATACTGTTTTGGCGCCAGTTCTACATAATGCACATCTTAGTTTGCACTAGGTTAGGTAGGTTATAATCATTGGGGGGTCCTGCAGGCAAAGCCCCCCAGTTAGGTTTCAGTGCTTTCAGTTAGGCTTTCACTGCCATTTATGGTTTTAAATTTAACACATCTGAGTTTGTTTGGTGGGGTGATATATCCAGTCGGCGGGATCAGCAGTAAACACACTATCGATGGTGTTCAGACTGCTTTCTTTAATATCGCTAAGTGGGTATGTTTCGTTTGTTCTCCAATATTTTTTTGACTGAAAATCAAATGTCAGTCATCAGAGATGATATGGAGTACTAAAATAATTTTCCTTGAGAACATAGGTCTATAAGAAAACAGCTCAAATCTCTGTGTCACTTTCATTCATGTTTACCGGTATTTTTCCTATCTTTAGTGAATATTTTTTGAATGACGATGGTGGTCAGGAACCTAACCCCCCTATTTCTTAAAAATCTTATGGGAAAAATAAGTTCATTTTTCGACCAATTCATTGTTCAACCACTTTTTATGGAAGGCATCCCTGACAAATAGTTGGGGAGAGGTGAACATACATATATATATATATATATATATATATATACAGTATATATATATATATATATATATATATATATATACAGTATATATATATATATATACACCGGTATATATATATATCCCATTGGAGCCCAGTGTCCGGAATATTGGAAAGAACTGGGATTTTTCAAGTCTTTATAAAGTAGGGAACCCCCGGGTAGGGACCTATGAGCTTCGTGACTATGAGCCGATAGGCGGAGGGTGGTATGCTTAGTACCCACCCAGTGCCATGCCTCGCCCAGCACCCCTGGGATCCAGTGGGTTAAATATATATATATATATATATATATATATATATACAGTAATCACTCTAATATCCGGACGCCCAATAACCGAACATCCCCACTAACCGAACCTTATCGTCCTGGGATCAAACATTCCCAAAATGGTCCGAAAATCCAAAAAAATTAAAAAAAAAAAAAATCGATTTTTTGCCGTCCGTAATTTGAACTTGCCGCGCGCGCCGCGTGAGAGCATTGTTTTGGTTCGTCATTCCTCCGACGTCCGATAGAGCGCCGATGCATCCTCCCCACTTCCCGCCTGTCTCTCACCGCGACTGGACCTACGCTGTTCGCCATGGCTGCCCACGTGCTCGCATTTGTGGTGGTGCCGTACTTGCTGCAAGGCCTCCTGCTGCTCTCTGCCCTACTCTTAGTGTGTGTGATGATGGCCCCACCTCCTGAGAAAAGGAAGAGAGTGGTGTTGACTCTGGAGAAGAAACGAAGAAACGGGAGATATTGGAGAAGGTTGATGCGGGTTGGTCTTCTTCACGCATTCTCCGCGAGTTCAACCTGGCCCGGTCGACTTTGTTCGATATCAAGCGTTCCCGAGACAAGCTCATGCAGTACACGGCTGACTTCTCGTCGAGAAGCAAACGCAATGTGGAGAGGAAGGTTATGTTTACCCCCAAGTATGCAGAAATCGACCGCTCCACGTTGATTTGGTATCGACAGCAACGTGCAGCTGGTGTGATGGTACGTGGAACGGAGCTGAAGGCTGCTGCTGAGAAGTTTGCAAGGCTTCACGACGCCCTAGACTTCAAGGCATCCGAGGGTTGGCTTTTCGCGTTCAAGTTGCGACATGGCCTTACTAACCGTAAAGCACATGGGGAAGCATTGGACGCTAACGAGGATGGAGTGGATGAGTTTCGGCACAAGGTGAAAGGCTTGATCGACAGGGAGGGCCTCACTCTCGGTCAAGTCTATAACGCTGACGAAACTGGCCTATTCTATCGCTCGGTGCCAACGAACACTCTAGCCGATGAGACGGAGAAGCGTGTACCTGGCCGCAAGCTTTCTAAGGAATGGATATCTGCGTTGTGTTGTGCCAATGCTAATGGCATGCACCGGCTTAAGCCTGTTATTGTTGGCCGTGCAAAGCAGCCTCAGTGCCTTTGTGGGGTGATGGATGTCCTTCCTGTCGTATGGTACCATTCTTTGAAAGCATGGTTCACAGCTGTGATTTTCAAAGACTGGTTTCACCGTCACTTCGTCAAGGAGGTCATCCAGTACCAGACGAAGACACTGGGAATTCCTCGCGACCAGGTAAAGGCTCTCCTTCTCCTCGACAATGCACCTGCCCACCCGTGCAACAAGGACTTGGTTGCTGAGAATGGCCGTATTAGGTGCATGTTTCTGCCACCTAATACGACTGCTCTCATTCAACCCATGGACCAAGGAGTGATCGTGGCAACAAAGCGCCTGTACCGTCGGAAGTTCCTGGACGAGGTGATGGTTGTTCTCGAGGACGAGGACGAACGCAGGGAAGGACGTGACACTCGAGGCAAGCGGACTTTGGAAAACCTTCGCCGCTACAACATCAAGTCTGCGCTGTACAACTGGGCTAGTGCATGGAAGGAAGTCCCTGTGAAAACTCTTGAAAATGGTTGGTCTCGTCTGCTTCTCGGAACAGATGTGGAGTACGATTTCCTAGGGTTTGACTTGGATGACTTCCATGCACGGCTACGTACGCACGGCGACGATGTTGATGTGGACGATGTTCGTGAGTGGTTGGACGACGACGAGGGCGATCCTGGGTATCAGACGTTGTCTGATATCGAGATCGCGTCTTCGGTTGCTGGTGTCAGTCCCGAACTTGAAGATTCTGACGACGAAGGCGATGATGATGCGGACTCCTCTCAGCAGGACACTACTCCAGCCATCCCCAAGCTGAGCGCACTCCGGGAACATCTAGAGTTCGTCCTAGACTACCTGGAACACCCGGACTGCGACAGGGAGATGGGGCCCTTGGGACTCGTGGAGGAAGTGCATGCTTTCCGGCAGCGCATCATCAATCGCCAGAATCGTCGGTCCTTGCGTCAGTCAACGATTGACAGTTTTTTCAGGCCCGTGACCCCCGCTGTGCCAAGCCCTGGTTCCACTCCGTTGCCTCCCCAAGACAGGCCCTCATGCTCCGAGCCACAGCCCAGCACATCAGCTACAGTGGAGTCACCGCTCGATGTGAGTTTGCGGCTATCTTCAGAGTCTTCTGTAGTCGATACGCCATCACCACGACCCACCGATGCACCCCTTGGTCGCCTGCCAGTGATACTCTCGGACTCTGACAGTGAATAAACAGCAAGAACTTCTCCACTAGACCACACGGGAATTTTGAGTGTTGTGCAGTGAAAAAAACGGTGTGTTGTTTTAAGGTTTTCGAAATGAGAGAAAAGACTCAGTAGAAAAGAAATTTAACGTAACTAACTTTCTTTGTTTTGGCTTTGGAAAATTAAAAAAACTTGGGAAAAGTTAATGTGCAACACTTAAATTTAATGGAACATTATTTGGACTAAAGTGAACACTGTGAAGAGAACGGACTTCTGTGTGTTATTGACTAAGTTCAATGCAAGACTTCAGGAAGAGTGTAGTGCAAGTGCTTCAGGAAATTGTTCTTACTGTCAGAGTCCGAGAGGAGGCGGTTATTCATCGAGGTGGCCAGGGACTTGCTGTAAGTAGCCAGAATGTTTCATATTGTACTATTTTCCATACTATACTTACCAGAATGTTTCATATTGTACTTTTTTCCATACTATACTTACCAGAATGTGTCATACTGTACTTTTTTCCATACTATACTTACCTCATGCATGTGCAGTAGGAATGTGTTTTTCAGAGTTAGGTTCGGTTAGAGTCCATAAGTACCAGAATGTTTATTAATGTATGAACATACTTCTAAACCCACATTTTATGTTTCTTTTGCATTTATTTCAGTCATTTATGTGCCTTATTGGTGTGATTTGGGTGTTAAATAGGTGCTATGCATGTCCGGAGGGAGTTGTATAGGTGTTTCTCTGAGTTAGGGTCCATAAGTACAAGTCCATAAGCTGGGGCCCAATATCCGGACGAAACCAATATCCGAACCTACCGATGGCTCTATTGATCCGGATATTGGAGGGGTTACTGTATATATACAGTAGAAGTCCTATTTTTCGGCATCTATGGGACCAGGCTAGTGCCGAAAAATCAAAATTGCCGAATTATCAAAAAACCTACCCTCTCAATACCTTATATGTTTCGGTGAACACTATCATCACTACTCATATCATTACAAATGTGCTTGGAGAGAGTACTGTATACTGTTTGATACTGTACAATACTGTAATGAATACAGTACTATACATGAATATGAAAAATAAAGAAATTAGTGAACATACTGTATATAAATGTAATGGTACAGTAGGCCTACAAGTTCACATGCACTTACCTAAACTTATAGTAGGTTCCTTAATTACATATGTACAATAGAAAGGGTTGATTGGAGTCTGCTACTGCTGGAAGAAGTCCCCAGCAGTAGAGGGTCCTCATGGAGAATTTCAAGACTGACGAAAAAAATCGGCAAATCTGCTGAATGATCAGAGATTTTCGTAAATGGGACTATTTCTCAAAACTGCCGAAATGTCAGATTTGCCGGGGAATTGGATGCCGAAGAATTGGACTTTTACTGTATATATATATACAGTATATATATATATATCTATCTATCTGTATATATATATATATATATATATATATATATATATATATATATACTGTATATACAGTACTGTATATACGTATATGTCGGTTAGGTACAGCATATGTGAAGCTACAGTACATGGTGAAACTTTTTGGCCCATCAGATGGAGCCAGGATTCCGTGAGCTTGAATATTGAGTGAATGGAAGCATGGCCCATTCAGTTGGGATAACTTTGGTTGTCTCTCTCTATATATATATATATTTATTTATTTATTTATTAGTATTTTAACAGCTTTTCTCAGTGTATAAAAATCATTAAATAAGTTTTGCAAAGCCGCACTGAGCTATACCATTTATTACTCATTTTGTATGTATGTAAATTACAGTATTGTAGCTGTCAGCTTATGCATGTTTGTCTTAGGCAAGTATCTCTACACATTCAGTCCATGTGTATAATTAAATAAAATATTTCAGAGGTGTAGTGTGGTGGTGTTGGTAGTACTGATAGCTGGTGGCCTCTTCCTCTTCACTTACAAGTACACGCAGTTCAACCTCTTTGGTTTTATCCTCGTTATAATAGCCTCTCTTCTCAGGTATATGCAGTATGGTCTTCGTAGCTGATAGTATGCTAGATTCATAATTAGTGGTTAATTTGTTTTTCACAAGTATTATTTAAGAAAATATATCCATTTAAAAATGATTTAATTGAATTTTACAATAGGGAGTATTCATGTATAACCTAATACCGTAGTTCGAATGGATAAAGTGTTTCTTAACTTCATTAGAAAAGCTTGAATCACCAGAGAAATCTATTGACTAGTCTTGAACCTTAACTACCAATGTCATTTTTGCCAAGAAGTTTACTAGTCTATACTTAATGGTAAGTTTGAATAAAAATATCTTAAAACACTCAAAAATAAAGCCTCTTCCCATATTTACAGAAACTGTCCAGAATTGTCATTTCTCACATTAACCCCTTGGCACCCAGTGTCCTGTGTAAAGGACAGAACTGGGCATTTTCAAAATTTAATAATGAAGGGAACCCCGGGGTAGGGACCTATGAGCTTTGTGACTATGACCCGCTAGGCGGAGGGTTGTTATGCTTAGTACCCTTCCACCAGAATCCCTTGCACAGGAACTCTGGGCACTAATGGGTTAACATATGAATGTGACTAATATGGCATAGACATGAAGAATCTTGATTATGGGCAGTGGATATAAAGCTTGAAGTGCTTAGAATGGATCTGTTAGTGATTCCTGAAAGATGTGGAATAAGTAGGTTTGTTGATAAAAGGGTAGAAGAGTTAATGCTAACATGTTATGGCCATATAGAGGTAACTGGTAGAAATAGGGTGGTATAAAGACTACCAGTATGTGAGTTTGAAGGAGGTTGGTGGTAGGATAGGACATCAGCCCCACATCTCATTCTCATAGCGATCTCCTCCATTTCAGAGTTCTGATAAATCTCTCTGGTACTTATATTTTTGTATTTGATGGTGGTAGGTTGTGGTGACCATCATCCATTCACTTGATGTAGTGCTGCCTACTGCTTCCTTCCTCTTTCTTATTCTACCTCTGATTACCCTTCTCTCTTCCTACTTCTTTCTTTCCTTCCTGTCACTTTTTACTATTCTTTTCACTTTAGGTGGCTCTGCATTGAGTGAATGAAAGCCTAATGGCTTCCTGTAACCCAGGAAACCATTTGCAGTGCTGGGTGGTAACCATACAAGCAGAGTATGGGGTGACGTGGAGCTTGCCATAGTGTCCCTGTTAACTGGATGTAGAGATGCAAGTGCAGTGTCCATCCAGGGAGCAGACCACCACACTTTTCCCTGCATCTTGCTGTGGCGAGGTGCTGTCAGCCACAAGGGAACATTGGTTCACTGCACAGGATGGCCCTTTAGGGGCTGTTGTTTGCCTGCAGTTTATGGGTCTGCTCAGCCAGACAGACTGGGGTTGATCAGCAGCAACAGCTTATACTTTTGAGATCCATTCTACTAATGCCTGCAGTTACAGTAATGTTCCTCCAGAACAAATGATGGTATACCAGTATATTAAGCTCATTTTTAAGTGGTACTACAAGGGAAGGGAAAGGGAAAGGGAAATGTTTCCCCAAGCTAGACCATATTAGATCATATAGCTCTGCTAGGTGACAAGAGGGCGTTATCCCTCCCAGCATGGCAGCTACTGGGCATGGCTCAAACTCACGACCCCCTGGTCCTGAGTTAATTCTCTACCCCTGAGCCACCCTGCCCCCAAGTGGTATTACAGGGTATTTGTACAGTGGTTTCCTTGTCTGAAGAGGAGTTTTCTGTCACACAGTTCCATGGTCATCTGTAACCAAAGGATACCGTAGCTATATTATGTGGCAAAAACCCTATAGCTGACAAAGTCCCTGGGGGGCATTTTATTAATACAGAGGTGCAGAGGGATGCCTTCACATAATGGCACTGAGATAACTGGATGGCTCCATTGTCTAGTTACACAGATGTTCTTCATCTCCCTCCTTATCCCTTGAAAAAGAGATGTTGGACTAAGGAAAAGAGCAGTTGCAGCTTACAGCCCACTGGGTTATGTCTCAGTGCATATGGGGCCACAACAGAAACATTAATGCTGAGACAGTTCTTTCCATTTCTTAACTATGGAACTGTATTATCTCTGTCTACAAATGAGAATAAAGAGTGGGGTAATCAGTAAAGTGAAATAGCAAAAGCAGTAGATGTTTTTTCATCACATTTTCGCAAATGCATTTTCATATGATCCAACAAAACTGAGTCTAAAAGCAAAAACACTGAATTCAGTTTGACTGTCGTTATGCAGAGGACTGTACTGCAGTGTATATTTTTTTCCATGCAAAGCTACAAGTGAAATAATGATGCTGGAAGTACTCTTTCATTCACATACTTTTCCAGTGGTCTTCGGTGGACTCTATCCCAGTTGGTTATGCAGAAAACCGAGCTGGGCCTAAGCAATCCCATCGACATGGTCTACCATATTCAACCCTGGATGACTGTGGCACTCCTTCCCCTTGCAGTCCTCATGGAAGGTTATTTCATATTGTACTCTTGGTGTCACATGGAGGTTTGATAGCTATTGCATAAAAGATGTTGCTGGTGTTCTTCAATTATTTGTCAGTCAGCAATGAAACAGTCATGACAAAACTCAAAGTTTTTACTTCTGCATAGCCATAGCCATTGGTGGTAGACATTTGCTTAGGTTATAATTGCTAACATACTGTCAGGAAATCAACTCTTTAAACAAATGTAACTAGCCCTAATGGGACCAATTAGTGTCTCAGATGGTTTGATGTTTCCACCATTAATCCACTTTTAATTCCTTGACTGTACAATGAAAAGACATCATTGTAGCGATATACTTGCATCAGGAAACGCTGATGTGGAGCCTACATCTGGTGGCACTGTGCACATTGGGTAGAGCAGCTGCAGTGTCCATACAGGAGCTGAACTTCCTCGTGCTGTATATCCCTATACAGTACTTCATTGTGAGGAGGGCCCTGGTTCAGCCCAAGTGAGGTATTGTCTGCCACAAGGAGGTGCCAGATCCCTACAGTGTTTGTATTGTTCCATACCTGTATGACAGCCCAGCTTCTGCTTCTGTGGGCGATGGGTCTGCATAGCCAGACAGATGGATGGAGCAACAACAACAACAATCTTATCAGAGATAGCTTCTAAAATATCAACATTTTTAGACAAATGGGACAGTAACTAGGGAAAACTAGCAGATCAGCTGTGAGGTAGCAATGGAACTCTAATAGGCAGTTTTCTGTGATGTGCTGCCAATTTAATTGTAAAAAAGAATGTCAGTAAAGGCAACTTATAAGAACTCTTCAATTGCAGGCACCAGCATAGCAGCGAGTGAGTACGGGTTCCGATTCACAGATTCCGTTGATGCATTGCACATGTGGGGGAGAGTTGTTTTTGGAGCTATCCTGGCTTTCTGCATGGAGGTGTGTTGATCTCTGACTTTGAGGAATAAGGTGGTCCTTGTTACATGCCAAGGATATGTTCCAGAATATCAGCTTGCACATTCTGCTTAAGCTTAATTATTGTAATCAGTAAAAATTGTGGTAGGTGGGGGCACTCACCATCCACTTACTTGATGTAGTATTGCTGTCGGGTGTCTGCTCTTTCCTCTCCTCCATCCTTCTTTCCTTCCATCCTCGTCTGTCTTCCTTTCCTTCATTCTTTCCTTGTCCTTCTGGCTACTGGTAACTTTACACTCCCTCTTATGTCTTTCTTTCCTTCATTCCTTCCTCTTCCTTCTGCCTGTGGGTGACTCTACACTGAGTGACAATCCAAATGGCTTCCTGTACTCCAGGAAACCATTTACTACACTGGGTGGTAATCATATAACCAAATTTTGGCACCTGGTGGTTTAGTGGGTAATTATTGTGCTCCAGTCGAAATGAGCCGGTGAAGGTTTCTATCCAAGGGATGGTTGGGGCTGATTGCTCATGTAATGCCACTCAGGGATGAGTGCAACTGGACACTCTCATCTTAAATGTTGAGATAGCCCCAAGCTCCTACGCTCCTCATGGGGCAATGTACGATTGGATGATGGATGGATGAATCAGTAAAAATAGAAATCAATAAACCATTCTGGTGTATAAAGTTTAACTGGCTCTCTGAACCTGCCTGACCCCATCCAGGGGTGGGAGAAGAGGTCTGGACAGTGTTGATGATGTAATATGTTATTTAATTGCTAAAACAGTTTGACTGCTTAGTAATTAATCTGACAACTGCTGCATTGGGTTTCCTGGTCTACCCTCCCCATGCGCAAAAAAATCCTTAAAAAAAAAAAAAAAAATCTCAAAAATAATTTTTGCTCATATGAAATGAAAGAGTGCATGGAAAAATATAGGAAAAACATACCATATATGAGTTCATTGTTCAGTGTGGGTGGTGGCAGGACACGTGAGTGATGACAGAAATAGCTCAGTTGAGATGCCAAATGGCATTAGAAATGTGCCCATTAAAAAAAAAAAAAAAAAAATGATGTATGTAGCAACTACACATTTTCCGTTATATGAAGTACATAGCAGCTATCGGGTTAAACATACCCACCGTTTTTCCAGGTATCTGAGTATCTGGTTGTCTGCTACACATCATCCCTCACCTTCTCCATATCAGGCGTGGCTAAGGAAATCATGACACTGTCTCTGGCTGTTTACATTTACAATGAGCATCTTTCACCTATCAACATAGTGAGTATTTGATCCCTTTCTTCTCCCTTACATTATATCGATACTAATGGTCACACGGATGGTATGAGGATTGCAGTTCTGTTGGAGTAAATGGGAAGTAATTGAGTGCTGTGAAGTGTATGTATGAGGGTGCTTAGGCTGCAGTGTGTGTGGATAGTGAACTGAGTGAATTTTTCTGTCTGAATGTTGAATTGAAACAGGGATGTGTCGTGTCTCCATGGTTGCTTAATCTGTATATGAATGAGGTTATAAAAGAGATAGAAGGTAGAGCAGAGGATTTTGGAGTGGCCCTAATGAGAGAGGGCATTGTTTGGAAACTTCCTGTATTGTTGTTTGCAGATGATACTGTATTGTTAATCGAAGACGAAGTGGAACTGAAAGGCTTGGTGAATGACTTTGGGAGAGTGTGTAAGAAATGGAATCTAAAGGTGAATGTAGGGAAGAGTAAAGTTAGGGTCTTCGAGAGAACTGAACCCACTGAATGTAGTGAGATTGGATGTTGAGGAAATGTAAAATGTGAGTGCATCTAGGTACAGTGCACCCTCACACAATGCGAGTTTATGAGTGGCAGAAGCCCTCATAATCTACAATTTTGCATTGTGTGAACCAAAGAATTTATGGGAAAAATGGTATGTGGTGAACAGCCCACCCAGGTCTTGGTCTTTGGGTCCCCTTCCAGCCTGCTCTACCCTGCTAATACTTTGTCTAATAGTACTTCTAATTGGACCAACAAATAAAACAACAAATAGAACACCATGTACCTTTATTTAAGTGACTTCTGGGTTTGTAAAGAAGGGAGGGGGGTGGGTATCCTTTCCCTTCTTGCTTCATTTTAATAACCTTACTCTTTCCAATGTGATCCTCTTGCTCTTAGAATTCTTTGGTGGCACCATGATGAACGGGTGGGTACTGCTACGATGCTATAACAGACCACAAGATGCGAGGTACAACATGTGTTCTCGCAGCAATGTGGAAGAGAAGTGTCTGTTTACCCAGGAAAGTTGGTAGATGGCATGCAGATAGCTGGCCAGCCGCCCGCCATTTGGGATCTGGCTTGTTGCCAACCGCCTGCCTTCTTGTGACTGACTCGCATTGTCCAGCCCAACACGTGTAGTAATGGCAGGAAGTCCATTTTTGCCTTGGAGTCATACAGCCGATTAGCATGTTGGGAAGTTTGATTCGCAGATTTCGCATTCAATAAAAATAAGCATTTTCTGGGTTGACCTCACATTGTAGGTGATTCACACCATGTGAGTTCGCATGGTGTGGCTGTGCACTGTACTTGAGTAGTGTGATGAGTAAGGATGGAAGTTTGGAAATGAAGTGCTTGAAAAGGTACAAGGAAGAGAGGGTGCTGGTTCTTTGAAAGCAGTGATAAGAATGAGGAAGTGAGCATGGAAGTAAAAAAAGTCACTGCTAGATATTATTGTGATTGGTACCAACTGTAAAGTATGGAAGTGAAGCTTGGACCTTGTTGGAAGGACACAGGTCAAGAGGGAGGGCTGAGGAAATGAATTATCTGAGAGATGCATGTGGAGTTACATGGAGAGAAACTGACAAATGAGGAAGTGAAGGAGCATTGTGTAGTGGATGTGGATGTAATAGAAAGTGTTACGAGAAATACTCCAAGGTGGTTTGGCCATGTGGAGAGGATGGAGAGCAAGAGACTATCGAGGAGAGTGTATGTGAGTGAGGTAAAGGGGGGAAGAGGGAGGGGAAGACCGAAGATGAGATAGAAGGAAAGAGTGGAGAGATATATGAGAGAGGGGGGAATGTCAGCTGGGGGGAAGGCAGTGAAAGGGCGGGGGACAGGGTAACATGGAGGCGATATGTTTGTGGCCATCCCTTGCGGGACTGAGGCATCTGGCAATAGATGATAGATATTTAGTGCCATTTTGATAAGTCTTTTTCAAGGCTGATGTGTTCCTCATTGATTATTGTTTTTCACAGGACCTTCCCCATGTAGCTATTACAGGGAAACAGAACTTAGATGATAGGGTAAAATGGGGTAATTTCCTCATGAATGGTGGGTTTTGCTAAATACAAACCATCATATATGTAATATTGACCTTTTCATTGCTTTATCTATGCATTCAGACCTTCTGCTAATAACATCTATAATCATTTGTTAAAAAAAAAAAAAAAGCCACCTTTTTTTTTTTAAGTGTCTCACAGTCAAATTACCCCACCCTACAGGATATTATTATTGTTATAATATTTATTGTTATTATACCATATTACATTATCATACACAATTGATTATAACTAGGCTTACATAGCCTGGGCTACCATACAGTAGGGCCAATGCCATGTATTGGGCAAACTTTACATAACCATCATTGTTTCACAGATTGTTTCATGATTGGTAAGTTGTTCAGGGGGACTCCCCTGGCATGAATGCATGGCAGGGTACTGTGTGTGTGTGTGTGTGTGTGTGTGTGTGTGTGTGTGTGTGTGTGTGTGTGTTCTTACCTAATTGTATCTTTACAGGAATGAGTCAAGCTCGTACTGTCCCGTGTCTTAAACCATATTTATCATACATATCCTTAAATTTGTGAATTGTTTTGGCACACACTATTTCATTCGGTAGTGCATTCCATTGATCAATTGCTCTGTTTGGGAAACTGAATTTCCTTACGTCTTTATCACCTCTCTTCTTATGCAGTTTTTTGCAGTGTCCTCTTGCTGATGCTTCTCCATATGTTAAGTAATCATTTATGTTTATTTTCTCCTTTCCTGATATGCACTTATATATCATTATCATGTCACCTCTTTTCCTTCTCTCCTGTAGTGTTGGTAGATTCAGTTTATTTAGTCTTTCTTCGTAGCTTAGGTCCCTTAAGCTTGGTATCCATCTTGTAGCTTCCCTTTGAACTTTTTCAATCTTGTCTATATGCTTTTTGAGATGAGGACTCCAGACTACTGATGCATATTCCAGGGTTGGTCTAATGAATGATGTTATTATCCTTCTTAGCATGTCTTCATTTATGTATGTGAATGCTATTCTCATATTTGTAAGCAGTGTATACATGTTCCGTACCTTCTCGCTGATGTGGTCAGCCGGAGATAGTCTGTTATTGATAATCACACCTAAGTCTTTCTCTCTTTCTGATGTGTATAGGGTTTTATTTCCTAACTTATAATCCCAATCAGGTCTTTTTCCACTTTTACCAAACTTGATTACATGACACTTGTCCACATTGAATTCCATTTGCCATGTACTACTCCATTCATGAAGTTTATTTAATTCTTCTTGTAGCTCCCTGCAAGAGTCTGTGCTAGTAATTCTCCTTTGTATTTTTGCATCATCTGCAAACATATTCAGATAGCTCTCATTTCCAGTGTTACTGTTTATATCATTTATGTACACTAAAAACATGATTAGTGCCAGCACCGAACCCTGTGGTACTCCACTAGTCACTTCTTTCCATGATGAGTAGTTTCCTCTTAGTACTGTCCTCATTTCTCTTTTTATGAGAAAGTCTTGCATCCAACAAAACAGTTTGCCTCGAATTCCTCCTTGATGGTACAGTTTCCATAAAAGTCTTTGGTGTGGTACTGTGTCAAAAGCTTTCTTGAAATCTAAATAGATACTGTCCACCCATCCTTCCCTTTCCTGTATTGTGTTTGTTACTCTGTCATAGTAGCTCAACAGATTAGTAACACATGATTTTCCTCTTCTGAAACCAAACTGTCTTTCTGTTATCATACTGTGTTCTTCTAGATGATTTACCCAAGCTTTTCTTATAAGTTTTTCTAATACCTTGCTTACAACACTGGTCAGTGATACTGGTCGGTAGTTGAGAGGATTTTGTCTATTTCCTTTCTTGAATAAGGGGACTATATTTGCCTTTTTCCAAATATCAGGTAGTTTCCCTTGGCTCAAGGATTTCTTGAAAATTAAAAATAATGGTTTACTTAACTCCTTTGCACATTCTCGTAATACCCAACATGAAATTTCATCAGGACCACTTGCTTTTCCTCTGTCTAATCTACTTAACTCCTCCTGTATTACTTTTTCTGCTATTTGTATATCTGGTAGTATGTGTGGACATGCGTGTTCCACATAGTCCCTCTCAAAATTTTTTTCTTCTGTAAAAACTAATTGGAAATTCTTATTTAGTGCTTCACAAATATCTTTCTCTTGTGTATAAGTGATTCCCTTGTCCGTAATGGATTGTATTATATCTTTTACTTTGGTTTTGCTTCTGATATAGCTGTAAAACAGCTTTGGTTGATCACTACTTTTATTTATTATATCCTCCTCAAACTGTTTTTGGGCTTCCCTCCTTATTCTTGTATAGTCGTTTCTTGCCTGTTTGTAATTATTATACGCCCTTTCACTATTGTGTCTTCTGTATCTATTCCACAACAAATTTCTTCTTTCTTTTGATTTTTTACATTCTGTATTGAACCATTTCTGTATTTTCTTATCTGCTTCTTTGTGCTGTGGATGTACTTCTGGACTCCTATTTCATAAAATTCACAAAATTTTTTATATACAGCATTTAATGCTGTTGGCATCCCTACGTGTCAGGTTGGGTTGGTGGAGGATTAGTGCCCCTCCCTGTAAAACAATTAACTCTAAGCCCTTGGCCACCCCGGTTGGGATACATGGCGTCTGGCAATGAATGATTTAAATCTTGTCCTCTAAGCTCATTTTCCCAATCAACTTCAAAGAAATACTTCTTTAGGTCTTGATAATTTCCCTTTTTATAGTGTAGGCTCTTTTTGTAACTGTCATTGCTGTTTACTATGTCATATGCTATCCTGAAGTTATAATTTAGTACTGCATGATCGCTTTTGCCGAGTGGAGGGTGATATATTAAACTGTCAATCTCATTTTCTTGCCTAGTAAATATTAGATCTAGCACTGAAGGTACATCAAGTCCTCTTTTTCTGGTGGTTTCCCTCACATGTTGCGTTAAGAAAAACTCTTGTACGAGATCCAGGAGCTTTGGGTCCCAACAGCTTTCTTGGCTATTTATATCTAGAGTATTCCAATTTATATTTGTATAGAAGTCCCCAGTTAGTACAGTTCTTTCTGATTTCTCTTCCATTTTATGTAGCAATGATCTTATGCTCTGAATTGTACTCTCTGCCAGGTCCTCATATTCGTCTCTTTCCCATGTGTTTGATTTGGGTGGCATGTACAAATTGGCTACAGTTACTTTACCTTCAGATGTGTCGATCTCTACTGCATTCAGTTCTACTTGTGATGGTATATCTAGGTTTATTTCCTTGACTTAGATTTTCTTAGTTAATATTATAATTCCTCCTCCTTTTTTAAAATTTCTGTGTCTTCTCCATATATTGTATTCCTCTAAGTTTAGTATGTCATTGGATATCCTTGGTGTTAATTTTGTCTCAGTTAGGCATATTATTTGTGGTTCATTTTCTCTGACATAATCATTCATCTCTAGTAATTTAGATACCATTCCATCCACATTTGAGTACATCAACTTTATCATCTTGTTTATATACTTGTCTTGACATGGTTCTACTACCTTCCTCCTTTTTCTTCCATCCTGTTTGTGTACCACTTTCGCACCTGCAATCCTATTACTTTGTAAAAAAATTTCTTCTTCTCCTCTTCTGATCTTCCCTCATTTTTTGTTTTTGCTTCCTCCCTTTTCTCTTTCAGTAATTCCAGTTCCTCTTGTGTTAGGCATCTTTTTATCCGTACATTTTTGAACTCCTCTTTTTCCATAAGATTCTTTGCATTTTTTAGTATCTCTTCCACAGTGTTTACACTCTGGAAAGTCACCTTTAGAGGTCTTGTCTTGCTTTTCTCGTATTTCCCTAATCTTTTGTGTTCCTCTATGTCTTTACTACAGATTTCCTCTGATACTTCTTTCAGTAAGCTCATTACATTTGCCATCTCCTTTTTGTCTCTAGTGATCTTGTTTTTAACTTCTTCCTCTTCTATACCAGTGATTACTATTGATTTATTTATTTCTACTGAATCTCTGACTAACTTTGAATTGTTTTGGATTATTCTTTTCACTTCCTTTTTAATACTTTTTTCCTCCACCCTTGTTTCTAAGTCTTTCTTTACTTTCACCATTTCAGCATACGTGGTTTCTACATCATTTTTGTAGCTCTGCACAGCTTCATTCACCTGTGTTATCTTCTCCTCGGTATCACTGCTCTGGTCCATAAGACTGCTTGCTTGTCTAATTGTCTCTGTGTCATTTTTTAACTCTTCCATAACACTCTCATGATTGACTACTGTACTTGCCATTTCACTCACTTTCTTCCTAAGCGTACTCAATTCCACTGTTAGTTCACTGATGGTTGTGTCTTTCTTATTGGCCTTCCTTCCTAGTTTTTCTATCTCTTCCTTTTGCAAGTGCATTTGCTTCTTTATTTCATCAATTTCATTTTTGAAAGCCATTTCTAGTTTGTGTACACGTTCAACCAGTCTATTGTGAGTCTCCACTTCAACCAGTTCTTGGTAGAAATCATCATTTTGCTTTTTACTTTTATCCCTTTTCTTTTCCAAATTTGTTTTACTGAAGTATGTATCCATTTTGTAATACTAAATGAACAGAGTATGTACTTACAGAGTACTGTATGTACACTTTCCCCGTGTTGCTGTAGTCTAAACAAACCCAGCTGACTCAGCTCATTTTTTTTTCCTCATGGTTCTTTTTTTTCTGTTTGAACAAGTCTTGTTTAAACATTTTTTTTTTTCCTTTTAATAATGAAAAATGTATGTTGCTGTAGTATAAACAAACCCAGCTGACTCAACGCATCGTGGTTCTTTGTTCTGTTTGAACCAGTCTTATTTAAACTTATTATTTCTTTTCCTTTTAATATTGAAAAATCATTTAGTCTAACCTGGTACAGAGCTTGACTCATTCAAAGATACTAATTTAGGTAATGCCACTGGCCGTGTTGGTCTGGTATGGAGCGCCGGTGACGGACGTCTATCTCCGATGACTCCCTGTGTGTGTGTGTGTGTGTGTGTGTGTGTGTGTGTGTGTGTGTGTGTGTGTGTGTGTGTGTGTGCATGTGAGTGACTGAATGAGAACATTGCAAACAGTTCTGAACCACTTTTTACTTGAAACATGTACAGTAAAGCCCAAGGTTTCGCGCCTTATTGGTTCCATGAAAGGTACCGCAAACCATGAAGCCACAAAACTTGGGGCATTGATCCTATGGGATATAAGCTAATTGGTTCCGGGTCCCATGCCAGTTCCCTCCAAAACCCATTTATGTAATGTAAAATTTACTAATCGCACCTGAAAGAAACTAGTATTAATACAAAGTACATATTAGGCATGGAAACTCTCATGGAAGGCTGGAGTGAGGTACTTAACCCCATAACCACGGGGCGTCACTTTCGTGACGATTGGGAGCAAGGGATCATACCGCGGGGCGTCACTTTTGTGATTCTGTGTTATTTTGAATTCACCTGGGCTTTCAAGTGGTGGCTTGTATCATCTATCAGTACTGCCAATGTCCAACACTAGTCAGCACTCCTAATCTCATCTGTACTCCCATCCATTGTTGACAATTTAGCCATTTCTCCCCGTTCTTGACTTCCCTTCCTACCCCCCCCTCCATTACCCTATCCTCTCGCCTGCCCGGCTGTGCTACGCTAAGTAAATCTTCCCTGGAATTTTTCACTGATTTCATCCATTGAAATAAGCCCTATGCCCTATTCTTATACCAAAAAATATATACAAGAAAGAAATAAGGTAAGTGAGAGTGCCATACACCTGGAATTGGCTAATTATCACCTGACAACACCTCACGTGCACTCGTTCGCTAATTTTCGCTGTTTATTTCCCCGTGAAATATGCCGTATAATCTATTTTCGTAATAAATATACATATAAGGAGGGAAGGGAGAAGCCTAAATGATATTTACATTCACCTGGAACTACCTAATTTATAATGTATTGTCAAGATTTCCTGCCAATCTTTTCACTGCTATATATTAGCTGCTGTCAAGAGGCTAACGTTGGCAGTAATGCATTTCCCTAGGTAGGCCACCACCGCGGCCCACCCTTATCAGTTCACTCTCATCTTCCAATGTGAAGGTACGTCTGTTTGCTCTTGCTAACTTCAGGCACTTTTCACCCCCATGCAAAGGGCCCTGTGACCTTTACCCCCTACTAAACCTCGTGTGGAAAGAGGTAAAGGGCTGACAATTGATAAAAGAGTGACTACGATCTTTCTATTGAGTAAAACAGTGCAAGTGGAATTGTAAATAATGTGTAAACGGCAAGTGAAAGTAATGAATGTAAATATACGTGAACAGTGGAAAATAGTTTTATAAGTTACTTCAAGTGACAGTGCATAACACAGTGTAAATAAAATAGAAATGTAAATAACGTAAATAAAATAGAGAACATAAATAGAAATTAAATGAGTACTATTATAAGAATACGAGTATATACCCTAGGAGTAATGAAAGTGAAAGTTTCACTCTAGCATGTCTGAATACTATGAGTTATGAGAGTGAAGGTGAAAGTGACATTCACTCTCAATGCTAGTATACAGGACGAGAAAGTGAATGCTACGTATTTTACTGAAAGAAATTGAATCCCTACAGTGACAATAAACTAATACTACTGAAGGAAACTTATGGATAAAGACTGTAGATATATGTAAGTGTTATATAGTAATAGAAATATAAAGTGTGAGGGGTTTTATGAATAATAAATAACAGAATACCAACAGCGAACTAGTGCAAGTGGGAAGGTCCAACGCGCTCGTAATTTTCATTGCTTTCACAGTGGTTTTTATTGGAGTATGGATCCCAAACTACTTGATAATCATAGAGTAGTGTTTATAGTGTTAATATCTGGCTGTGGTAATCATATTATGGGTTGTCGGGAAGTGTAAAGTGGAGACTTTATTACCCAACTTCAGAGGTCTCCACAAGTCCTACGGTAATCGACGAAGGCTCAACAAGCATCCCAGGAGAAAGCTGAAGGTATGTGCCATATGCATATTTAATTTTAATATTCTAGGACTAATAACTGATTTTTGGCAAATATTTTTTGAGAGTCTGTCGGAGCCTGAATAACCCCGCGGGAGACGCAAAACATTGGGAAACATGCCCGCGGTGTAAGGGTTAATGAAAGGTATTGGGTGTAATTTCCAAGGCAGATGGTGAGGCTAACTTGTTGCACTTGTTCCTCATACTGCTCGCTGTTGACTCAGGAATGTTAAACATTTCATAGATTTCAGAATTCTTAGCACCCTGCTCCATCTGCGCCACAGTTTTACTCTTCAGATCATTTTCATACACACGCTTCCTAGTGCCAACACGGTAGTCACGTTTCACTTTCTTCTTACTTTTCTAACTTGGCAGTTCTGACCTCTTCCTGTCACTTCTCTCACCCCCAGGACCGCCACCAAAACCTCCAGAGCAGCAGAAAGCCATACCTTGAAAGTAAAACCAGGAACACGAGCGGCAAGTCACAGAAAAAAAGGCACAGGGAGCAGGTTCAAATACACAGCGTGCGGAACATAGCGGGTCTGCAACAGTGGCGGTGAACAAGAGACGATTGCTTTTCATGCGCGTGGTTTGTTTACGTTTTCTCGCTGCAAACAGAGGGGTTTTGGGAGCCAAACCCAGAGTTTGGGGATATTTGCAGGCGACCACTAACCGTGAAGCCGCGAACGAATGTGTTTCTAAACTTGGGGCTTTACTGTAAATGATGAGTAAATACTGGTATCTATTTATCTATCTATTGCCAGATGCCATAATCCCGTATGGGGTGGCCATTTGACTCGTGAGTTATTTATTTTACAGGGAGGGACACTAACCCTCCACCAACCCACTTGACACGTAGGGAGCACGTATGGTTTGGTTATATGGCTACCATCCAGCGTTGTAAATGGTTTCTTGGCTTACAGGAATACAGTATATGTATATTTTTTAATGCAATAAATGCTGAAAATTTTCAGTTAACAATTTCATTTCACCAATGCCATTTTTTTGCACAGTGGATCAAAACTTCACATGACCTTGTTAGGTTGGCATTCCTTTAAAATCTAAGCCCAACAGAAGCCGAATCCATGCAATAGTTTGGGAGCTATGGGCCTTTGACTTGGCATTATTGGCGTCGCAACAAAATTACCCTGTTTTACCCTAGTT
This sequence comes from Coenobita brevimanus, assembly GCF_032717465.1. Classification (NCBI taxonomy): domain Eukaryota; kingdom Metazoa; phylum Arthropoda; class Malacostraca; order Decapoda; family Coenobitidae; genus Coenobita; species Coenobita brevimanus. The sequence goes on along the minus strand of NC_137027.1, from coordinate 5,909,500 downwards.
ATAGTAGGTTGATAGATACTGTAGATAGATAGACAGACAAAATTACACAGTAATACACCTACTCTTATGACTCAACAATTGGTCAGATTGTGGCTTCACATCGCTTAAACTCGGTCTGAGAATTGCAGGTAAAGGAAGGTTTAAGCAAGCTTATATGTAGTGCTTTGCCATTTTACTGTCACAGTGGTTGATGATACACTTGACCCTCCATTTCCTGGACTAAAAGGGAGGGGGGACCAGTCCGGGAACCCTGAAAGTCCAGGAATCACAAAAGTCCGGTCCCACATACCATTCCCCGGACTTTTACCATACTTGTCTGAATTCTACAATATTGTCCAGCAAATATTCCGATATTCTAGAGCATTCTGGATTGTAGGCTACCTGTACCAACATAATTAACATACACAGTACATAAAATAATAACACTGACACAGTAACAATAACAATGACACAATAACGGTACTTTGCCAGCTGCAACCGTACAGAATGGTTGGTTAGACAGTTGTTGACGAAAATGTGGTGGATATGATAGAAGAAGATCAGAAAGCTGAAGAAAAAGAGGAAAATGAACAAGGAATGGAACACCACAAGGTAAGCCAGCCACTCATCAGCTGACCTAGATACAAACACACAATCACCAAATGTGATCTCGATCTTGGACTGAATTAGCGGTTTTAATTGGAAAATATTTTAATTTTTATCACCATAAGGGAGGGCACTCACCATCCACTCACTCGATGTAGTTCTGCTCTCGGGTGTCTGCCCTTTCCTCTCCTCCATCCTTCTATCCTTCCATCCTCTTCTGTCTTTCTTTCCTTCATTCTTTCCTCATCCTTCTGCCTACGGGTGACTCTACACTGAGTGACAAGCCAAATGGTTTCCTGTACACCAGGGAACCATTTATTACGCTGGGTGGTAACCATAACCAATTTTGGCACCTGGTGGTTTAGTGGGTAATTATTGCACTCCAATCGGATTGAGCCAGTGAAGGTTTATATCTAAGGGGTGATTGGGGTTTATTGCTCACGTAATGCCACTCAGGGATGAGTGAGGCTGGTCACTCTCATCTTAAATGTCAGGACCAACTTGCTGAGCCCCGGGGTCCTATGCTTCTCATGGGGCAACATAGGATTGGATGATGGATGGATAAGTTTGCACACCTAAAACCTGAAGTCAAAAATTTGTGCTTAATTAAATTATTAATAGAAAATTAGGATTCAGAGCAAAAATTTCTTAAAGTTAGGAGGTGTTTTGCCTCTAGCCAAACAACTCGCCTTGATGGACTTTTGTATAAATATCGATTTACAATGCAGATTTATTTATTTATTTATTTATTTTTTTATTTTTTGTACTCAAAATATTTATGCAAAACGGTAGTCTGTCAGGGCGTGCTGATGATCTGAAGGGGAAATATCTGCTAACATTGGTGCATTTTAGCTCTGAAACCTAATTTTTTAATTAAGTTTTATTAAGTACAATTTTTTTAATGGATTTCAGATACTGTAATTAGGTGTGTACGAGCCTCTGTATAGAAAAAATTTAAAATATTTCCCAATGAACAGTGCTGATTTGGTATTTAGTCACACCGAGTCAGGTGAACTGGCCTAAGTGAGCAGGAGTGGATACCATTGACTTTGTCCAGAAGAATTTTTTTTTTATTATGAGTTTTATTGTGTCCAAGCCTTGCTTAAATTTTACTGTTTATACAATAAATTATTTATAGTGGCACTTGAGAAAGGTAGGAGGCAAATGGGATATTGCCATGAGCAAGGAACTGGTGGGGTGAAGCAGGATGGTGGCCATGATGTTTTTCATGTATGAAAATATCTTCTTGTGTGTGTTACAAATGGCCTTCATCAAGTCTAAACCTTGCTAAAATTATACTGTGTAGTGCAGCAGACTGCTTATAGTTTTATATGAGAGAATAATGGGCGGACTTTTGAGAGAATCTTGGACTTATACGGGCATTTGTCCAGCATTTGATAATATTGTCCGGCTTCAGCCCATGTCTGTGAAATCCGAAATCCAAGAAATTGGGGTAAGATAAATGGAGGGTCGAGTGTACATTAAACAAAGACATTTAGATAATCACTACAATATTGCTCATTGCCAAGAGCAACTCATCAGTACCTGCAGCAACAGTTCTGGTCACATACTCTACCGGTACTTTTTTTCATCATATAAGAACTAAAATATTCCTCAGGCAGGAAGGTTGTCAGTGCCTTATACAGTTGCCTAGGCTTGAGCCCTGCTACTAGGTCGCAGTGCTTTGAACAAAGTACCACCACTCAGTATCCCAGCAGAGACTGAAGAACCGGGAATAGTGTATATAGGCTATGTGGTATTTTTAAGGTCAGTTGTGAGCATTTACAGATGAGGTATTTGCCGTAGGAGTAGGATTATCAATGATGGATGGAGGAGAGGAATAGTGTTTTTAAATGTAATAATAACTGTATTAACATCAAGTTTACTCCATAGAGTGCAAGCCATTGTTTCAGCTCTATTTATGGCCAGGTGCAGGCTACAGCTCAGGGTGTGCCCACTTGAGTGGTAAATTTCAGAGGCCACTTCTGGATGGGCAACTTTTCACTCACCTTCAATGTCTAGACTGAATTGCCAAAGCTGTAGCATTAGTGCTTCTGATTGGGCAATAAAGAATTGGATGTAGATGGTCTGTCATCACCAAACATTGCCTTATGATTTTTTTTTTTTTTTCCTCCATGAAAGCAGCTTGGCCATGTGTCTGGTGGTCTTCAGAAACCTGAAAGTTTGCCATACAAAATTTTATATTATTTTTTCTTGTTTGTTTCATTTTTCCAGAGTGGCTTGGCCATGTGTCTGGTGGGCATTAGTCTCCATGTAGTGCTAAAGGCCATGCATCCTACTAAGCCACCTCCCCACCAGTCTCAACACATCCCTCTCTCCCCTACTGACAGTCTCCAGCAAGTACCACTTCTTTCAGACACGGATGGGGAAGAGCAAGAACTATTTACACGGTAGTAGTGGTAGAGTCATGTATAGACCGGTAATTTTTTATATAGGTACTCTTGGGGGAGGGATACAAGAAGGGGAGAGGGAGGGAAAAAGGAGAAATAAAGTTGCAGTTTTGTTCATGGTGTTAAAATATCATTAGAACGTATTATTTCTTCGTTATTTTTGTTTTCCGTGCGATTTTATACTGAGGATGTTTTTGTTAATTAAATACCAGTATCTGTGAGTGTACTTCTGGTAAAAGCATCTTTTTATATTATTGTACCCATATTCTGCCACATCACTTAGATAATTATGGTGGATTCTTTTTACACTGGTTTTATTTTGTTATGTTTCTTTTGCAGTTGAATTATAGCTGCTGAATTATTATAGATGCTGAATTTTCTACCATCATCGTGTCAGTTTTTCTTTTATACAAGCATGTTATGATACATATCAGCCTATCATTCCAATTTTACAGTGGGTTTTTCTTGAATATGAACTTGCAGGGTTTGGTGCTGAAGATAGTGGTACTATTATGTATTGTTTAGCATGTACAGAGAGAGAGAGAGAGAGAGTGTGTGTGTGCGTGCGTGTGTGCGTGTGTGTGTGTGTGTGTGTGTGTGTGTGTGTGTGTGTGTGTGTTAAGATGTACTTGAAGTATTTATTGAGCCCATGTTTTCATTGTATATACAGTATAGGGTATTCATTCATTCAATTCATCTATTCATTCATCAGCTAATCCTGTGTTGCCCCATGAAGAGTGTAGGAGCCCAGAGCTAGGAAAGTTGGTCCTGACATTTAAATTGAAGGTGACCAGCCTGACTCATCTCTGAGTGACATTATGTGAGCAATATTTATAGCATAATGTATGACAGAAAGAATAAGATATAGTTATAAATGTATGAAAAAACTATGTTTGTGTCATATAACCGACACGGGCATCAAGAAAGAAATATATAAACTAGAATGGCACTCAGTAGAGTGCATACCTCCACCAAGGCCCAACATGCAGTTCCTTTTTATTCAATCAAGTCTAATCCAGTATCAAACTCATAACCCTATAAGTTGTAACACGTTTGTTATTAGGTTGCTACAGCTCTGCAGCCCTAGTTGTTACTGTACTGCAGCTGCAAAAAGACTACCCCCCTATAAAAGCATATTTAAATCCGCTAGATCCAGAATTTTATATGGATCCACGCCAAACTGTACACATTCGTAGATACCAACATCTTAAATATGCCTGATTTTTTCATCAAGATCCATGCAATATTCACTGAAAAATTTAAGAAAATGTCGAAAAACACCCTGGCTTGCAATGTTAAAGAAAGGGAAAAAAAAATTCCTGGATCCGCACCTTTATACAGATTCGCACCAAAATTTAATGAAGTCTATTCTGGTCCAAATCCCATTCTTCTGACAAATTTCGTGGAAGTCCGTCCTGTAGTTGTTGTTTAATCTTGCTCACAAACCAACCAACCAACCAACAAATGGACAGGGATGAAAACATAACCTCCTTGGTGGAGGTAAAAATGCTAAAAGCAAAGCGCTTGACAAGTAAGAGCAATGGACATGAGCTACCTTGGGAATGTGTGGGGAGTAGTTACAGGAACAGATGGACAGTCTTGGCATTTTGGTGTGAATGCATATTCAGTTGATTCTAAAAAGTAGAGTACATTTGGCTAAAGATTTACCTATGTGAAATGTTGGGAGAGTTTGAGAATGACTGAAAAGGTGAATTCTGTGAATGGAGTAGGAGGAATAGAGGTAAACTGTTAACCGAGTACAGTAATCAAGTTAAGAGTGGTAATAATATGTTTGTGATAAAACTAAGAGCTGCAACCAAGTTTGAGTAAAAGCTTTAAAGAGAACATAAGCTGATTCCATGAACAAAGTATAGTTAAGAATTTTTGGCCAAGGTCCTCTTATACTGCAGAGTATCATTTGCAAGGCAAATGAAGTGACTGGACGATTGTTTACCATTTACTAAAACATTTCTTCTTCTGCAGACTACCTTATTCTATTTTTTATCAATCATCCTTTCATTATTTCTTCATTTTTTTGAAATCCTCTCTTGTTCGCTTTGCTTTTGTAGGAGGCATTTTCCACCATTCACATATTGTGCTTTTCACTAATTACTCATCCATTTAGCTTGATTTCAAAACTGTTCCTCAAATTTGGGCAGCTGCATTTTTTTTTTTTTTTTTAACTGTATCTAAGCATGATTTGAGATCCATTTTTCATGATGACTAACATGCTCAAATATAGTAGCTATCTGTTAGCCGCTGTCAATAATTGATCATTACCTACCAGGTTAGCACTAATCCTTCTCTTTAACATGTAACAAAGGCCAAGCACTCCACTATCAGAGAATTTCCTTCAGATTATATTTATGTTTGCTGTCTATCTATCTATTGCCAGACGCCTTAATCCTTTATACGGGGTGGCTACAAACAAATCACCTCCATGTCACCCTGTCCCCCGCCATTTCACTGCCCTGCTCCCAATTTACACTCCTCTCTCTCATATACCTCTCCACTCCATCCCTCTCTCCCCCTCCACCTCACTCACATACACTCTCCTTGTCAGTCTCTCACTCTTCATTCTCTTCCATGGCCTCAGTGTGTTTCTCCTAACGCTTCCTATCATATCCACATCCACACCACAACGCTTCTTCACATCCTCATTTGTCAGTCTGTCTCTCCATGTGACTCCACAGGCTCCTCTCAAATAACTCATTTCCACTGGTCTCATTCTTGACTTGCATCCCTCCAACAACGTCCAAGCTTCACTTCCATACGTTAGAGTTGTTATCACAATACTGTCATGTAATAACTTTTTCACTTCCATGCGCACTTCCTTCAAGGAACCAGCAACCTGTCTTCCTTGTTGTACCCTTTCAAGCACTTCACCCTCCAAACTTCCATCCATACTTATCACACTACCCAAGTACTTAAAAGTACTCACATTTTCCATTTCCTCATCATCCAACCACACTGTTAATTCACTGACTTCATCTTTCTTGAAGACCATAACTTTACTCTTCCCTACATTCACCTTTAGATTCCGTTTCTTACACACTCTCCCAGACTCGTCTGCCAAGTCTTGCAGCTCCACTTTGTCTTCACTTAAAAACAGTATCATCTGTAAACAACAGTACAGGGAGTTTCCAAACACTGCTATACTATACAAACACAGACGAGCAAGTTAAACGATCTGTTAGGTGAGCAGGATTATATTTCAAAGGTTGTTTGAATGGATAATAAAATGTATTGCAAATTGTAACTCAACACTGTTATCTTGTTTTTTCTTGGAGGGAATAATTTGCGAGCTCCTGGCCTTTGGCTTCTTCATTCTTGCGTAAAAGTACCGGTATCTCTTTCTGTACACGTGATCAAAAAAGTATCTTTACTCAAGTAATCAACGGTTTCACAATGAATGTTGCTGCTGTTAGCATTTTATTCCTAAGGCAAATAGTACTGAATGGCACCTTTTACTGCATGTTGTACAAATTCATATTTTTCTCAGTGCTAATAGCAATGCCAGGCATACACAAAAATGAAAAGTGACTGAAGAACATTTTCAAGTGGCTCATCCACGGTTTCAAAATGTAAAAACAGGAAAGTGTCAAGATACTTTTTTTTTTTCTCTCTCTCTCTACTTTCCTCTTGGTCTTACTCCAACTCTCAAACTCACTCACATATACTTAGTGCCCTTTTCACCACCCTATTCACATCTAGGCCTAATCGTTTTGTCCAATTGGCCAGTTTCCCCCAGCTGACTATATCAACTGTATAGAAAAAACTGCTATGTTTTAGAACACATTGCTGATTTATAACAAGTACTCCCTGCCTGTGTCTTAATAAGCAAAGTACAGTACATACTGTAATGCTCTGAGTCTGGACGTGGAAAATAGACTTATGCTAATGATAATTAACAGCCCAGTGCCACGTTATGGTAAGTCTGGACCACTGTTTTCAAAGAAGTGTATCCTTGGCACACAACTAATAAACTATTTTTATTATGATATTATTATATACTGTAGTTAGGAATACGAGGTCTGTTCGGAAAGTGTCCGACCTTAGGGTCTAAAAAATATAAATAGCTAACCTGTTGAGCACACTAATCCCCCACAAGGTAGGCCCCTTCTGACTTAACGCACATAGTCCAACGTTCTTTCCACTGCATGAAACACCTCAAAGTTGGTTTTCAGTATCTCCTGCAGATACTTCGTCACATTCATCATGATCTCTTCTTTCGTCTCGAATCAGGAATCCTTCAGTGGAGTTTTGCACTTGGGAAATAACCAAATGTCACATGGATCCATGTTTGTTAAGTAAGAAGCCTGCAGGACCTGCAGGATGTTGTATTTGGCCAAAAATTCCTGAATCAGTTGAGAAGAATGGACAGAGGCATTGCCATGGAGCAGCTTTCAACTTGCTGCATTCCAAAGGTCTGGTCGCTTCCGCTAAACTGCATCATGAAGACGATGGACGACGTCGAGATGGTAATGTTTATTGACAATCTAAGCTTCTGGTGCGTATTTATGATGCACAGTACCACCATAGTCAAGACAAAAACTGTCAACATGCTAGTGCATTTCACCTTGCTGCCGACCTGTCATACCTTTTTTGGCAGAGGTAACCCTGCATTCTTCCACTGGGATGACTGTGCTTTCGTTTCTGGGTCATACTCATTCACCCAAGTCTCATCTCTGGTGATAACAGTCTTCAGAGAGTCTCAGTCGCAATTTGCACACTCAAACATGTCCTGAGCAGTGTTCATCTAGGAGAAGAGATCATGATGAATTCGACGAAGCACCTGCAGAAAATACTGAAAACCGGATTTCAAAAATGTTTCAGGCGGTGGAAACAATGCTGGGCTACGTGTGTCAAGTCAGAAGGGGCCTGCTTTGAGGGGGATTAGTGTCCTACCTCAACAGGTTAGCTATTTATTTATCCTAAGGTCGGATACTTTCTGAACAGACCTTGTATTCTGGTTTCGTATTTCATATTTGAGTACAAAAGATGGTGTCTCCACCCCACCCTTAGCTAGGAAAAAGGTCAAAATAATAATAATCTATCTATCTATCTATTGCCAGATGCCATAATCCCACAAGGGGTGGCCACTTGACTCTGAGTTATTTGTTTTACAGGGAGGGGCACTAATCCTCCACCAACCCACTTGTTGACACGTAGGGAGCACATATGGTTTGGTTATATGGTTACCACCCAGCGTTGTAAATGGTTTCTCGGCTTACAGGAAACCATTTGGCTCGTCACTCAATGTAAAGCCACCTGTAATGGAAAGAAAAGCAATAGGAAGTGACAGGAAAGATGGGAGAAATGGGAAGAGAGGAGGGCAGGCACAGAAAAAGAATGATGATGATGGTAGTTCCTATGACAGGAAAAATAAAATATTCAAGAAATCACAGAACTACTGACTAAATTAGCACCATGGAGAATAGCATTATGAATATCTGAACATTTTTTATAAAATGTAGTTGGTGACAGATACTGGGAAACATGTCTGAGACTGTAGTTAACTGAATTACTAAGAAGGAGCCAGAAACTCAGAGCAGCTACTGGTACTGAATAATTGTAGAATCATTGCACTGGACATACAGTTTGATAGCTCTCTCATTTTTGTGCTTTCTTTTGCTCTATATCTGGATCCTAACTCACTCCATCTTTTAGCTGGGAATAAGGGTTTGAAGTTGATGGTATTTATCCATACTATTTACTGCAAAGTATAGAACACGTCAAGTGACTATTACTGGGTGTACTACATGCAAACTAACTTCCTCAAAGAAACTGGAAAAAATTTGGTTTGGTTGATGTCTAACATACCAGTACAGTGTTCCCTGAATTTTTTATTTATTTTACATTTTACATGTCCTATGTAAGTGTGTGAGAAACCAAGTTATGAAAGCTGAAGCTACAAAACTGACTAAGGTTCAGAATGGACGGTGTATGTATGGAGAAGCACATTAGGCAGGCGTTTTGTAACCCATTTTACCTTGATAGTTGGCAGAGAAATAACCCTAAACGGTGTAGCTATGTGAAGCACAACCATAAAAAATATATAAAAATATGTGAAGATAGTTTCACTAGTGAGGTATTGCCATGATTTTGAAGGGATGAATGATATATGAATAATTTTGTGACACATTTAATGTTGCATGTTGTGTAAGTTTACCTACTGTTTTGCTATTAAAGGATGAAGTGTGAGAAAGGGTACAGCATAGAAGAAGGGTTGCAGGTACATTGACAGCAGTGATGAAGAATAGGGCAGTGAGGACAAAAGTGACAAAATAATTCCATGACTGTTGTGAACTCCACACCAATGTATGGCAGTAAAGCTTGGAATTTGCAGGAAGGAAAAAGTTAGAAGTGAGAGAGCAGAAATGGTTTACCTGAGACGAGGGTATGGAGTCAAATGGAGAGACAGACAGCCAGACAAATAATGAATACAGTGTTGTGATATTGATCTAGATAAACTGGAAAAACAAAATTAGGAGATCCCTGAGGTGGTTTGGTCATGTGGAGTAAAGGTGAGTAAGACTGAATGATAGATGGGAAAGGAAGAGACTAAGGATGATGTGAAGGGACGGAATGGAGAGGTACTACCTTATACTGTATATGAATGACAATAGTGTGAGATGAGAGAATGGACTGCTTGATGGCAGGGCAATGTGGAGGCAATTTATTCATGTCTGCCTTCCAGGATTATGGGGTGTAATTGTAGATAGATACAGGGTAGATCTATCTTTGCTTCTTGATCACACCAAACCAGCCATCCCATGTTTTAGGTGGGAATTACAGTTGGAATGGTGTTAGTATTTCATTGCCAACTTCAGAGTTCTGTATGGCAGACAAAAAAAGCTGAGTACAGTTACTGTACTGTATATTAAACTGTTCAGTTCCCCAGACTTCCACTTAGGTATTATGTTATGACATTCTGAATTAATTTCCACTACTCTACTGTAACTGGAGAGTCTAAATATTCTTACGGTACCTAACTTATGGTTATATAAGCACAAAACTAGGAAGTCAGCATTAAAGACACTGCTTCCAACTGTACTTTTTGAAAGATTTGAGGACCTTATGTTATGGTACCCATGGTAGGGAAATAGGCTGTGCAACACTTATTTTTAATATGAATTTTACATGGAAGTGAAAAAGTTACTACATGACAGTATTGTGATACCAACTCTGACGTATGGAAGTGAAGGTTGGACGTTGTTGGAAGGACACAAGTCAAGAGTGAGAGCAGTGGGAATGAGTTATTTAAGAGGAGCCTGTGGAGTCACAGGCTGACAAATGAGGATATAAAGGAGTGTTGTGGTGTGGATGTGGATGTGATAGGAAGCATTAGGAGGAACACACTGAGGTGGTTTGGCCATGTGGAGAGGATGGAGGGTGAGAGACTGACAAGGTACCTATTTTATTACCCCATCCATGTACAGATTGAACAACCATGGAGACATGACACATCCCTGTTTCAACCCAACCTTCAAAGAGAAAAATTCACTCAGTTCACCATCCACACGCACTGCAGCCTTAGCATCATCATACATACTCTTCACAGCATTCAAGAACTTCCCATCTACTCCATATATTCTTAATACTTTCCACAATCCTTGTCTATCCACCCTGTCATATGCTTTCTCCAAATCCATGAAAGCCGCATACTACTTCTTTCCCTTCTCTAGAAACTTTTCCACTAAAGATCTAAGAATGAATATCTGATCTACACAACCTCTTCCCTTCCTAAAGCCTCCCTGTTCTTCTCCAACTAATTCCTCTGTTCTTTCTCTAACTCTGTCAATAAGTACCGGTATCCTACCATACACTTTTCCTATTATACTAAGAAGACAAATGCCCCTATGATTACCACACACTTCTTTTTCCCCTTTTCCTTTGTACAAGGGAATAATTATACCCGACTTCCAATCCTCCGGGACTCTACCTTCCTCCCAGGCCAATCTGCACATTTTCCACATCCATTCTACTACTATCTCTACCCCATGCTTCTGCATTTCACCACACACTCCATCAATTCCTGGGGCTTTCCCCAATTTAACTTTCTTCATTGCTTCCACAACTTCTATCCTACTGATTTCTTCCTGTTTTCTCACCTCCCTCCTTCTCCCAGCCATTCCCCAGCCACTTATACTTGCATTACTTCCATCCTCTATGTTCAACAATTCCTTAAAGTGTTCTCTCCATCTGCTCACTTTTTCTCCCTTCTCCACTAGTAATCTACCATTTTTATCTTTCACTTCCCTGCTAACTTCACTTCCACCCTATCTTACTCTCCTCACCTCTTTCTAGAACATTTTCTTACAGTCCCTCCACTTTACACTCAAGTTCCAAATTCCTAATCCGCTCTCTTCTTACTCTCTCTTACTAATCTGTTCACCTCTCTCTTTCTTTCTACATATAACTCTCTCTTCTGCCTCTCAACTTCTTCCACGCCCCTATTTCTCATCAATTCATTGTATGCTTTCTTCTTTTGTGCCACAGCCTGTCTCACTTCTTCATTCCACCACACTGTTCCTTGCACCCCCCTCCGTCTTCTCTTCATCCCACACACCACATCACATGCTGCACATATTTCTTCTGTGAATATCCTGCACACACCTGCCATGTCCCCCATCTGCTCCAATTCATATTTGCCCAATCGTTCCTCCACCTCTCTCTTATACTCTGCCTTTTTCTCATCCTCTTGCAACCTTTCCACTCTCCTTACAAATAGGCCTCCTTCTTCCCGTCCTTCCCTTCTTCTGTTTCTCCATTTTAATTGGATCTTGATTCTGGCCACCACCAAGTAGTGGTCAGAAAGTCCAACCTCTTAAAGCTCTTGCATCCATTACACATTTTTGCATCCACACACACATAATCAGTCATTGCCTTCCTTTCATTCAGTTCACCACCCACCCTTCTCATCACTCGCCATGTATACCTGTGGATCATTTTGTGCCTGAAGAGGGTATTGGCTATCACCAACCCCCTCCCAGCACAAATGTCCACTAACGCACTGCCATTCTCGTCTATCTCAGCAGGCACACCCCACTCACCAACTATTCCATCCACCTTCACATTCCCTACTTTACCATTCATATCACCAATCAAAAACACTCTCTCATTCCTTCCAAACTTTTCCATGCACACTTCCACATTTGTCCAGAACTCTTCTCTCACTCTGCTTGCACGATCTCACATTGGCACATACACACACACAATTGCCCACATTTGTATTCCAACTTTCAATCTTACCCACACAATCCTTGACCCAACTGATCCATACTCTCTTATGCTGTTCTTCCATCTTTTACCCACAACTATACATACTTCTTCTTTTGCCCTCTCATTCTCATCTGCTCCTGCACATATACCCCATCCATACTTCGATTCTCTGACACTCTCACCTCTCCATTTAGTTTCAGTTATTCCGCATAGATCAACTTTCGCACCCTCAAGCACCTGGACAATCTCTCTCTCTTTCACCTCATCATTTGCTCCCCTTACATTCTATGTTCCGATTACCATGTCCTTTGTCCGGTCCTTGGTCGTCATTTTTTGGTCAATCCTTGTCCGAGGCTTATTGTTTGTCAGAGAAATTAGTTGTTTTCCGGGGAGAGGCACTAACCCTCCGCCAACCCTTTTAGTCGCCTTTTACAACAAGCAGGGATAGGCTACTGGGGGAGTATTTTTGAAAACCCCCCCTACCCCCAGCGGTGTACTGTAATTTTCTCCTAGTTTTCACCTAGCCAGCCAACGTAGCATTTACCATCCAATCACTTGTATGAAAAAAAATATATATATATATATATATATACAGTGTACAAAAGCTTTTGTATTGAATATTTGTATTCTGGTGTTTCCAGTGTATATTTCAATAACTTCCATAAGTGACATGAAAATTCACCTATGGTACAAATCTGGCTTTTGTATGTGCAGAGAAGTAAAGAATATTTCTAAGGACTTTCATCATATCCATTACAAAAGTTTGACACATCTGTGAGCAACAGATGACACTAATAGTTCAGTAGTGTTATTATGTAAAGTATAAATATATTTTTCATAAAATCTTAATAAGAATATACAGTAGGTTCTCTTGAAAAATATTACATCTTGTAATATTTACTATTGTACAGCAAGTCCTTCTTATATGTTACCTTTTTTATGTTCTTATGTGCTGCTAATTCTACAGTAAATTTCAAGAATTATTACCACTTTAGTTTCATTGACACCTACAAAACTGACTTCCCAGTTTCCCAATTTACAGCACCAAATTATGGAAAAGTTTTCATATTTTGGAAAACATCCCGACATAATGTAGAACATCAGTGCTTGTAAAAGAACTAGCTTTTATTACACACCATCACCTGTGTACATAGCCTAATCAATGTACAAACCAATAATGGCTACCATTATGTTTTGTGCACTGCAGGGATGTTCTTAAACAAGGTGTCCCAGGCCTTTATGTACTGTACTATTTTGGGAGGTGATTCTGGGGCTAAGTAAGAAATGTTTTGTCAACATGCGTCAAATTATCAACTGTCCCAGAGCTACGAATACCGATAACTTCATCTTTACCTAACCCTCTACCAAGTATGCTTACACTGCAGCAAAAGTAAGTTGACCTTGATCTCTGACTTAATTGTGCTGAAAAACAACAGGTCAACCCTTTGACTTAGCATACCTTCAACCCACCTAGGCTATCGTATGATTTAACTGCTTTAAAACATATATCATACAACACCTAGCGATTAAATACACCGTGACTCTCCGCGCGCGGGTGTCATAAAGATAACCTACGAAAACGCAACCCTGCACAACTCAACTAAGAAGTTTCCTCCTCCTTATCTCTCTCTACACCTCCCGCACATACACTCTCCAGTTATTGTTAATCTGTAAATGTCCATATTTCGTGAGGATGTGTTTCATTGGAAATGGACGTATCTCAGACATGACGTTTCCGAACGATATGAAGAAACGTTCAGATGAAAGAGGAAACATAATAACAACTGGGCATAAATTAGAACTCTAAACTGAATAACACATAAAGGTCGTCAACATAATACAGTCATTGTTTTATTGTTGCAATTTACCTCCATACGCGCTGCGCATGTCAGTGTTCAATATTTGGTGCAATAAAGTCGTGTTAAAATATATTTTTAAAAATAAACAAATAAATGATATGAAAGGAAAAAGGGGTAATGTTCATTATAATAAAACCTCTAAACTCATATTCTCGTTAGCTAAGAAGAGATGCTGCCCGTTTCACCATCAACATAATTGTCTTGTAGGCCTCATACCTTTTACATAACGATATGGCTTGCATAAATTGCTGACAGGAATGTTAATTTGTCACATGAGGAAATGAACTGGTGAGGAAGCGATGCCAGAAACCCTTCAAAGCTGTCGTGAATATGTACGGGCACTGCCCCCAAAGTCATATTCAGAGTACATGTACTTTGATCCAAACCTTGGGGTTGAATAAATAAATAAAAGACTGCGTAACTAACCAACCTATTCAGTCCCATGACGTAGCCAGTGTTTAACCTTATCTTGCTACCTTCTGTCAGTTTAATTCAGCTTTGGGAGAAATCGGGTTGTTAAGGGACTAATGAACGACTCGAGCCATGTCTTCTCCATTAACAAAATCGTCTGGAGGTAGGCTAGCGTAATTACTCTCTAAACATGTGTCATCGGACTAAATGGGTTATTATTTACCCCTCTTCCTCCCCAAAAAAGCAACACTTACATTCCACAATTGCAGAAGTGGATGGTGGTTAGGCTGAAACTTGTTCCTCCTCTTTGCTGTGTCGTGGGAAGATCCCTGTCGACTATAATTCCAGCAATTTTTACTGTCACAGTCTTCCACCAGAATACCACCCGCAACACTCAATGCCATATCCAAAGTTCACAATGACAGACATGAAGAAAACAAACCTATCCTTCTGACCGGCCTTCAAGATGGGAGACGCATTGTCGCTCTTGCAATTGTATGTGTACTATTCCGTGGTCACTGCACACAAATTTTCTACTTTAGTATGAAAATGTAGTACCGGGTATTCTTTCCATTCATGACAGGATTTGGCACATTACACAGTAAGCGCGGTAATCAGTAAACGTAAATTTTCCTAATATTTAGCGGTCATTCTTCACAATTTGCTGATCTGTTACAGAAAGAATATTCATTCTTCAGTACATGTAAACATTATCTTCGGCGGTCACTGAGCAGTTAAGTTCCAAAAATGGTTCATTTGTGTTCATTTATGACAAGCTTTAGTACAGAACCCAGAATAAACGTGCACTGGACGTATTTACTCTTTCAATGGTCACTGTACACCCTGCTATCACGTTTTCAAGATGTCCATTATCCTCAAACTCACCGCATACGACTTTCCTAAATGTTACAGAAATATTTGTTTTCACTCAAGACTAAGATTTGGCACATTTTAGTAAATGCCAATTAGACTTTTTCTCGAGATGAACTGCACTTCTGCAGCATCACACGGCGCACGTAATTCGAACTGCTAGTTTGCGCTACACACCAACTCCGTTCGTTCGTTCAAAGATTTCCTGCACTTAGCGCAGACCGGGCCATACATTAGCCCGGTCAGTGTTTACTGTAAATTACATTATTGAGAACTAGCTCATACATGTCTCACATCTTTATGGAAATTGGATGTTATCGATGTGTTCCTTTATCAGCGTTTCTCATTCTTAAAAAATGATTTTAAGTAAATAAAAATGATTAAAGTTCCACATCGCACTGATCACGCTGTAACTGCTTCTTAGAAACACCAGTTCCCAAATGCCTAAGACGCACAACAATGCGGTAACAATTAACGTGCAAAGCAGTGCTGGATGCCTGCAGCGTAACGATTACTACTCTCCCGTCGAATCTCGATGGACAACTGTAGCACATTCTCAGGCTCCCAGCCTCCCAAGCTTCAGAATTTCTAAACCGAAACAGTTCTCGAAACCGAATCAAGACATACAAGAGTGTTTCGAAAAAAAAAAAAAAAGGTAGTAGTCTTTTACGGCAATGTATAATTATAGCTTCAGCTAATTAAAAAAAAAATATATCGAAAACAAGTACTACAGCAAAACTATGCAATTTGAAAAAGTGCATCTGAAGAAAATTGCATCCCGCAGGTGAGCTATTTCGTAAGGTGCATACGATTCACAGATGGAGAAGTTCTCATTGTATCATACACCATTAAAAATTTCATCAGCATACCGTATGTCTTATATTTCACCTGAAATAAATAAAGAGCAACGGGTAAGTCTGTGTCTGACGTCCCGCGTGCAAGGAATTATGGGTAGGCTAATATTCATAAAGAAGTGCGCTGTTCGTTTTTTCTCCTCCGCTTTGTGTTCGACCATAATGCGATAATCTGTCAACAAAGATGAAAAAGTTTTGTATTACGGCTGTCTTCGTGAATCTTTATCCGACATAGTGAAACTAAATCTAGGAGTATTATCCGACCATTCACGAAAACAGCTGCATACTATAGGCTATGGCTTAGCCGCTAAACACTAACCATTTGTTTTGTTACCTCAGCCAATATATGTCCATAAGAAGTCTCAAGAAGTTATCGATGGATTTCAATTAAATTTGTATTCGTGGGCCATGGGCCAAGGAAGAGTTGATTAAATTTTGGAGGTGGAGGTCATCTGGTATAGGCCGTTGTTAAAGGTATGCGCTCGCTGAGTGCTGTCTAGCTTATTCATTGTTGTAAGTTTTCCTTATCAAACGATATTCATTCACATTATCAGGCTCCAGCTAAATGAAACTGATCTAATTTATAATACAAGTCTACTGGAGGAAAATGAGCAAGGAGTATGTTGTATGCATTTGTGGAAACTAGTGTGCTATAATACAATTCCAAACCCTATATTGTTACATTATATTGTATAAAGTTTTGTATCTGATCATCGTCTTCGAATGGTATAAGAGTAGCCTATCTGATAATACCCAAGCAGCTCTGGAGATTTTGTTACACCAGTACCTCTGTGGTGATTTATTCTGCTCATTACATCCTATTATCTTCTGATGTTACTGATGCATACCATGTCAGTATTAAAATGATATATAGTACATGGATGACAGTGTTAAGATGTAAAATATAATGGAATACAAAC
Organism: Coenobita brevimanus; assembly: GCF_032717465.1. Taxonomy (NCBI): domain Eukaryota; kingdom Metazoa; phylum Arthropoda; class Malacostraca; order Decapoda; family Coenobitidae; genus Coenobita; species Coenobita brevimanus. The sequence continues at coordinate 5,892,365 of NC_137027.1, read as the reverse complement.
CAGCTTAGTAACAAGGAAATGTTAAAAAGGAAAATAATAATAATAATAATAATAATAATAATAATTATAGTAGTAGTAGTAGTAGTATGTAGTGCTCTCTCTCTCTCCAGGTGACTAAATAAACACTGGTTGACAAGCCAGATGGTTTTCAGTAACCCAGGAAGCATTTCCTTAAGCCGACTGGTAACGATAAAACCACATGACGCCTGGTGGTCTAGCGGGGTAAGGCGCACATATTGGGAACACCTGAAATAAACACATTCCCACGAGTTTCCCCCTCAAGGTAGGCCGGCAGTACTTCGCCTTTAAAATTACTGCTCCCCCGCCAGACAGACAGCCAGTCATGTGTCGGGCGTGGTGGAATAATGCCATTTAAGTTGTAATTACCACCACTACCATCACCTCCACTACTGCTACCACTACCAGCACCACCACTACCCCCCCCCACATTACTACTATCACCAACACCACCGTCACTACCACCATCATCACAACCTCCAACACAACTATCATCATTACCAGTACCACTACCATATCACCACCACTACCACCGCTACCGCCATTGCCTCAGCACCACCGCTGCCATCACCACCACCACTACAAACACCACCACCATTACCACCACCACTACAACCACCACCACCATCACCATTACCACCAGTCATTCATTCTGACGAGTTTAATTATCATCGAAAGTTCCAGACAGCATCATCACCACCACCACCATCACTAACATCACCACCACCATTAGACTTTCCATCCTCTAAGCAATCACACACACACACACACACACACACACACACTTGCTATCTCCGCCTGCTCATCAACGCTCATGGTCTATTTGTGGCGGTTTAATTATCAGCTCCAAGACACTTGTGGTCTTACTCCCACTATCAGCCTTATCATCTTTATTGCTGCAGTGTCATTATCATTTTCGTCATTGGCATCTTTATCATGACCAACACTAGCGTTATCAATGTTTTCCTTATCAGTTTTGTCATTATCATTATTATCACTGGTATTATCATCATTATTATTATCAGCATTTCCATAATTATCATTAGTGTCATAATTATCATCACCGTCATCGGATCATGTAATTTCGTTGGCTTAAGAGATTTTACAGCATCTCTTCCTAAGCGAAGAACTTATGTCATATAATAAATATCCCTCCCAACCCCTTTCATCTGTTGATGACCAAATCAAGTCAGAGTGGATGGTCGATTTTCATTCCTGTCTCATAACCATTGCTCATGAGGAGGAATGGCCCAATTATGTTAGGTGTAGACAAACCGAGTAGTGTAGCTGTGTATGATCCACAATAATTATGAACTTTAGGAGGTTAAGAAAAAAAAAAACACTGTGAGAACACTTGTGTGTGTGTGTGTGTGTGTTTGTGTGTTTTTATATATATATATATATATATATATATATATATATATATATATATATATATATATATATACAGATAGATAGATAGATAGATATAGATAGATAGATAGGATAGATAGATAGATAGAATCACAGCCATCATACAATATACAATTATCTGCAGCAATCAGTTAACAATATGTACTAGATACAGTAATTACAAGCAAGGGAGAGGACATCACAAATACCCATCTCTTCTCTGATCCCTGGTCTCTACAAGGTTTAAAATATTTTTCACACGTTTTCTTTTATAATTAAACATTGCCTCGAGTCAGTGGTGGTGCCAGGAGTCACTGGGTTAAAAGAGTGAACAAAAACTAAAAAGAAGCAAAGTTACAGGCTTCGAAAAATGCTGGAACTGGGTGTGTAAATTTTTTTCAGAGTATGAATCTGAATCACAGTGTTTCTTCTTTAGGTCCATGTGTTCAAATATTCACATCAACCCTGGGGAGAGGTACCCAGCTCGCCCCACTTTAGAACTGTGACGTTGCTGATGGCCATACTGTTCCGACTTTAAACGTGATGTTGGAGATGGCCACAGTGTTCTAACTTTACAACTCTGATGTCGGACCTGGCCGGTGTTCCGATATTAGAACTCCGATGCAGGAACTGGCCACACCATTAAGTCCAAACCTGGTGGCTGAGGCGTCACATATAAACCACTTGAACCCCTCAGTTCAGGTGACATTTTTCACCTTATTCTTGTTATTTCCAGACGATTTTATTCGGCTTAGGAGAAACGTCGAGCTGGAAAGGTTGGGTGAAGTTTGGATAAAGCCTTAATAAATCCATGCTATACGAGACGCCTTTCCTGTGTAGAATAACATTTCTTGGTAATTATGTAATGGCAAGAATAAACTAAAAAGAAAGTCACCGGGATTTAATGGGTTAGTATCATATGCAGGAAAGTTGGCTCAGATTCAAGGGCTACTACAGTACATATGTACAGTATTTAATTGATTACATTCCTATCTGCGTTAGACATACTCGTATATAATATCCACCTGATAAATAATGTACTCAGAGGAACTTATACTCACATCTAAATAAGCTGAAACATCATCTGATTTTAAAAAATGTGAACTGTTGAACTGAGGGTACAATTCACATATGTAATTTTTAAATCATATAATAATAATAATAATAATAATAATAATACCGGTACATTACACCCTTTACGTTTGATACTTAAACACTAACACCTTAAATACTACGTCAAGATTCCATTATGACACTGACCTGATTGTAAGACTATCCCTTGACCACCTGCACTCAACATCGACACACTTCATCCTTGACTGACCTTCAGCTCTTCCACAAAGCTTGATTCAGATGGGAATAAAACTGTTTGAGTTATACTGTCCACACACACACACACACACACACACACACACACACACACACACACACACACACACACGAAAACTATACATCTCCGAACAGATATGATAATAATAATAATAATAATAATAACTGGACAAAAAGGACATCCTACAGCAGCAGGACCTCATACGACGGCATCCTAGGACATCTTAGGACAACACGAGATTCATCAGGGCATCACAGGACATCTACGGACACATCACAACATCTCATACTTTTTAACACCAACTTGACCCAGATATTCATCCTTTTCCAACTTACTTCACGTAGTTCAGTGAAAGATAAGGGCAATGCTACTGGTCTACATCCTTTCCAATGCACTTGTCTTAACTATACTCGTTTCACATTAACCTGGTCTAACTAAAATTGACATCTCTTCACCTCTAGTGCTGAAATGTAGTAAGAGACTAGCACAAGAACAGCGTTAAAAACAAAGAAGCGCTATGGAGAGGATGTACAGCCAAAGTATTGTCTATATTTTGCCATCAAGCCACGAAAAATAAGCTGCAAAAGGACAAAAATCTGGTCAAGTTAAGGTGAAAGGAGAGCAGTATGGCATTCCAATGTTAATCTCTTGCCAAAACTCAGCAGTGACAATGCAAACACGGCAATTTGGCGATAAGCTGGAGTAAAAAGGGTTCAGTATCCAAGGAGTTTCCAGGCCACGGTAGGACAGGTGAGGTTAACTAGTCTTTCCATGTGAACAGAAGTGGCAGGGAGAGGAGAGGGTCGGTGTTGCGGGGGTTCCTCATCCAAATTGTCCACCTCCGCTCCATCAGATCAAACACTCCTGCAACGGGTACGAAAGATGCCGAGTTAAGTTAGGTTAGGGTCATGGGCGTAGATCCTGGAGGAGATGATACGATAAATCCCCTCTGCATATCATCCCTCTCCCTTCTACAATTCAAGCAATCCAGAAAATGCAAATTTAAACCTACAATTACCATCAAAATACTTATCCTTTAAACTAATAATAATATTATTCTAAAAATATGAAAACTCAAACTGCAGAAAATATTATAGCATCAGGAAATGCAAACTGATCCGAAGCAGTAAGTTAAGCTTTAAAAACGAGCGCAAGTAACGATATGCTGCTGTTTTTCTTGTCCTTGTGCTGCTTATCTGACATTTTGCTTACTTTAATAAATCTACATACAAACAGTTGTATCAGCTCACTTCTCTCGGTGATGGCCTTCTTTCTCTTTGAGCACTCTTTAGTTTTGGTTAGTCATTTCCCCCAGCTGCCCCAGAAATCGGAATAAATTTATGCCAATGGTTAGGGCAGACTTGGCTTCCTTCCTCTCCTCCTTGCACATTTTTCTCTCTTTCTCATTATTCCTTATTCTCCCTTCCCCTCCAATTCCTTATTTCCTCTCCCTCTATTTCTCTTTCTCCTTATTTCCTCTCCCTCCATTTCTCTTTCTCCCTTTACCTCCTGTTCCTTAATCTCCTCTCCTTCCATTTCTCCCCTCCCCCACCCTTCTCCCTTTCCCTCCAATTTTTTTATCTCCTCTCCCTCCATTTCCCTCTACCTTTTCCCTTCAAAACTCACCAAAAGTCAATGTCTGCATCTCCTTCCTCATTTGTACATTCTTCTTTCCTGTCTCACTTATTTAATTTATTTATTTCTCCCTATTGTCCATTACCTGATGCTCTCTCCTTCCTTTTCCTCCCAGCAGTTCATCCATTGCTGTTTTTCCTTTTTCTTTTTTTAAAACCAAATTTCACCATCCTGTCCCTCTACAATCAGCCTTCTTTCCCCTTCCTGCCCCTTCATTCTTATTGTTATCTTCCTCTCCCCCTCCCCTCCCCAATTCTCTCTCCTTACCCCATTTTCTTCCCTTCTTTCCTTCTCCCTTCCTTCCTCATTTCTCTCTCCTTCCACAACTGACCCAGCCCTACTGTTTTCATAAAGTCTAGATATTTTCCCGTCATTTCTTCCTTGCACATTTCCCTCTTTCTCATTATCACCCGTCCTCTCTTTTTTCGAAGCCCTATTCTCTCTCTCTCTCTCTCTCTCTCTCTGCAACTCACCCAGCGCCACTGTTTTCACGAAGTCCGGGTCTCCTCCCTCTCTGAAGAACGGATATACTGTGTCATGTGTGTCTGACAGCAGATCCAGGAGTGCTTCTCGGGTCTCTGGCGGGCAGCACTCCTTGGCCCTTGCGTGGCGATGGTCACTGGACGCCATGCACAATTCATTCTTCTCGGGAATACTCAGTCGAAGGTACCTAAAACAAGAAGAACGCCATACACAAATCATTACCAGTTGCAGATACCCAAAACAAGAAGAATGCCCTACACAATCTACCATCAGTCGCAGGCACCGTCCCTGACAGATGATCGTCATACACAAATCATTCATCTCAGGGATACTCAGTCGCAGGTATCACGAACAAGAAGTACGAGATACAGAAAGTATAGAAATCATTCATCTAGAGAATACTCAGTCATAGGTACCAAGAACAGGAAGAACGCCGTACACCAATCATTATCAGCAGTAGGTACCTAAAACAAGAAGACCGCCATCTACAAGTCATTCAGCTCAAGGATACTCAGTTGACGGTATTAACAGCACCTAGAACAAGAAGAACGATGATCGTAATTTTCATGGACAGATCCGAAAGTGTAAACTTGGCTGACTGCTATTTTTAGGATCAGTCTTACTCTTAACTGTTGTTAACCTCTTCCACTGATGTTGGAAAGAGACGCCTTCACGTGGCGGCATAGATATACAAACATGTCTCAACTCCCTCCCCATCCTCCAAAAGGAAATGGCTTGAATGCAGTAGAAGGACAACTCTAGCCTTCATTTCACTTGGTTCATGTTCATGTGAACCTGGGGCCAAAAGGAAAAAAAAAAAAAAACAGTCTCTATCTGATGACGATTCTTTTTTCTAATGCAGGAATATCTCTAGGACCGGCCAAGTCAGTTAGCCGCACACTAAGGATTTTCACATACATGGTGCTTCACTCTGGCGAACCTCCAGATAGTTCTACATTTACTTAGTACTTGATTACTTGTTCGTTTTATTGTTTGCTTCAGACAATTTTATTTCATATTTGGTACGGAAATCAGATTATGATGGGATTGATTTAGACTGCTAACCATGTCACTAAAAGCGGTTTCTCCAAAGTTAAGAGATTCGAACAGAGGTATAAACCAAATAAGTCACCAGTTTTAAGGGATTAAGAAAAGAGTGGGATGTTGTGTATTAGACACTGCCTACTGCTGTCTGTTTTGTACATATATCTGGTACGATTTATTGAATGTCCTGTCTTTATTCCGTATTATAATTATGGAAAGAAACATTCAGATTCTCTTTCCCATTCATCTCTCTCTCCCTTACGATCAATCTGTCTTCCTGTCTATCTCTCCCTCCCCCTCTTCCCCCTCCTTTGTCTCTGTCACTGTCTGTCTGTCTGTCTGTCTGTCTGTCTCTGTCTCTCTCTCTCTCTTGTTTTCCCCCCCTTACTTATTGGTATGAATAAGGTGCTCTCCGGGGCTGATGGTAAGTATTGACATTGGGCTCCCCTCAGCATCCTCTGCCGGGCCCACTTCAGCATTATGGAAGAGGTGGTCGCCCTCTTGCCTGGTGAAGCTCATGTTAACGCTGAACCCGTCTGCTGAGCCTGTGCCGCGGTCCCTTAGAATCTGTTGAGCCACCTCCATCGTCTTGGCGGACAGCAGGGCGCGGCAGAGGAAATGGCGGGCTGGGGGATATGCAAATCCAGATATAGTATATGGCTAAGGAATAAGGCATTAGGGAGACGGACAGAAGGCTAGAAATTATGGCTATAGGTAAATAGATAAGATGATGTTTTGTGGCTATAGGAGGACTCATATAAGACAAGGAATCAAGGCTATAGGAAGAATAGATATAAGGATAGGGTTTAAGGATACAGGAATATAAAAAGATTTTAAGATTACGGGCAGATAAATTCACAAGGGATCAAAGCTATAGGTAGAATTAATATTTTAAGGCAAGGGCTCAAGGCTATAGGAGGATAGATACACGGAGAGGGATTAATGGTACATGAATATAATGAGATATTAAGGTTACAGGTAGATAATTGCACAAAAAATCAAGGACACAGGTAAACAGATAATAATACTCACGGGTCTTGCCAGCGAGGACCTTTTCCGGCATTATAACATTAATTGAGTAGACGAGGCCGTGGTGGTTATATCCCATGCAGAACCCTGGCAGGTGCCCCGCGTAGCAGAGGGCCGTGAACCCCTCGCTTGTGGTGCCCAGCTTGCCCTGTGGCTCCTCTTCCTTGATGTGAGCTGAGACGAGGTACACGTGGTTCAAGGTCTCAGGTAACGCGTCTTCAGTGTGCCCCAGAAGAACCTGACAGAGGGTGGAGTTGGAGTTAGAGTTGAGAGAGAGAGAGAGAGAGAGAGAGAGAGAAATTTAAGTCAAATGTAGAACTGACTTGTGCCTTCTAATGTTATTCGTATCTTCATCTCACAGAAACGGTTATCATAGTCAGACTTCTTTAAAACAAACAGCCCCATAAAGACCAATAGTTCTGTTGCTGTTTGCTTTCTTTTGTACTACTCTCTACACAAGAGCCGCCTCGAATACCATACAACTGATTATAGAAGGTTGAGAGGAGGGAGATTTCTTTTATTTTTCACTTAGTCCCTTCTCTGAGGTCAACAGTCCTCTTACGTGCCTAATACCTTCACGTCACCATTTCGGTGCTAATAACCACCGTCCACATTGACTACATGTTAAGTCTGCTTCATTCAGGAATTATGCAATGATACTGAAAGGGGATTATGACATGTCCGTGGATGGTATGGAAGATCAAATCTGTTTTAGCGAAATTCAAATACTCAGCTGTTCCCTGCCCCAGTCTGGGATCAAACTCACGTTCTTTTCGGCAGTGATAATTTTTCTAACCACCTGACGACCAGACTGGAGGACACATTTACTGTACATTTTCATTATTCTTTAATCGAGAGTAGGAATGGCACAAGTTAGCCTTCTTATGTTTGCGTCAACTTTTACTGCTGTATCTGACTTAACACCAAAATATTCTATTCAGTGAAGGGGCAGTCATAGGAGCCTCAAAATGTTCGAGATGAGAGAAATGAGGGTCATTTTCCTTAAACGATGATGAATATGGACTAAAATTATCGCCTTTTCATTTAACAATTTATTTTTCACTGCCCTGTAAACAGAAATATTCCTGAGGTTCCAATAATTCATTTCAGACGCTTATTTACTTACTTTTTTTTTTTTTTTTTTTGTAATTCATTATCTCTTTTTTGTTCGTTTAGTTTTATCGTGATCTTTACAAAGCAGATTTTACAAGGTGTGGCCAAGCATGTTTATTTAACTGGTTTAGGTTTCTTGTCTGAGGAATAATAATGAAACCTGACATTAAAAGATGACATGCTATGCACGCGCACCCACACAGATGTAGGCATATGAACACACAAGCATGTACTCACACAAACAGAGAAATGCACATTCTCTCACACAAATACAAATCCACAAACAAACACAAAGTGCACACACAAGCACAATCACAAACAACCACAAACACAAAACCCATACAGAAACACAAATACACACGCTTAACAGTTAACACACACACTGAACAAAGCAGACAGCCCTCTATGGAAAAGTGCAGGAGAGAACGCTATGTGTAGGGCTTCCTCTGACTGGCTTACCGTGGTGGTAGGGTTTTTGTACTGACTTTGTACTCACTCATTTGTGGTGTTGCACTCAACGTGTTGTTACCCCCGCCAACGGAGTTGGAAGAGGTTATGTATTCACCCCTGTTTGTTTGTTTATTTGTACACAAGATATCTCCAAATGTCACTGATGGATTTCAATGAATTTCTGTGGGTATGTGGGTCATGGTCCAAGGAAGAGTTGATTAAATTTTTGTGGAGATGAGTTCTAGGCCCAGTACATGACTAGTTTCTGTGTCCACAAGTGATATCTAGAAGTTATCGATGGATTTCTATGAAATTATGCGGATATGTGGGTCATGGGCCAAGAAAGAGTCGATTAAATTTTGGTGGTGATCTGAGTTGTCTGGTACAGGCATTGGCGGTGTTAGCTCTGGGTGTTGCATTCTTATTTTTATTGTGGTTGTGGGGTTATTGTACTCTAACTGGTTCTGTACTCAATCTGTTATGGAGTTTTTGTTTTTCTACTCACTCTGCTGTCACTGTGATGGTGAGGTTTGTACTCAAACTGGATTTGTAGTCACTTTTATGAGGGTGTTGTAGTCACTGTGATATTATTGTGATGGCGGGGTTTGTACTCGACCTGGCTTTGTACTCACTCCTATGAATGTGCTTTACTCACTGTGTTGGTGATGCAGTGGTGGTTAGGTGGATTTCCGTTGTTAAGTTGTTCGCTTTTTTTTTTTTTTTTTTGTCCTTTTTAATGGAAGCTTTGTACTCACTATTAGGAAGGTCTTTGTATTCTCTCTTTCTTTGAAGTTTGTCTGTCTGCCTATCTGTCTGTCCGTCTGTCTGTCTGTCTATCTGTCTGTCTCTCTCTCTCTCTTCTCTCTTCTCTCTCTCCAGTATCTACCTATCTACCTACCATATCAATTTATATTTTGTATCCATCTATCAACCTATCTCTGTCTATATCTACAGTTGTCTCTGTCCTCTCAGGCTGTATTTCCACGTATAAAAGTGAAATCATATGTTTCGTGTATGTATTGTCGCGAAACATGGCCACTAAAAGAATATAAACTTAGCAGATTTAAGCTTACTAATAAAAGAATGGCGAGGTGAATGCACGACGCCACACATAGAAAGAGAGCAGTATGTTTAGATGCAGACCCTTCAGTACAATAACGTCTTCATTATTTCTTACTTGCAACCTTCAGACGATTTTATTCAGTTGAGAGATTAATCTAAG